>NC_135139.1:303030-606060 GCF_051014445.1 Colletes latitarsis | reverse complement strand
TCTGGGTTAGGTCCGGGATATGCCCGCATCTGGCTCATGATTTTGCCTTCTTCGCATACTTGTTGGCCAGATCCTGGGTTTTTTTCGTGTTTGAATCACGTAGTAATGTGGTAACACACTGAAGCTGACAATTAAACCTGGTTTCGATGAATATTTTAGAGGATAACACCGGTTAGGTCTGGGTTAGGTCTGGGTTATGCCCGCATCTGGCTCATGATTTTGCCTTCATCGCATACTTGTTGGCCAGATCCTGGGTTTTTTCCGTGTTTGAATCACGTAGTAATGTGGTACCACACAGAAGCAGTCAATTAAACCTGGTTTCGATCAATATTTTAGAGGATAACACCGGTTAGGTCTGGGTTAGGTCTGGGTTATGCCCGCATCTGGCTCATGATTTTGCCTTCTTCGCATACTTGTTGGCCAGATCCTGGGTTTTTTTCGGGTTTGAATCACGTAGTAATGTGGTATCACACTGAAGCAGTCAATTAAACCTGGTTTCGATCAATATTTCAGAGGATAACACCGGTTAGGTCTGGGTTAGGTCCGGGATATGCCCGCATCTGGCTCATGATTTTGCCTTCTTCGCATACTTGTTGGCCAGATCCTGGGTTTTTTTCGTGTTTGAATCACGTAGTAATGTGGTAACACACTGAAGCTGTCAATTAAACCTGGTTTCGATCAATATTTCAGAGGATAACACCGGTCAGGTCTGGGTTAGGTCTGGGTTATGCCCGCATCTGGCTCATGATTTTGCCTTCTTCGCATACTTGTTGGCCAGATCCTGGGTTTTTTTCGTGTTTGAATCACGTAGTAATGTGGTAATACACTGAAGCAGTCAATTAAACCTGGTTTCGATCAATATTTTAGAGGATAACACCGGTTAGGTCAGGGTTAGGTCTGGGAAATGCGCGCATCTGGCTTATACTTTCGCCTTTTTCGCAAACTTGTTGGCCAGATCCTGCGTTTTTTTCGTGTTTGAATCACGTAGTAATGTGGTAACACACTGAAGCAGTCAACTAACCTGGTTTCGATCAATATTTCAGAGGATAACACCGGTTAGGTCTGGGTAAGGTCTGGGTTATGCCCGCATCTGGCTCATGATTTTGCCTTCTTCGCATACTTGTTGGCCAGATCCTGGGTTTTTTCGTGTTTGAATCCCGTAGTAATGTGGTAATACACTGAAGCAGTCAATTAAACCTGGTTTCGATCAATATTTTAGAGGATAACACCGGTTAGGTCTGGGTTAGGTCTGGGAAATGCGCGCATCTGGCTTATACTTTCGCCTTTTTCGCAAACTTGTTGGCCAGATCCTGCGTTTTTTTCGTGTTTGAATCACGTAGTAATGTGGTAACACACTGAAGCAGTCAATTAAACCTGGTTTCGATCAATATTTTAGAGGATAACACCGGTTAGGTCTGGGTTAGGTCTGGGTTATGCCCGCATCTGGCTCATGATTTTGCCTTCTTCGCATACTTGTTGGCCAGATCCTGGGTTTTTTTCGTGTTTGAATCACGTAGTAATGTGGTAATACACTGAAGCAGTCAATTAAACCTGGTTTCGATCAATATTTTAGAGGATAACACCGGTTAGGTCAGGGTTAGGTCTGGGATATGCGCGCATCTGGCTTATACTTTCGCCTTTTTCGCAAACTTGTTGGCCAGATCCTGGATTTTTTCCGTGTTTGAATCACGTAGTAATGTTGTACCACACTGAGGCAGTCAATTAAACCTGGATTCGGACATTATTTTAGAGGATAACACCGGTTAGGTCTGGGTTAGGTCTGGGTTATGCCCGCATCTGGCTCATGATTTTGCCTTCTTCGCATACTTGTTGGCCAGATCCTGGGTTTTTTTCGTGTTTGAATCATGTAGTAATGTGGTAACACACAGAAGCAGTCAATTAAACCTGGTTTCGATCAATATTTTAGAGGATAACACCGGTTAGGTCTGGGTTAGGTCTGGGTTATGCCCGCATCTGGCTCATGATTTTGCCTTCTTCGCATACTTGTTGGCCAGATCCTGGGTTTTTTTCGTGTTTGAATCACGTAGTAATGTGGTAACACACTGAAGCAGTCAATTAATCCTGGTTTCGATCAATATTTTAGAGGATAACACCGGTTAGGGCAGGGTTAGGTCCGGGATATGCCCGCATCTGGCTCATGATTTTGCCTTCTTCGCATACTTGTTGGCCAGATCCTGGGTTTTTTTCGTGTTTGAATCACGTAGTAATGTGGTAACACACTGAAGCTGTCAATTAAACCTGGTTTCGATCAATATTTTAGAGGATAACACCGGTTAGGTCTGGGTTAGGTCTGGGTTATGCCCGCATCTGGCTCATGATTTTGCCTTCTTCGCATACTTGTTGGCCAGATCCTGGGTATTTCCCGTGTTTGAATCACGTAGTAATGTGGTAACACACTGAAGCAGTCAATTAAACCTGGTTTCGACCAATATTTTAGAGGATAACACCGGTTAGGTCTGTGTTAGGTCTGGGATTTGCGCGCATCTGGCTTATACCTTCGCCTTTTTCGCAAACTTGTTGGCCAGATCCTGGGTATTTTCCGTGTTTGAATCACGTAGTAATGTGGTAACACACTGAAGCAGTCAATTAAACCTGGTTTCGATCAATATTTTAGAGGATAACACCGGTTAGCTCTGGGTTAGGTCCGGGATATGCCCGCATCTGGCTTATACTTTCGCCTTTTTCGCAAACTTGTTGGCCAGATCCTGGATTTTTTCCGCGTTTGAATCACGTAGTAATGTTGTACCACACTGAGGCAGTCAATTAAACCTGGATTCGGACATTATTTTAGAGGATAACACCGGTTAGGTCTGGGTTAGGTCTGGGTTATGCCCGCATCTGGCTCATGATTTTGCCTTCTTCGCATACTTGTTGGCCAGATCCTGGGTTTTTTTCGTGTTTGAATCATATAGTAATGTGGTAACACACTGAAGCAGACAATTAAACCTGGTTTCGATCAATATTTTAGAGGATAACACCGGTTAGGTCTGGGTTAGGTCTGGGTTATGCCCGCATCTGGCTCATGATTTTGCCTTCTTCGCATACTTGTTGGCCAGATCCTGGGTTTTTTTCGTGTTTGAATCACGTAGTAATGTGGTAATACACTGAAGCAGTCAATTAAACCTGGTTTCGATCAATATTTCAGAGGATAACACCGGTTAGGTCTGGGTTAGGTCCGGGATATGCCCGCATCTGGCTCATGATTTTGCCTTCTTCGCATACTTGTTGGCCAGATCCTGGGTTTTTTTCGTGTTTGAATCACGTAGTAATGTGGTAACACACTGAAGCTGTCAATTAAACCTGGTTTCGATCAATATTTTAGAGGATAACACCGGTTAGGTCTGGGTTAGGTCTGGGTTATGCCCGCATCTGGCTCATGATTTTGCCTTCTTCGCATACTTGTTGGCCAGATCCTGGGTTTTTTTCGTGTTTGAATCACGTAGTAATGTGGTAACACACTGAAGCAGTCAATTAATCCTGGTTTCGATCAATATTTTAGAGGATAACACCGGTTAGGTCAGGGTTAGGTCCGGGATATGCCCGCATCTGGCTCATGATTTTGCCTTCTTCGCATACTTGTTGGCCAGATCCTGGGTTTTTTTCGTGTTTGAATCACGTAGTAATGTGGTAACACACTGAAGCTGTCAATTAAACCTGGTTTCGATCAATATTTTAGAGGATAACACCGGTTAGGTCTGGGTTAGGTCTGGGTTATGCCCGCATCTGGCTCATGATTTTGCCTTCTTCGCAAACTTGTTGGCCAGATCCTGGGTGTTTTCCGTGTTTGAAACACGTAGTGATGTGGTAACACACTGAAGCAGTCAAATAAACCTGGTTTCGATCAATATTTCTGAGTATAACACCGGTTAGGTCTGGGTTAGGTCTGGGATATGCGCGCATCTGGCTTATACTTTCGCCTTTTTCGCAAACTTGTTGGCCAGATCCTGGGTATTTTCCGTGTTTGAAATACGTAGTAATGTGGTAACACACTGAAGCTGTCAATTAAACCTGGTTTCGATCAATATTTTAGAGGATAACACCGGTTAGGTCTGGGTTAGGTCTGGGTTATGCCCGCATCTGGCTCGTGATTTTGCCTTCTTCGCATACTTGTTGGCCAGATCCTGGGCTTTTTCCGTCTTTGAATCACGCAGTAATGTGGTAACACACTGAAGCAGTCAACTGACCTGGTTTCGATCAATATTTCAGAGGATAACACCGGTTAGGTCTGGGTAAGGTCTGGGTTATGCCCGCATCTGGCTCATGATTTTGCCTTCTTCGCATACTTGTTGGCCAGATCCTGGGTTTTTTCGTGTTTGAATCACGTAGTAATGTGGTAATACACTGAAGCAGTCAATTAAACCTGGTTTCGATCAATATTTTAGAGGATAACACCGGTTAGGTCTGGGTTAGGTCTGGGAAATGCGCGCATCTGGCTTATACTTTCGCCTTTTTCGCAAACTTGTTGGCCAGATCCTGCGTTTTTTTCGTGTTTGCATCACGTAGTAATGTGGTAACACACTGAAGCAGTCAATTAAACCTGGTTTCGATCAATATTTTAGAGGATAACACCGGTTAGGTCTGGGTTAGGTCTGGGTTATGCCCGCATCTGGCACATGATTTTGCCTTCTTCGCATACTTGTTGGCCAGATCCTGGGTTTTTTTCGTGTTTGAATCACGTAGTAATGTGGTAATACACTGAAGCAGTCAATTAAACCTGGTTTCGATCAATATTTCAGAGGATAACACCGGTTAGGTCTGGGTTAGGTCCGGGATATGCCCGCATCTGGCTCATGATTTTGCCTTCTTCGCATACTTGTTGGCCAGATCCTGGGTTTTTTTCGTGTTTGAATCACGTAGTAATGTGGTAACACACTGAAGCTGTCAATTAAACCTGGTTTCGATCAATATTTCAGAGGATAACACCGGTCAGGTCTGGGTTAGGTCTGGGTTATGCCCGCATCTGGCTCATGATTTTGCCTTCTTCGCATACTTGTTGGCCAGATCCTGGGTTTTTTTCGTGTTTGAATCACGTAGTAATGTGGTAATACACTGAAGCAGTCAATTAAACCTGGTTTCGATCAATATTTTAGAGGATAACACCGGTTAGGTCAGGGTTAGGTCTGGGAAATGCGCGCATCTGGCTTATACTTTCGCCTTTTTCGCAAACTTGTTGGCCAGATCCTGCGTTTTTTTCGTGTTTGAATCACGTAGTAATGTGGTAACACACTGAAGCAGTCAACTAACCTGGTTTCGATCAATATTTCAGAGGATAACACCGGTTAGGTCTGGGTAAGGTCTGGGTTATGCCCGCATCTGGCTCATGATTTTGCCTTCTTCGCATACTTGTTGGCCAGATCCTGGGTTTTTTCGTGTTTGAATCCCGTAGTAATGTGGTAATACACTGAAGCAGTCAATTAAACCTGGTTTCGATCAATATTTTAGAGGATAACACCGGTTAGGTCTGGGTTAGGTCTGGGAAATGCGCGCATCTGGCTTATACTTTCGCCTTTTTCGCAAACTTGTTGGCCAGATCCTGCGTTTTTTTCGTGTTTGAATCACGTAGTAATGTGGTAACACACTGAAGCAGTCAATTAAACCTGGTTTCGATCAATATTTTAGAGGATAACACCGGTTAGGTCTGGGTTAGGTCTGGGTTATGCCCGCATCTGGCTCATGATTTTGCCTTCTTCGCATACTTGTTGGCCAGATCCTGGGTTTTTTTCGTGTTTGAATCACGTAGTAATGTGGTAATACACTGAAGCAGTCAATTAAACCTGGTTTCGATCAATATTTTAGAGGATAACACCGGTTAGGTCAGGGTTAGGTCTGGGATATGCGCGCATCTGGCTTATACTTTCGCCTTTTTCGCAAACTTGTTGGCCAGATCCTGGATTTTTTCCGTGTTTGAATCACGTAGTAATGTTGTACCACACTGAGGCAGTCAATTAAACCTGGATTCGGACATTATTTTAGAGGATAACACCGGTTAGGTCTGGGTTAGGTCTGGGTTATGCCCGCATCTGGCTCATGATTTTGCCTTCTTCGCATACTTGTTGGCCAGATCCTGGGTTTTTTTCGTGTTTGAATCATGTAGTAATGTGGTAACACACAGAAGCAGTCAATTAAACCTGGTTTCGATCAATATTTTAGAGGATAACACCGGTTAGGTCTGGGTTAGGTCTGGGTTATGCCCGCATCTGGCTCATGATTTTGCCTTCTTCGCATACTTGTTGGCCAGATCCTGGGTTTTTTTCGTGTTTGAATCACGTAGTAATGTGGTAACACACTGAAGCAGTCAATTAATCCTGGTTTCGATCAATATTTTAGAGGATAACACCGGTTAGGTCAGGGTTAGGTCCGGGATATGCCCGCATCTGGCTCATGATTTTGCCTTCTTCGCATACTTGTTGGCCAGATCCTGGGTATTTCCCGTGTTTGAATCACGTAGTAATGTGGTAACACACTGAAGCAGTCAATTAAACCTGGTTTCGACCAATATTTTAGAGGATAACACCGGTTAGGTCTGTGTTAGGTCTGGGATTTGCGCGCATCTGGCTTATACCTTCGCCTTTTTCGCAAACTTGTTGGCCAGATCCTGGGTATTTTCCGTGTTTGAATCACGTAGTAATGTGGTAACACACTGAAGCAGTCAATTAAACCTGGTTTCGATCAATATTTTAGAGGATAACACCGGTTAGCTCTGGGTTAGGTGCGGGATATGCCCGCATCTGGCTTATACTTTCGCCTTTTTCGCAAACTTGTTGGCCAGATCCTGGATTTTTTCCGCGTTTGAATCACGTAGTAATGTTGTACCACACTGAGGCAGTCAATTAAACCTGGATTCGGACATTATTTTAGAGGATAACACCGGTTAGGTCTGGGTTAGGTCTGGGTTATGCCCGCATCTGGCTCATGATTTTGCCTTCTTCGCATACTTGTTGGCCAGATCCTGGGTTTTTTTCGTGTTTGAATCATATAGTAATGTGGTAACACACTGAAGCAGACAATTAAACCTGGTTTCGATCAATATTTTAGAGGATAACACCGGTTAGGTCTGGGTTAGGTCTGGGTTATGCCCGCATCTGGCTCATGATTTTGCCTTCTTCGCATACTTGTTGGCCAGATCCTGGGTTTTTTTCGTGTTTGAATCACGTAGTAATGTGGTAACACACTGAAGCAGTCAATTAATCCTGGTTTCGATCAATATTTTAGAGGATAACACCGGTTAGGTCAGGGTTAGGTCCGGGATATGCCCGCATCTGGCTCATGATTTTGCCTTCTTCGCATACTTGTTGGCCAGATCCTGGGTTTTTTCCGTGTTTGAATCACGTAGTAATGCGGTAATACACTGAAGCAGTCAATAAAACCTGGTTTCGATCAATATTTTAGACGAAAACACCGGTTAGGTCGGGGTTAGGTCTGGGTTATGCCCGCATCTGGCTCATGATTTTGCCTTCTTCGCATACTTGTTGGCCAGATCCTGGGTTTTTTTCATGTTTGAATCACGTAGTAATGTGGTAACACACTGAAGCAGTCAATTAAACCTGGTTTCGATCAATATTTTAGAGGATAACACCGGTTAGGTCTGGGATTCGTCTGGGATATGCCCGCATCTGGCTCATGATTTTGCCTTCTTCGCATACTTGTTGGCCAGATCCTGGGTTTTTTTCGTGTTTGAATCACGTAGTAATGTGGTAACACACTGAAGCAGTCAATTAAACCTGGTTTCGATCAATATTTTAGAGGATAACACCGGTTAGGTCTGGGTTAGGTCTGGGATTTGCGCGCATCTGGCTTATACTTTCGCCTTGTTCGCAAACTTGTTGGCCAGATCCTGGGTATTTTCCGTGTTTGAATCACGTAGTAATGTGGTAACACACTGAAGCAGTCAATTAAACCAGGTTTCGATCAATATTTCAGAGGATAATACCGGTTAGGTCTGGGTTAGGTCTGGGTTATGCCTGCATCTGGCTCATGATTTTGCCTTCTTCGCATACTTGTTGGCCAGATCCTGGGGTTTTTTCGTGTTTGAATCACGTAGTAATGTGGTAACACACTGAAGCTGTCAATAAAACCTGGTTTCGAGCAACATTTTAGAGGATAACACCGGTTAGGTCTGGGTTAGGTCTGGGAAATGCGCGCATCAGGCTTATACTTTCGCCTTTTTCGCAATCTTGTTGGCCAGATCCCGGGTTTTTTTTGTGTTTGAATCACGTAGTAATGTGGTAACACACTGAAGCAGTCAATTAAACCTGGTTTCGATCAATATTTTAGAGGATAACACCGGTGAGGTCTGGGTTAGGTTTGGGATTTGCGCGCATCTGGCTTATACTTTCGCCTTTTTTGCAAACTTGTTGGCCAGATCCTGGGTATTTTCCGTGTTTGAATCACGTAGTAATGTGGTAACACACTGAAGCAGTCAATTAAACCTGGTTTCGATCAATATTTTAGAGGATAACACCGGTTAGGTCTGGGTTAGGTCTGGGTTATGCCGGCATCTGGCTCATGATTTTGCCTTCTTCGCATACTTGTTGGCCAGATCCTGGGTTTTTTCCGTGTTTGAATCACGTAGTAATGTGGTATCACACTGAAGCAGTCAATTAAACCTGGTTTCGATCAATATTTTAGAGGATAACACCGGTTAGGTCTGGGTTTCGTCTGGGATATGCCCGCATCTGCCCCATGATTTTGCCTTCATCGCATACTTGTTGGCCAGATCCTGGGTTTTTTCCGTGTTTGAATCACGTCGTAATGTGGTAATACACTGAAGCAGTCAATTAAACCTGGTTTCGATCAATATTTCAGAGGATAACACCGGTTAGGTCTGGGTTAGGTCTGGCTTATGCCCGCATCTGGCTCATGATTTTGCCTTCTTCGCATACTTGTTGGCCAGATCCTGGGTTTTTTTCGGGTTTGAATCACGTAGTAATGTGGTAATACACTGAAGCAGTCAATTAAACCTGGTTTCGATCAATATTTCAGAGGATAACACCGGTTAGGTCTGGGTTAGGTCCGGGATATGCCCGCATCTGGCTCATGATTTTGCATTCTTCGCATACTTGTTGGCCAGATCCTGGGTTTTTTTCGTGTTTGAATCACGTAGTAATGTGGTAACACACTGAAGCTGACAATTAAACCTGGTTTCGATGAATATTTTAGAGGATAACACCGGTTAGGTCTGGGTTAGGTCTGGGTTATGCCCGCATCTGGCTCATGATTTTGCCTTCATCGCATACTTGTTGGCCAGATCCTGGGTTTTTTCCGTGTTTGAATCACGTAGTAATGTGGTACCACACAGAAGCAGTCAATTAAACCTGGTTTCGATCAATATTTTAGAGGATAACACCGGTTAGGTCTGGGTTTCGTCTGGGATATGCCCGCATCTGGCTCATGATTTTGCCTTCTTCGCAAACTTGTTGGCCAGATCCTGGGTGTTTTCCGTGTTTGAAACACGTAGTGATGTGGTAACACACTGAAGCAGTCAAATAAACCTGGTTTCGATCAATATTTCTGAGTATAACACCGGTTAGGTCTGGGTTAGGTCTGGGATATGCGCGCATCTGGCTTATACTTTCGCCTTTTTCGCAAACTTGTTGGCCAGATCCTGGGTATTTTCCGTGTTTGAAATACGTAGTAATGTGGTAACACACTGAAGCTGTCAATTAAACCTGGTTTCGATCAATATTTTAGAGGATAACACCGGTTAGGTCTGGGTTAGGTCTGGGTTATGCCCGCATCTGGCTCGTGATTTTGCCTTCTTCGCATACTTGTTGGCCAGATCCTGGGCTTTTTCCGTGTTTGAATCACGCAGTAATGTGGTAACACACTGAAGCAGTCAACTGACCTGGTTTCGATCAATATTTCAGAGGATAACACCGGTTAGGTCTGGGTAAGGTCTGGGTTATGCCCGCATCTGGCTCATGATTTTGCCTTCTTCGCATACTTGTTGGCCAGATCCTGGGTTTTTTCGTGTTTGAATCACGTAGTAATGTGGTAATACACTGAAGCAGTCAATTAAACCTGGTTTCGATCAATATTTTAGAGGATAACACCGGTTAGGTCTGGGTTAGGTCTGGGAAATGCGCGCATCTGGCTTATACTTTCGCCTTTTTCGCAAACTTGTTGGCCAGATCCTGCGTTTTTTTCGTGTTTGAATCACGTAGTAATGTGGTAACACACTGAAGCAGTCAATTAAACCTGGTTTCGATCAATATTTTAGAGGATAACACCGGTTAGGTCTGGGTTAGGTCTGGGTTATGCCCGCATCTGGCACATGATTTTGCCTTCTTCGCATACTTCTTGGCCAGATCCTGGGTTTTTTTCGTGTTTGAATCACGTAGTAATGTGGTAATACACTGAAGCAGTCAATTAAACCTGGTTTCGATCAATATTTCAGAGGATAACACCGGTTAGGTCTGGGTTAGGTCCGGGATATGCCCGCATCTGGCTCATGATTTTGCCTTCTTCGCATACTTGTTGGCCAGATCCTGGGTTTTTTTCGTGTTTGAATCACGTAGTAATGTGGTAACACACTGAAGCTGTCAATTAAACCTGGTTTCGATCAATATTTTAGAGGATAACACCGGTGAGGTCTGGGTTAGGTTTGGGATTTGCGCGCATCTGGCTTATACTTTCGCCTTTTTTGCAAACTTGTTGGCCAGATCCTGGGTATTTTCCGTGTTTGAATCACGTAGTAATGTGGTAACACACTGAAGCAGTCAATTAAACCTGGTTTCGATCAATATTTTAGAGGATAACACCGGTTAGGTCTGGGTTAGGTCTGGGTTATGCCCGCATCTGGCTCATGATTTTGCCTTCTTCGCATACTTGTTGGCCAGATCCTGGGTTTTTTCCGTGTTTGAATCACGTAGTAATGTGGTATCACACTGAAGCAGTCAATTAAACCTGGTTTCGATCAATATTTTAGAGGATAACACCGGTTAGGTCTGGGTTTCGTCTGGGATATGCCCGCATCTGCCTCATGATTTTGCCTTCATCGCATACTTGTTGGCCAGATCCTGGGTTTTTTCCGTGTTTGAATCACGTCGTAATGTGGTAATACACTGAAGCAGTCAATTAAACCTGGTTTCGATCAATATTTCAGAGGATAACACCGGTTAGGTCTGGGTTAGGTCTGGGTTATGCCCGCATCTGGCTCATGATTTTGCCTTCTTCGCATACTTGTTGGCCAGATCCTGGGTTTTTTTCGGGTTTGAATCACGTAGTAATGTGGTAATACACTGAAGCAGTCAATTAAACCTGGTTTCGATCAATATTTCAGAGGATAACACCGGTTAGGTCTGGGTTAGGTCCGGGATATGCCCGCATCTGGCTCATGATTTTGCCTTCTTCGCATACTTGTTGGCCAGATCCTGGGTTTTTTTCGTGTTTGAATCACGTAGTAATGTGGTAACACACTGAAGCTGACAATTAAACCTGGTTCCGATGAATATTTTAGAGGATAACACCGGTTAGGTCTGGGTTAGGTCTGGGTTATGCCCGCATCTGGCTCATGATTTTGCCTTCATCGCATACTTGTTGGCCAGATCCTGGGTTTTTTCCGTGTTTGAATCACGTAGTAATGTGGTACCACACAGAAGCAGTCAATTAAACCTGGTTTCGATCAATATTTTAGAGGATAACACCGGTTAGGTCTGGGTTTCGTCTGGGATATGCCCGCATCTGGCTCATGATTTTGCCTTCTTCGCAAACTTGTTGGCCAGATCCTGGGTGTTTTCCGTGTTTGAAACACGTAGTGATGTGGTAACACACTGAAGCAGTCAAATAAACCTGGTTTCGATCAATATTTCTGAGTATAACACCGGTTAGGTCTGGGTTAGGTCTGGGTTATGCCCGCATCTGGCTCATGATTTTGCCTTCTTCGCATACTTGTTGGCCAGATCCTGGGTTTTTTCGTGTTTGAATCACGTAGTAATGTGGTAATACACTGAAGCAGTCAATTAAACCTGGTTTCGATCAATATTTTAGAGGATAACACCGGTTAGGTCTGGGTTAGGTCTGGGAAATGCGCGCATCTGGCTTATACTTTCGCCTTTTTCGCAAACTTGTTGGCCAGATCCTGCGTTTTTTTCGTGTTTGAATCTCGTAGTAATGTGGTAACACACTGAAGCAGTCAATTAAACCTGGTTTCGATCAATATTTTAGAGGATAACACCGGTTAGGTCTGGGTTAGGTCTGGGTTATGCCCGCATCTGGCACATGATTTTGCCTTCTTCGCATACTTGTTGGCCAGATCCTGGGTTTTTTTCGTGTTTGAATCACGTAGTAATGTGGTAATACACTGAAGCAGTCAATTAAACCTGGTTTCGATCAATATTTCAGAGGATAACACCGGTTAGGTCTGGGTTAGGTCCGGGATATGCCCGCATCTGGCTCATGATTTTGCCTTCTTCGCATACTTGTTGGCCAGATCCTGGGTTTTTTTCGTGTTTGAATCACGTAGTAATGTGGTAACACACTGAAGCTGTCAATTAAACCTGGTTTCGATCAATATTTCAGAGGATAACACCGGTCAGGTCTGGGTTAGGTCTGGGTTATGCCCGCATCTGGCTCATGATTTTGCCTTCTTCGCATACTTGTTGGCCAGATCCTGGGTTTTTTTCGTGTTTGAATCACGTAGTAATGTGGTAATACACTGAAGCAGTCAATTAAACCTGGTTTCGATCAATATTTTAGAGGATAACACCGGTTAGGTCAGGGTTAGGTCTGGGAAATGCGCGCATCTGGCTTATACTTTCGCCTTTTTCGCAAACTTGTTGGCCAGATCCTGCGTTTTTTTCGTGTTTGAATCACGTAGTAATGTGGTAACACACTGAAGCAGTCAACTAACCTGGTTTCGATCAATATTTCAGAGGATAACACCGGTTAGGTCTGGGTAAGGTCTGGGTTATGCCCGCATCTGGCTCATGATTTTGCCTTCTTCGCATACTTGTTGGCCAGATCCTGGGTTTTTTCGTGTTTGAATCCCGTAGTAATGTGGTAATACACTGAAGCAGTCAATTAAACCTGGTTTCGATCAATATTTTAGAGGATAACACCGGTTAGGTCTGGGTTAGGTCTGGGAAATGCGCGCATCTGGCTTATACTTTCGCCTTTTTCGCAAACTTGTTGGCCAGATCCTGCGTTTTTTTCGTGTTTGAATCACGTAGTAATGTGGTAACACACTGAAGCAGTCAATTAAACCTGGTTTCGATCAATATTTTAGAGGATAACACCGGTTAGGTCTGGGTTAGGTCTGGGTTATGCCCGCATCTGGCTCATGATTTTGCCTTCTTCGCATACTTGTTGGCCAGATCCTGGGTTTTTTTCGTGTTTGAATCACGTAGTAATGTGGTAATACACTGAAGCAGTCAATTAAACCTGGTTTCGATCAATATTTTAGAGGATAACACCGGTTAGGTCAGGGTTAGGTCTGGGATATGCGCGCATCTGGCTTATACTTTCGCCTTTTTCGCAAACTTGTTGGCCAGATCCTGGATTTTTTCCGTGTTTGAATCACGTAGTAATGTTGTACCACACTGAGGCAGTCAATTAAACCTGGATTCGGACATTATTTTAGAGGATAACACCGGTTAGGTCTGGGTTAGGTCTGGGTTATGCCCGCATCTGGCTCATGATTTTGCCTTCTTCGCATACTTGTTGGCCAGATCCTGGGTTTTTTTCGTGTTTGAATCATGTAGTAATGTGGTAACACACAGAAGCAGTCAATTAAACCTGGTTTCGATCAATATTTTAGAGGATAACACCGGTTAGGTCTGGGTTAGGTCTGGGTTATGCCCGCATCTGGCTCATGATTTTGCCTTCTTCGCATACTTGTTGGCCAGATCCTGGGTTTTTTTCGTGTTTGAATCACGTAGTAATGTGGTAATACACTGAAGCAGACAATTAAACCTGGTTTTGATCAATATTTTAGAGGATAACACCGGTTAGGTCTGGGTTAGGTCTGGGTTATGCCCGCATCTGGCTCATGATTTTGCCTTCTTCGCATACTTGTTGGCCAGATCCTGGGTTTTTTTCGTGTTTGAATCACGTAGTAATGTGGTAACACACTGAAGCAGTCAATTAATCCTGGTTTCGATCAATATTTTAGAGGATAACACCGGTTAGGTCAGGGTTAGGTCCGGGATATGCCCGCATCTGGCTCATGATTTTGCCTTCTTCGCATACTTGTTGGCCAGATCCTGGGTTTTTTTCGTGTTTGAATCACGTAGTAATGTGGTAACACACTGAAGCTGTCAATTAAACCTGGTTTCGATCAATATTTTAGAGGATAACACCGGTTAGGTCTGGGTTAGGTCTGGGTTATGCCCGCATCTGGCTCATGATTTTGCCTTCTTCGCATACTTGTTGGCCAGATCCTGGGTATTTCCCGTGTTTGAATCACGTAGTAATGTGGTAACACACTGAAGCAGTCAATTAAACCTGGTTTCGACCAATATTTTAGAGGATAACACCGGTTAGGTCTGTGTTAGGTCTGGGATTTGCGCGCATCTGGCTTATACCTTCGCCTTTTTCGCAAACTTGTTGGCCAGATCCTGGGTATTTTCCGTGTTTGAATCACGTAGTAATGTGGTAACACACTGAAGCAGTCAATTAAACCTGGTTTCGATCAATATTTTAGAGGATAACACCGGTTAGCTCTGGGTTAGGTCCGGGATATGCCCGCATCTGGCTTATACTTTCGCCTTTTTCGCAAACTTGTTGGCCAGATCTTGGATTTTTTCCGCGTTTGAATCACGTAGTAATGTTGTACCACACTGAGGCAGTCAATTAAACCTGGATTCGGACATTATTTTAGAGGATAACACCGGTTAGGTCTGGGTTAGGTCTGGGTTATGCCCGCATCTGGCTCATGATTTTGCCTTCTTCGCATACTTGTTGGCCAGATCCTGGGTTTTTTTCGTGTTTGAATCATATAGTAATGTGGTAACACACTGAAGCAGACAATTAAACCTGGTTTCGATCAATATTTTAGAGGATAACACCGGTTAGGTCTGGGTTAGGTCTGGGTTATGCCCGCATCTGGCTCATGATTTTGCCTTCTTCGCATACTTGTTGGCCAGATCCTGGGTTTTTTTCGTGTTTGAATCACGTAGTAATGTGGTAATACACTGAAGCAGTCAATTAAACCTGGTTTCGATCAATATTTCAGAGGATAACACCGGTTAGGTCTGGGTTAGGTTCCGGGATATGCCCGCATCTGGCTCATGATTTTGCCTTCTTCGCATACTTGTTGGCCAGATCCTGGGTTTTCTTCGTGTTTGAATCACGTAGTAATGTGGTAACACACTGAAGCTGACAATTAAACCTGGTTTCGATCAATATTTTAGAGGATAACACCGGTTAGGTCTGGGTTTCGTCTGGGATATGCCCGCATCTGGCTCATGATTTTGCTTTCTTCGCAAACTTGTTGGCCAGATCCTGGGTGTTTTCCGTGTTTGAAACACGTAGTAATGTGGTAACACACTGAAGCAGTCAAATAAACCTGGTTTCGATCAATATTTCTGAGTGTAACACCGGTTAGGTCTGGGTTAGGTCTGGGATATGCGCGCATCTGGCTTATACTTTCGCCTTTTTCGCAAACTTGTTGGCCAGATCCTGGGTATTTTCCGTGTTTGAAATACGTAGTAATGTGGTAACACACTGAAGCTGTCAATTAAACCTGGTTTCGATCAATATTTTAGAGGATAACACCGGTTAGGTCTGGGTTAGGTCTGGGTTATGCCCGCATCTGGCTCATGATTTTGCCTTCTTCGCATACTTGTTGGCCAGATCCTGGGCTTTTTCCGTGTTTGAATCACGCAGTAATGTGGTAACACACTGAAGCAGTCAACTAACCTGGTTTCGATCAATATTTCAGAGGATAACACCGGTTAGGTCTGGGTAAGGTCTGGGTTATGCCCGCATCTGGCTCATGATTTTGCCTTCTTCGCATACTTGTTGGCCAGATCCTGGGTTTTTTCGTGTTTGAATCACGTAGTAATGTGGTAATACACTGAAGCAGCCAATTAAACCTGGTTTCGATCAATATTTTAGAGGATAACACCGGTTAGGTCTGGGTTAGGTCTGGGAAATGCGCGCATCTGGCTTATACTTTCGCCTTTTTCACAAACTTGTTGGCCAGATCCTGCGTTTTTTTCGTGTTTGAATCACGTAGTAATGTGGTAACACACTGAAGCAGTCAATTAAACCTGGTTTCGATCAATATTTTAGAGGATAACACCGGTTAGGTCTGGGTTAGGTCTGGGTTATGCCCGCATCTGGCACATGATTTTGCCTTCTTCGCATACTTGTTGGCCAGATCCTGGGTTTTTTTCGTGTTTGAATCACGTAGTAATGTGGTAATACACTGAAGCAGTCAATTAAACCTGGTTTCGATCAATATTTCAGAGGATAACACCGGTTAGGTCTGGGTTAGGTCTGGGTTATGCCCGCATCTGGCTCATGATTTTGCCTTCTTCGCATACTTGTTGGCCAGATCCTGGGTTTCTTTCGTGTTTGAATCACGTAGTAATGTGGTAACACACTGAAGCTGTCAATTAAACCTGGTTTCGATCAATATTTCAGAGGATAACACCGGTCAGGTCTGGGTTAGGTCTGGGTTATGCCCGCATCTGGCTCATGATTTTGCCTTCTTCGCATACTTGTTGGCCAGATCCTGGGTTTTTTTCGTGTTTGAATCACGTAGTAATGTGGTAATACACTGAAGCAGTCAATTAAACCTGGTTTCGATCAATATTTTAGAGGATACCACCGGTTAGGTCAGGGTTAGGTCTGGGAAATGCGCGCATCTGGCTTATACTTTCGCCTTTTTCACAAACTTGTTGGCCAGATCCTGCGTTTTTTTCGTGTTTGAATCACGTAGTAATGTGGTAACACACTGAAGCAGTCAACTAACCTGGTTTCGATCAATATTTCAGAGGATAACACCGGTTAGGTCTGGGTAAGGTCTGGGTTATGCCCGCATCTGGCTCATGATTTTGCCTTCTTCGCATACTTGTTGGCCAGATCCTGGGTTTTTTCGTGTTTGAATCACGTAGTAATGTGGTAATACACTGAAGCAGTCAATTAAACCTGGTTTCGATCAATATTTTAGAGGATAACACCGGTTAGGTCTGGGTTAGGTCTGGGAAATGCGCGCATCTGGCTTATACTTTCGCCTTTTTCGCAAACTTGTTGGCCAGATCCTGCGTTTTTTTCGTGTTTGAATCACGTAGTAATGTGGTAACACACTGAAGCAGTCAATTAAACCTGGTAACGATCAATATTTTAGAGGATAACACCGGTTAGGTCTGGGTTAGGTCTGGGTTATGCCCGCATCTGGCTCATGATTTTGCCTTCTTCGCATACTTGTTGGCCAGATCCTGGGTTTTTTTCGTGTTTGAATCACGTAGTAATGTGGTAATACACTGAAGCAGTCAATTAAACCTGGTTTCGATCAATATTTTAGAGGATAACACCGGTTAGGTCAGGGTTAGGTCTGGGATATGCGCGCATCTGGCTTATACTTTCGCCTTTTTCGCAAACTTGTTGGCCAGATCCTGGATTTTTTCCGTGTTTGAATCACGTAGTAATGTTGTACCACACTGAGGCAGTCAATTAAACCTGGATTCGGACATTATTTTAGAGGATAACACCGGTTAGGTCTGGGTTAGGTCTGGGTTATGCCCGCATCTGGCTCATGATTTTGCCTTCTTCGCATACTTGTTGGCCAGATCCTGGGTTTTTTTCGTGTTTGAATCATGTAGTAACGTGGTAACACACAGAAGCAGTCAATTAAACCTGGTTTCGATCAATATTTTAGAGGATAACACCGGTTAGGTCTGGGTTAGGTCTGGGTTATGCCCGCATCTGGCTCATGATTTTGCCTTCTTCGCATACTTGTTGGCCAGATCCTGGGTTTTTTTCGTGTTTGAATCACGTAGTAATGTGGTAATACACTGAAGCAGTCAATTAAACCTGGTTTCGATCAATATTTTAGAGGATAACACCGGTTAGGTCTGGGTTAGGTCTGGGTTATGCCCGCATCTGGCTCATGATTTTGCCTTCTTCGCATACTTGTTGGCCAGATCCTGGGTTTTTTTCGTGTTTGAATCACTTAGTAATGTGGTAATACACTGAAGCAGTCAATAAAACCTGGTTTCGATCAATATTTCAGAGGATAACACCGGTTAGGTCTGGGTTAGGTCTGGGTTATGCCCGCATCTGGCTCATGATTTTGCCTTCTTCGCATACTTGTTGGCCAGATCCTGGGTTTTTTTCGTGTTTGAATCACGTAGTAATGTGGTAACACACTGAAGCTGTCAATTAAACCTGGTTTCGATCAATATTTTAGAGGATAACACCGGTTAGGTCTGGGTTAGGTCTGGGTTATGCCCGCATCTGGCTCATGATTTTGCCTTCTTCGCATACTTGTTGGCCAGATCCTGGGTTTTTTTCATGTTTGAATCACGTAGTAATGTGGTAACACACTGAAGCAGTCAATTAAACCTGATTTCGATCAATATTTTAGAGGATAACACCGGTTAGGTCTGGGTTTCGTCTGGGATATGCCCGCATCTGGCTCATGATTTTGCCTTCTTCGCATACTTGTTGGCCAGATCCTGGGTTTTTTTCGTGTTTGAATCACGTAGTAATGTGGTAACACACTGAAGCAGTCAATTAAACCTGGTTTCGATCAATATTTTAGAGGATAACACCGGTTAGGTCTGGGTTAGGTCTGGGTTATGCCCGCATCTGGCTCATGATTTTGCCTTCTTCGCATACTTGTTGGCCAGATCCTGGGTTTTTTTCGTGTTTGAATCATGTAGTAATGTGGTAACACACAGAAGCAGTCAATTAAACCTGGTTTCGATCAATATTTTAGAGGATAACACCGGTTAGGTCTGGGTTAGGTCTGGGTTATGCCCGCATCTGGCTCATGATTTTGCCTTCTTCGCATACTTGTTGGCCAGATCCTGGGTTTTTTTCGTGTTTGAATCACGTAGTAATGTGGTAATACACTGAAGCAGTCAATTAAACCTGGTTTCGATCAATATTTTAGAGGATAACACCGGTTAGGTCTGGGTTAGGTCTGGGTTATGCCCGCATCTGGCTCATGATTTTGCCTTCTTCGCATACTTGCTGGCCAGATCCTGGGTTTTTTTCGTGTTTGAATCACGTAGTAATGTGGTAACACACTGAAGCAGTCAATTAATCCTGGTTTCGATCAATATTTTAGAGGATAACACCGGTTAGGTCAGGGTTAGGTCCGGGATATGCCCGCATCTGGCTCATGATTTTGCCTTCTTCGCATACTTGTTGGCCAGATCCTGGGTTTTTTTCGTGTTTGAATCACGTAGTAATGTGGTAACACACTGAAGCTGTCAATTAAACCTGGTTTCGATCAATATTTTAGAGGATAACACCGGTTAGGTCTGGGTTAGGTCTGGGTTATGCCCGCATCTGGCTCATGATTTTGCCTTCTTCGCATACTTCTTGGCCAGATCCTGGGTATTTCCCGTGTTTGAATCACGTAGTAATGTGGTAACACACTGAAGCAGTCAATTAAACCTGGTTTCGACCAATATTTTAGAGGATAACACCGGTTAGGTCTGTGTTAGGTCTGGGATTTGCGCGCATCTGGCTTATACCTTCGCCTTTTTCGCAAACTTGTTGGCCAGATCCTGGGTATTTTCCGTGTTTGAATCACGTAGTAATGTGGTAACACACTGAAGCAGTCAATTAAACCTGGTTTCGATCAATATTTCAGAGGATAACACCGGTTAGGTCTGGGTTAGGTCTGGGCTTTGCCCGCATCTGGCTCATGATTTTGCCTTCTTCGCTTACTTGTTGGCCAGATCCTGGGTTTTTTTCGTGGTTGAATCACGTAGTAATGTGGTAACACACTGAAGCAGTCAATTAATCCTGGTTTCGATCAATATTTTAGAGGATAACACCGGTTAGGTCTGGGTTAGGTCTGGGATTTGCGCGCATCTGGCTTATACTTCCGCCTTTTTCGCAAACTTGTTGGCCAGATCCCGGGTATTTTCCGTGTTTGAATCACGTAGTAATGTGGTAACACACTGAAGCAGTCAATTAAACCTGGTTTCGATCAATATTTCAGAGGATAACACCGGTTAGGTCTGGGTTAGGTCTGGGTTATGCCCGCATCTGGCTCATGATTTTGCCTTCTTCGCATACTTGTTGGCCAGATCCTGGGTTTTTTTCGTGTTTGAATCATGTAGTAATGTGGTAACACACTGAAGCAGTCAATTAAACCTGGTTTCGATCAATATTTCAGAGGATAACACCGGTTAGGTCTGAGTTAGGTCTGGGGTTTGCCCGCATCTGGCTCATGATTTTGCCTTCTTCGCATACTTGTTGGCCAGATCCTGGGTTTTTTTCGTGGTTGAATCACGTAGTAATGTAGTAACACACTGAAGCAGTCAATTAAACCTGGTTTCGATCAATATTTTAGAGGATAACACCGGTTAGGTCTGGGTTAGGTCTGGGTTATGCCCGCATCTGGCTCATGATTTTGCCTTCTTCGCATACTTGTTGGCCAGATCCTGGGTATTTCCCGTGTTTGAATCACGTAGTAATGTGGTAACACACTGAAGCAGTCAATTAAACCTGGTTTCGATCAATATTTTAGAGGATAACACCGGTTAGGTCTGGGTTAGGTCTGGGATTTGCGCGCATCTGGCTTATACCTTCGCCTTTTTCGCAAACTTGTTGGCCAGATCCTGGGTTTTTTCCGTGTTTGAATCACGTAGTAATGTGGTAACACACTGAAGCAGTCAATAAAACCTGGTTTCGATCAATATTTTAGAGGATAACACCGGTTAGGTCTGGGTTAGGTCTGGGATTTGCGCGCATCTGGCTTATACTTTCGCCTTTTTCGCAAACTTCTTGGCCAGATCCTGGGTATTTTTCGTGTTTGAATCACGTAGTAATGTGGTAATATACTGAAGCAGTCAATAAAACCTGGTTTCGATCAATATTTTAGAGGATAACACCGGTGAGGTCTGGGTTAGGTCTGGGTTATGCCCGCATCTGGCTCATGAGTTTGCCTTCTTCGCATACTTGTTGGCCAGATCCTGGGTATTTTCCGTGTTTGAATCACGTAGTAATGTGGTAACACACTGAAGCAGTCTATTAAACCTGGTTTCGATCAATATTTTAGAGGATAACACCGGTTAGGTCTGGGTTAGGTCTGGGATTTGCGCGCATCTGGCTTATACTTTTGCCATTTTCGCAAACATGTTGGCCAGATCCTGGGTATTTTCCGCGTTTGAATCACGTAGTAATGTGGTAACACACTGAAGCAGTCAATTAAACCTGGTTTCGATCAATATTTCAGAGGATAACACCGGTTAGGTCTGGGTTATGCCCGCATCTGGCTCATGATTTTGCCTTCTTCGCATACTTGTTGGCCAGATCCTGGGTTTTTTTCGTGTTTGAATCATGTAGTAATGTGGTAACACACTGAAGCAGACAATTAAACCTGGTTTCGATCAATATTTTAGTGGATAACACCGGTTAGGTCTGGGTTAGGTCTGGGTTATGCCCGCATCTGGCTCATGATTTTGCCTTCCTCGCATACTTGTTGGCCTGATCCTGGGTTTTTTTCGTGTTTGAATCACGTAGTAATGTGGTAATACACTGAAGCAGTCAATAAAACCTGGTTTCGATCAATATTTTAGAGGATAACACTGGTTAGGTCTGGGTTAGGTCTGGGTTATGCCCGCATCTGGCTCATGATTTTGCCTTCTTCGCATACTTGTTGGCCAGATCCTGGGTTTTTTTCGTGTTTGAATCACGTAGTAATGTGGTAACACACTGAAGCTGTCAATTAAACCTGGTTTCGATCAATATTTTTGGGGAAAACACCGGTTAGGTCTGGGTTAGGTCTGGGTTATGCCCGCATCTGGCTCATGATTTTGCCTTCTTCGCATACTTGTTGGCCAGATCCTGGGTTTTTTTCATGTTTGAATCACGTAGTAATGTGGTAACACACTGAAGCAGTCAATTAAACCTGGTTTCGATCAATATTTTAGAGGATAACACCGGTTAGGTCTGGGATTCGTCTGGGATATGCCCGCATCTGGCTCATGATTTTGCCTTCTTCGCATACTTGTTGGCCAGATCCTGGGTATTTTCCGTGTTTGAATCACGTAGTAATGTGGTAACACACTGAAGCAGTCAATTAAACCAGGTTTCGATCAATATTTCAGAGGATAACACCGGTTAGGTCTGGGTTAGGTCTGGGTTATGCCCGCATCTGGCTCATGAGTTTGCCTTCTTCGCATACTTGTTGGCCAGATCCTGGGGTTTTTTCGTGTTTGAATCACGTAGTAATGTGGTAACACACTGAAGCTGTCAATAAAACCTGGTTTCGAGCAACATTTTAGAGGATAACACCGGTTAGGTCTGGGTTAGGTCTGGGAAATGCGCGCATCTGGCTTATACTTTCGCCTTTTTCGCAAACTTGTTGGCCAGATCCTGGGTTTTTTTCGTGTTTGAATCATGTAGTAAAGTGGTAACACACTGAAGCAGTCAATTAAACCTGGTTTCGATCAATATTTTAGAGGATAACACCGGTTAGGTCTGGGTTAGGTCTGGGATTTGCGCGCATCTGGCTTATACATTCGCCTTTTTTGCAAAGTTGTTGGCCAGATCCTGGGTATTTTCCGTGTTTGAATCACGTAGTAATGTGGTAACACACAGAAGCAGTCAATTAAACCTGGTTTCGATCAATATTTTAGAGGATAACACCGGTTAGGTCTGGGTTAGGTCTGGGTTATGCCCGCATCTGGCTCATGATTTTGCCTTCTTCGCATACTTGTTGGCCAGATCCTGGGTTTTTTTCGAGTTTGAATCATGTAGTAATGTGGTAACACACTGAAGCAGACAATTAAACCTGGTTTCGATCAATATTTTAGAGGATAACACCGGTTAGGTCTGGGTTAGGTCTGGGTTATGCCCGCATCTGGCTCATGATTTTGCCTTCCTCGCATACTTGTTGGCCAGATCCTGGGTTTTTTTCGTGTTTGAATCACGTAGTAATGCGGTAATACACTGAAGCAGTCAATAAAACCTGGTTTCGATCAATATTTTAGAGGAAAACACCGGTTAGGTCGGGGTTAGGTCTGAGTTATGCCCGCATCTGGCTCATGATTTTGCCTTCTTCGCATACTTGTTGGCCAGATCCTGGGTTTTTTTCATGTTTGAATCACGTAGTAATGTGGTAACACACTGAAGCAGTCAATTAAACCTGGTTTCGATCAATATTTTAGAGGATAACACCGGTTAGGTCTGGGATTCGTCTGGGATATGCCCGCATCTGGCTCATGATTTTGCCTTCTTCGCATACTTGTTGGCCAGATCCTGGGTTTTTTTCGTGTTTGAATCACGTAGTAATGTGGTAACACACTGAAGCAGTCAATTAAACCTGGTTTCGATCAATATTTTAGAGGATAACACCGGTTAGGTCTGGGTTAGGTCTGGGATTTGCGCGCATCTGGCTTATACTTTCGCCTTGTTCGCAAACTTGTTGGCCAGATCCTGGGTATTTTCCGTGTTTGAATCACGTAGTAATGTGGTAACACACTGAAGCAGTCAATTAAACCAGGTTTCGATCAATATTTCAGAGGATAACACCGGTTAGGTCTGGGTTAGGTCTGGGTTATGCCTGCATCTGGCTCATGATTTTGCCTTCTTCGCATACTTGTTGGCCAGATCCTGGGGTTTTTTCGTGTTTGAATCACGTAGTAATGTGGTAACACACTGAAGCTGTCAATAAAACCTGGTTTCGAGCAACATTTTAGAGGATAACACCGGTTAGGTCTGGGTTAGGTCTGGGAAATGCGCGCATCTGGCTTATACTTTCGCCTTTTTCGCAATCTTGTTGGCCAGATCCCGGGTTTTTTTCGTGTTTGAATCACGTAGTAATGTGGTAACACACTGAAGCAGTCAATTAAACCTGGTTTCGATCAATATTTTAGAGGATAACACCGGTTAGGTCTGGGTTAGGTCTGGGATTTGCGCGCATCTGGCTTATACTTTCGCCTTTTTTGCAAACTTGTTGGCCAGATCCTGGGTATTTTCCGTGTTTGAATCACGTAGTAATGTGGTAACACACTGAAGCAGTCAATTAAACCAGGTTTCGATCAATATTTCAGAGGATAACACCGGTTAGGTCTGGGTTAGGTCTGGGTTATGCCTGCATCTGGCTCATGATTTTGCCTTCTTCGCATACTTGTTGGCCAGATCCTGGGGTTTTTTCGTGTTTGAATCACGTAGTAATGTGGTAACACACTGAAGCTGTCAATAAAACCTGGTTTCGAGCAACATTTTAGAGGATAACACCGGTTAGGTCTGGGTTAGGTCTGGGAAATGCGCGCATCTGGCTTATACTTTCGCCTTTTTCGCAATCTTGTTGGCCAGATCCCGGGTTTTTTTCGTGTTTGAATCACGTAGTAATGTGGTAACACACTGAAGCAGTCAATTAAACCTGGTTTCGATCAATATTTTAGAGGATAACACCGGTTAGGTCTGGGTTAGGTCTGGGATTTGCGCGCATCTGGCTTATACTTTCGCCTTTTTTGCAAACTTGTTGGCCAGATCCTGGGTATTTTCCGTGTTTGAATCACGTAGTAATGTGGTAACACACTGAAGCAGTCAATTAAACCTGGTTTCGATCAATATTTTAGAGGATAACACCGGTTAGGTCTGGGTTAGGTCTGGGTTATGCCCGCATCTGGCTCATGATTTTGCCTTCTTCGCATACTTGTTGGCCAGATCCTGGGTTTTTTCCGTGTTTGAATCACGTAGTAATGTGGTATCACACTGAAGCAGTCAATTAAACCTGGTTTCGATCAATATTTTAGAGGATAACACCGGTTAGGTCTGGGTTTCGTCTGGGATATGCCCGCATCTGCCTCATGATTTTGCCTTCATCGCATACTTGTTGGCCAGATCCTGGGTTTTTTCCGTGTTTGAATCACGTCGTAATGTGGTAATACACTGAAGCAGTCAATTAAACCTGGTTTCGATCAATATTTCAGAGGATAACACCGGTTAGGTCTGGGTTAGGTCTGGGTTATGCCCGCATCTGGCTGATGATTTTGCCTTCTTCGCATACTTGTTGGCCAGATCCTGGGTTTTTTTCGTGTTTGAATCACGTAGTAATGTGGTAATACACTGAAGCAGTCAATTAAACCTGGTTTCGATCAATATTTCAGAGGATAACACCGGTTAGGTCTGGGTTAGGTCCGGGATATGCCCGCATCTGGCTCATGATTTTGCCTTCTTCGCATACTTGTTGGCCAGATCCTGGGTTTTTTTCGTGTTTGAATCACGTAGTAATGTGGTAACACACTGAAGCTGACAATTAAACCTGGTTTCGATGAATATTTTAGAGGATAACACCGGTTAGGTCTGGGTTAGGTCTGGGTTATGCCCGCATCTGGCTCATGATTTTGCCTTCATCGCATACTTGTTGGCCAGATCCTGGGTTTTTTCCGTGTTTGAATCACGTAGTAATGTTTTACCACACAGAAGCAGTCAATTAAACCTGGTTTCGATCAATATTTTAGAGGATAACACCGGTTAGGTCTGGGTTTCGTCTGGGATATGCCCGCATCTGGCTCATGATTTTGCCTTCTTCGCAAACTTGTTGGCCAGATCCTGGGTGTTTTCCGTGTTTGAAACACGTAGTAATGTGGTAACACACTGAAGCAGTCAAATAAACCTGGTTTCGATCAATATTTCTGAGTATAACACCGGTTAGGTCAGGGTTAGGTCTGGGAAATGCGCGCATCTGGCTTATACTTTCGCCTTTTTCGCAAACTTGTTGGCCAGATCCTGCGTTTTTTTCGTGTTTGAATCACGTAGTAATGTGGTAACACACTGAAGCAGTCAATTAAACCTGGTTTCGATCAATATTTTAGAGGATAACACCGGTTAGGTCTGGGTTAGGTCTGGGTTATGCCCGCATCTGGCACATGATTTTGCCTTCTTCGCATACTTGTTGGCCAGATCCTGGGTTTTTTTCGTGTTTGAATCACGTAGTAATGTGGTAATACACTGAAGCAGTCAATTAAACCTGGTTTCGATCAATATTTCAGAGGATAACACCGGTTAGGTCTGGGTTAGGTCCGGGATATGCCCGCATCTGGCTCATGATTTTGCCTTCTTCGCATACTTGTTGGCCAGATCCTGGGTTTTTTTCGTGTTTGAATCACGTAGTAATGTGGTAACACACTGAAGCAGTCAATTAAACCTGGTTTCGATCAATATTTTAGAGGATAACACCGGTTAGGTCTGGGTTTCGTCTGGGATATGCCCGCATCTGGCTCATGATTTTGCCTTCTTCGCAAACTTGTTGGCCAGATCCTGGGTGTTTTCCGTGTTTGAAACACGTAGTAATGTGGTAACACACTGAAGCAGTCAAATAAACCTGGTTTCGATCAATATTTCTGAGTATAACACCGGTTAGGTCTGGGTTAGGTCTGGGAAATGCGCGCATCTGGCTTATACTTTCGCCTTTTTCGCAAACTTGTTGGCCAGATCCTGCGTTTTTTTCGTGTTTGAATCACGTAGTAATGTGGTAACACACTGAAGCAGTCAATTAAACCTGGTTTCGATCAATATTTTAGAGGATAACACCGGTTAGGTCTGGGTTTCGTCTGGGATATGCCCGCATCTGGCTCATGATTTTGCCTTCTTCGCAAACTTGTTGGCCAGATCCTGGGTGTTTTCCGTGTTTGAAACACGTAGTAATGTGGTAACACACTGAAGCAGTCAAATAAACCTGGTTTCGATCAATATTTCTGAGTATAACACCGGTTAGGTCTGGGTTAGGACTGGGAAATGCGCGCATCTGGCTTATGCTTTCGCCTTTTTCGCAAACTTGTTGGCCAGATCCTGCGTTTTTTTCGTGTTTGAATCACGTAGTAATGTGGTAACACACTGAAGCAGTCAATTAAACCTGGTTTCGATCAATATTTTAGAGGATAACACCGGTTAGGTCTGGGTTAGGTCTGGGTTATGCCCGCATCTGGCACATGATTTTGCCTTCTTCGCATACTTGTTGGCCAGATCCTGGGTTTTTTTCGTGTTTGAATCACGTAGTAATGTGGTAATACACTGAAGCAGTCAATTAAACCTGGTTTCGATCAATATTTCAGAGGATAACACCGGTTAGGTCTGGGTTAGGTCCGGGATATGCCCGCATCTGGCTCATGATTTTGCCTTCTTCGCATACTTGTTGGCCAGATCCTGGGTTTTTTTCGTGTTTGAATCACGTAGTAATGTGGTAACACACTGAAGCTGTCAATTAAACCTGGTTTCGATCAATATTTCAGAGGATAACACCGGTCAGGTCTGGGTTAGGTCTGGGTTATGCCCGCATCTGGCTCATGATTTTGCCTTCTTCGCATACTTGTTGGCCAGATCCTGGGTTTTTTTCGTGTTTGAATCACGTAGTAATGTGGTAATACACTGAAGCAGTCAATTAAACCTGGTTTCGATCAATATTTTAGAGGATAACACCGGTTAGGTCAGGGTTAGGTCTGGGAAATGCGCGCATCTGGCTTATACTTTCGCCTTTTTCGCAAACTTGTTGGCCAGATCCTGCGTTTTTTTCGTGTTTGAATCACGTAGTAATGTGGTAACACACTGAAGCAGTCAACTAACCTGGTTTCGATCAATATTTCAGAGGATAACACCGGTTAGGTCTGGGTAAGGTCTGGGTTATGCCCGCATCTGGCTCATGATTTTGCCTTCTTCGCATACTTGTTGGCCAGATCCTGGGTTTTTTCGTGTTTGAATCACGTAGTAATGTGGTAATACACTGAAGCAGTCAATTAAACCTGGTTTCGATCAATATTTTAGAGGATAACACCGGTTAGGTCTGGGTTAGGTCTGGGAAATGCGCGCATCTGGCTTATACTTTCGCCTTTTTCGCAAACTTGTTGGCCAGATCCTGCGTTTTTTTCGTGTTTGAATCACGTAGTAATGTGGTAACACACTGAAGCAGTCAATTAAACCTGGTTTCGATCAATATTTTAGAGGATAACACCGGTTAGGTCTGGGTTAGGTCTGGGTTATGCCCGCATCTGGCTCATGATTTTGCCTTCTTCGCATACTTGTTGGCCAGATCCTGGGTTTTTTTCGTGTTTGAATCACGTAGTAATGTGGTAATACACTGAAGCAGTCAATTAAACCTGGTTTCGATCAATATTTTAGAGGATAACACCGGTTAGGTCAGGGTTAGGTCTGGGATATGCGCGCATCTGGCTTATACTTTCGCCTTTTTCGCAAACTTGTTGGCCAGATCCTGGATTTTTTCCGTGTTTGAATCACGTAGTAATGTTGTACCACACTGAGGCAGTCAATTAAACCTGGATTCGGACATTATTTTAGAGGATAACACCGGTTAGGTCTGGGTTAGGTCTGGGTTATGCCCGCATCTGGCTCATGATTTTGCCTTCTTCGCATACTTGTTGGCCAGATCCTGGGTTTTTTTCGTGTTTGAATCATGTAGTAATGTGGTAACACACAGAAGCAGTCAATTAAACCTGGTTTCGATCAATATTTTAGAGGATAACACCGGTTAGGTCTGGGTTAGGTCTGGGTTATGCCCGCATCTGGCTCATGATTTTGCCTTCTTCGCATACTTGTTGGCCAGATCCTGGGTTTTTTTCGTGTTTGAATCACGTAGTAATGTGGTAATACACTGAAGCAGACAATTAAACCTGGTTTCGATCAATATTTTAGAGGATAACACCGGTTAGGTCTGGGTTAGGTCTGGGTTATGCCCGCATCTGGCTCATGATTTTGCCTTCTTCGCATACTTGTTGGCCAGATCCTGGGTTTTTTTCGTGTTTGAATCAGGTAGTAATGTGGTAACACACTGAAGCAGTCAATTAATCCTGGTTTCGATCAATATTTTAGAGGATAACACCGGTTAGGTCAGGGTTAGGTCCGGGATATGCCCGCATCTGGCTCATGATTTTGCCTTCTTCGCATACTTGTTGGCCAGATCCTGGGTTTTTTTCGTGTTTGAATCACGTCGTAATGTGGTAACACACTGAAGCTGTCAATTAAACCTGGTTTCGATCAATATTTTAGAGGATAACACCGATTAGGTCTGGGTTAGGTCTGGGTTATGCCCGCATCTGGCTCATGATTTTGCCTTCATCGCATACTTGTTGGCCAGATCCTGGGTATTTCCCGTGTTTGAATCACGTAGTAATGTGGTAACACACTGAAGCAGTCAATTAAACCTGGTTTCGACCAATATTTTAGAGGATAACACCGGTTAGGTCTGTGTTAGGTCTGGGATTTGCGCGCATCTGGCTTATACCTTCGCCTTTTTCGCAAACTTGTTGGCCAGATCCTGGGTATTTTCCGTGTTTGAATCACGTAGTAATGTGGTAACACACTGAAGCAGTCAATTAAACCTGGTTTCGATCAATATTTTAGAGGATAACACCGGTTAGCTCTGGGTTAGGTCCGGGATATGCGCGCATCTGGCTTATACTTTCGCCTTTTTCGCAAACTTGTTGGCCAGATCCTGGATTTTTTCCGCGTTTGAATCACGTAGTAATGTTGTACCACACTGAGGCAGTCAATTAAACCTGGATTCGGACATTATTTTAGAGGATAACACCGGTTAGGTCTGGGTTAGGTCTGGGTTATGCCCGCATCTGGCTCATGATTTTGCCTTCTTCGCATACTTGTTGGCCAGATCCTGGGTCTTTTTCGTGTTTGAATCATGTAGTAATGTGGTAACACACTGAAGCAGACAATTAAACCTGGTTTCGATCAATATTTTAGAGGATAACACCGGTTAGGTCTGGGTTAGGTCTGGGTTATGCCCGCATCTGGCTCATGATTTTGCCTTCTTCGCATACTTGTTGGCCAGATCCTGGGTTTTTTTCGTGTTTGAATCACGTAGTAATGTGGTAATACACTGAAGCAGTCAATTAAACCTGGTTTCGATCAATATTTCAGAGGATAACACCGGTTAGGTCTGGGTTAGGTCCGGGATATGCCCGCATCTGGCTCATGATTTTGCCTTCTTCGCATACTTGTTGGCCAGATCCTGGGTTTTTTTCGTGTTTGAATCACGTAGTAATGTGGTAACACACTGAAGCTGACAATTAAACCTGGTTTCGATCAATATTTTAGAGGATAACACCGGTTAGGTCTGGGTTAGGTCTGGGTTATGCCCGCATCTGGCTCATGATTTTGCCTTCATCGCATACTTGTTGGCCAGATCCTGGGTTTTTTCCGTGTTTGAATCACGTAGTAATGTGGTACCACACAGAAGCAGTCAATTAAACCTGGTTTCGATCAATATTTTAGAGGATAACACCGGTTAGGTCTGGGTTTCGTCTGGGATATGCCCGCATCTGGCTCATGATTTTGCCTTCTTCGCAAACTTGTTGGCCAGATCCTGGGTGTTTTCCGTGTTTGAAACACGTAGTAATGTGGTAACACACTGAAGCAGTCAAATAAACCTGGTTTCGATCAATATTTCTGAGTATAACACCGGTTAGGTCTGGGTTAGGTCTGGGATATGCGCGCATCTGGCTTATACTTTCGCCTTTTTCGCAAACTTGTTGGCCAGATCCTGGGTATTTTCCGTGTTTGAAATACGTAGTAATGTGGTAACACACTGAAGCTGTCAATTAAACCTGGTTTCGATCAATATTTTAGAGGATAACACCGGTTAGGTCTGGGTTTCGTCTGGGATATGCCCGCATCTGCCTCATGATTTTGCCTTCATCGCATACTTGTTGGCCAGATCCTGGGTTTTTTCCGTGTTTGAATCACGTCGTAATGTGGTAATACACTGAAGCAGTCAATTAAACCTGGTTTCGATCAATATTTCAGAGGATAACACCGGTTAGGTCTGGGTTAGGTCTGGGTTATGCCCGCATCTGGCTCATGATTTTGCCTTCTTCGCATACTTGTTGGCCAGATCCTGGGTTTTTTTCGTGTTTGAATCACGTAGTAATGTGGTAATACACTGAAGCAGTCAATTAAACCTGGTTTCGATCAATATTTCAGAGGATAACACCGGTTAGGTCTGGGTTAGGTCCGGGATATGCCCGCATCTGGCTCATGATTTTGCCTTCTTCGCATACTTGTTGGCCAGATCCTGGGTTTTTTTCGTGTTTGAATCACGTAGTAATGTGGTAACACACTGAAGCTGACAATTAAACCTGGTTTCGATGAATATTTTAGAGGATAACACCGGTTAGGTCTGGGTTAGGTCTGGGTTATGCCCGCATCTGGCTCATGATTTTGCCTTCATCGCATACTTGTTGGCCAGATCCTGGGTTTTTTCCGTGTTTGAATCACGTAGTAATGTTTTACCACACAGAAGCAGTCAATTAAACCTGGTTTCGATCAATATTTTAGAGGATAACACCGGTTAGGTCTGGGTTTCGTCTGGGATATGCCCGCATCTGGCTCATGATTTTGCCTTCTTCGCAAACTTGTTGGCCAGATCCTGGGTGTTTTCCGTGTTTGAAACACGTAGTAATGTGGTAACACACTGAAGCAGTCAAATAAACCTGGTTTCGATCAATATTTCTGAGTATAACACCGGTTAGGTCAGGGTTAGGTCTGGGAAATGCGCGCATCTGGCTTATACTTTCGCCTTTTTCGCAAACTTGTTGGCCAGATCCTGCGTTTTTTTCGTGTTTGAATCACGTAGTAATGTGGTAACACACTGAAGCAGTCAATTAAACCTGGTTTCGATCAATATTTTAGAGGATAACACCGGTTAGGTCTGGGTTAGGTCTGGGTTATGCCCGCATCTGGCACATGATTTTGCCTTCTTCGCATACTTGTTGGCCAGATCCTGGGTTTTTTTCGTGTTTGAATCACGTAGTAATGTGGTAATACACTGAAGCAGTCAATTAAACCTGGTTTCGATCAATATTTCAGAGGATAACACCGGTTAGGTCTGGGTTAGGTCCGGGATATGCCCGCATCTGGCTCATGATTTTGCCTTCTTCGCATACTTGTTGGCCAGATCCTGGGTTTTTTTCGTGTTTGAATCACGTAGTAATGTGGTAACACACTGAAGCAGTCAATTAAACCTGGTTTCGATCAATATTTTAGAGGATAACACCGGTTAGGTCTGGGTTTCGTCTGGGATATGCCCGCATCTGGCTCATGATTTTGCCTTCTTCGCAAACTTGTTGGCCAGATCCTGGGTGTTTTCCGTGTTTGAAACACGTAGTAATGTGGTAACACACTGAAGCAGTCAAATAAACCTGGTTTCGATCAATATTTCTGAGTATAACACCGGTTAGGTCTGGGTTAGGTCTGGGAAATGCGCGCATCTGGCTTATACTTTCGCCTTTTTCGCAAACTTGTTGGCCAGATCCTGCGTTTTTTTCGTGTTTGAATCACGTAGTAATGTGGTAACACACTGAAGCAGTCAATTAAACCTGGTTTCGATCAATATTTTAGAGGATAACACCGGTTAGGTCTGGGTTTCGTCTGGGATATGCCCGCATCTGGCTCATGATTTTGCCTTCTTCGCAAACTTGTTGGCCAGATCCTGGGTGTTTTCCGTGTTTGAAACACGTAGTAATGTGGTAACACACTGAAGCAGTCAAATAAACCTGGTTTCGATCAATATTTCTGAGTATAACACCGGTTAGGTCTGGGTTAGGACTGGGAAATGCGCGCATCTGGCTTATGCTTTCGCCTTTTTCGCAAACTTGTTGGCCAGATCCTGCGTTTTTTTCGTGTTTGAATCACGTAGTAATGTGGTAACACACTGAAGCAGTCAATTAAACCTGGTTTCGATCAATATTTTAGAGGATAACACCGGTTAGGTCTGGGTTAGGTCTGGGTTATGCCCGCATCTGGCACATGATTTTGCCTTCTTCGCATACTTGTTGGCCAGATCCTGGGTTTTTTTCGTGTTTGAATCACGTAGTAATGTGGTAATACACTGAAGCAGTCAATTAAACCTGGTTTCGATCAATATTTCAGAGGATAACACCGGTTAGGTCTGGGTTAGGTCCGGGATATGCCCGCATCTGGCTCATGATTTTGCCTTCTTCGCATACTTGTTGGCCAGATCCTGGGTTTTTTTCGTGTTTGAATCACGTAGTAATGTGGTAACACACTGAAGCTGTCAATTAAACCTGGTTTCGATCAATATTTCAGAGGATAACACCGGTCAGGTCTGGGTTAGGTCTGGGTTATGCCCGCATCTGGCTCATGATTTTGCCTTCTTCGCATACTTGTTGGCCAGATCCTGGGTTTTTTTCGTGTTTGAATCACGTAGTAATGTGGTAATACACTGAAGCAGTCAATTAAACCTGGTTTCGATCAATATTTTAGAGGATAACACCGGTTAGGTCAGGGTTAGGTCTGGGAAATGCGCGCATCTGGCTTATACTTTCGCCTTTTTCGCAAACTTGTTGGCCAGATCCTGCGTTTTTTTCGTGTTTGAATCACGTAGTAATGTGGTAACACACTGAAGCAGTCAACTAACCTGGTTTCGATCAATATTTCAGAGGATAACACCGGTTAGGTCTGGGTAAGGTCTGGGTTATGCCCGCATCTGGCTCATGATTTTGCCTTCTTCGCATACTTGTTGGCCAGATCCTGGGTTTTTTCGTGTTTGAATCACGTAGTAATGTGGTAATACACTGAAGCAGTCAATTAAACCTGGTTTCGATCAATATTTTAGAGGATAACACCGGTTAGGTCTGGGTTAGGTCTGGGAAATGCGCGCATCTGGCTTATACTTTCGCCTTTTTCGCAAACTTGTTGGCCAGATCCTGCGTTTTTTTCGTGTTTGAATCACGTAGTAATGTGGTAACACACTGAAGCAGTCAATTAAACCTGGTTTCGATCAATATTTTAGAGGATAACACCGGTTAGGTCTGGGTTAGGTCTGGGTTATGCCCGCATCTGGCTCATGATTTTGCCTTCTTCGCATACTTGTTGGCCAGATCCTGGGTTTTTTTCGTGTTTGAATCACGTAGTAATGTGGTAATACACTGAAGCAGTCAATTAAACCTGGTTTCGATCAATATTTTAGAGGATAACACCGGTTAGGTCTGGGTTAGGTCTGGGTTATGCCCGCATCTGGCTCATGATTTTGCCTTCTTCGCATACTTGTTGGCCAGATCCTGGGTTTTTTTCGTGTTTGAATCAGGTAGTAATGTGGTAACACACTGAAGCAGTCAATTAATCCTGGTTTCGATCAATATTTTAGAGGATAACACCGGTTAGGTCAGGGTTAGGTCCGGGATATGCCCGCATCTGGCTCATGATTTTGCCTTCTTCGCATACTTGTTGGCCAGATCCTGGGTTTTTTTCGTGTTTGAATCACGTCGTAATGTGGTAACACACTGAAGCTGTCAATTAAACCTGGTTTCGATCAATATTTTAGAGGATAACACCGGTTAGGTCTGGGTTAGGTCTGGGTTATGCCCGCATCTGGCTCATGATTTTGCCTTCATCGCATACTTGTTGGCCAGATCCTGGGTATTTCCCGTGTTTGAATCACGTAGTAATGTGGTAACACACTGAAGCAGTCAATTAAACCTGGTTTCGACCAATATTTTAGAGGATAACACCGGTTAGGTCTGTGTTAGGTCTGGGATTTGCGCGCATCTGGCTTATACCTTCGCCTTTTTCGCAAACTTGTTGGCCAGATCCTGGGTATTTTCCGTGTTTGAATCACGTAGTAATGTGGTAACACACTGAAGCAGTCAATTAAACCTGGTTTCGATCAATATTTTAGAGGATAACACCGGTTAGCTCTGGGTTAGGTCCGGGATATGCGCGCATCTGGCTTATACTTTCGCCTTTTTCGCAAACTTGTTGGCCAGATCCTGGATTTTTTCCGCGTTTGAATCACGTAGTAATGTTGTACCACACTGAGGCAGTCAATTAAACCTGGATTCGGACATTATTTTAGAGGATAACACCGGTTAGGTCTGGGTTAGGTCTGGGTTATGCCCGCATCTGGCTCATGATTTTGCCTTCTTCGCATACTTGTTGGCCAGATCCTGGGTCTTTTTCGTGTTTGAATCATGTAGTAATGTGGTAACACACTGAAGCAGACAATTAAACCTGGTTTCGATCAATATTTTAGAGGATAACACCGGTTAGGTCTGGGTTAGGTCTGGGTTATGCCCGCATCTGGCTCATGATTTTGCCTTCTTCGCATACTTGTTGGCCAGATCCTGGGTTTTTTTCGTGTTTGAATCACGTAGTAATGTGGTAATACACTGAAGCAGTCAATTAAACCTGGTTTCGATCAATATTTCAGAGGATAACACCGGTTAGGTCTGGGTTAGGTCCGGGATATGCCCGCATCTGGCTCATGATTTTGCCTTCTTCGCATACTTGTTGGCCAGATCCTGGGTTTTTTTCGTGTTTGAATCACGTAGTAATGTGGTAACACACTGAAGCTGACAATTAAACCTGGTTTCGATCAATATTTTAGAGGATAACACCGGTTAGGTCTGGGTTAGGTCTGGGTTATGCCCGCATCTGGCTCATGATTTTGCCTTCATCGCATACTTGTTGGCCAGATCCTGGGTTTTTTCCGTGTTTGAATCACGTAGTAATGTGGTACCACACAGAAGCAGTCAATTAAACCTGGTTTCGATCAATATTTTAGAGGATAACACCGGTTAGGTCTGGGTTTCGTCTGGGATATGCCCGCATCTGGCTCATGATTTTGCCTTCTTCGCAAACTTGTTGGCCAGATCCTGGGTGTTTTCCGTGTTTGAAACACGTAGTAATGTGGTAACACACTGAAGCAGTCAAATAAACCTGGTTTCGATCAATATTTCTGAGTATAACACCGGTTAGGTCTGGGTTAGGTCTGGGATATGCGCGCATCTGGCTTATACTTTCGCCTTTTTCGCAAACTTGTTGGCCAGATCCTGGGTATTTTCCGTGTTTGAAATACGTAGTAATGTGGTAACACACTGAAGCTGTCAATTAAACCTGGTTTCGATCAATATTTTAGAGGATAACACCGGTTAGGTCTGGGTTAGGTCTGGGTTATGCCCGCATCTGGCTCATGATTTTGCCTTCTTCGCATACTTGTTGGCCAGATCCTGGGTTTTTTCCGTGTTTGAATCACGTAGTAATGCGGTAATACACTGAAGCAGTCAATAAAACCTGGTTTCGATCAATATTTTAGAGGAAAACACCGGTTAGGTCGGGGTTAGGTCTGGGTTATGCCCGCATCTGGCTCATGATTTTGCCTTCTTCGCATACTTGTTGGCCAGATCCTGGGTTTTTTCCGTGTTTGAATCACGTAGTAATGTGGTACCACACAGAAGCAGTCAATTAAACCTGGTTTCGATCAATATTTTAGAGGATAACACCGGTTAGGTCTGGGTTTCGTCTGGGATATGCCCGCATCTGGCTCATGATTTTGCCTTCTTCGCAAACTTGTTGGCCAGATCCTGGGTGTTTTCCGTGTTTGAAACACGTAGTAATGTGGTAACACACTGAAGCAGTCAAATAAACCTGGTTTCGATCAATATTTCTGAGTATAACACCGGTTAGGTCTGGGTTAGGTCTGGGATATGCGCGCATCTGGCTTATACTTTCGCCTTTTTCGCAAACTTGTTGGCCAGATCCTGGGTATTTTCCGTGTTTGAAATACGTAGTAATGTGGTAACACACTGAAGCTGTCAATTAAACCTGGTTTTGATCAATATTTTAGAGGATAACACCGGTTAGGTCTGGGTTAGGTCTGGGTTATGCCCGCATCTGGCTCATGATTTTGCCTTCTTCGCATACTTGTTGGCCAGATCCTGGGTTTTTTCCGTGTTTGAATCACGTAGTAATGCGGTAACACACTGAAGCAGTCAATAAAACCTGGTTTCGATCAATATTTTAGAGGAAAACACCGGTTAGGTCGGGGTTAGGTCTGGGTTATGCCCGCATCTGGCTCATGATTTTGCCTTCTTCGCATACTTGTTGGCCAGATCCTGGGTTTTTTTCATGTTTGAATCACGTAGTAATGTGGTAACACACTGAAGCAGTCAATTAAACCTGGTTTCGATCAATATTTTAGAGGATAACACCGGTTAGGTCTGGGATTCGTCTGGGATATGCCCGCATCTGGCTCATGATTTTGCCTTCTTCGCATACTTGTTGGCCAGATCCTGGGTTTTTTTCGTGTTTGAATCACGTAGTAATGTGGTAACACACTGAAGCAGTCAATTAAACCTGGTTTCGCTCAATATTTTAGAGGATAACACCGGTTAGGTCTGGGTTAGGTCTGGGATTTGCGCGCATCTGGCTTATACTTTCGCCTTGTTCGCAAACTTGTTGGCCAGATCCTGGGTATTTTCCGTGTTTGAATCACGTAGTAATGTGGTAACACACTGAAGCAGTCAATTAAACCAGGTTTCGATCAATATTTCAGAGGATAATACCGGTTAGGTCTGGGTTAGGTCTGGGTTATGCCTGCATCTGGCTCATGATTTTGCCTTCTTCGCATACTTGTTGGCCAGATCCTGGGGTTTTTTCGTGTTTGAATCACGTAGTAATGTGGTAACACACTGAAGCTGTCAATAAAACCTGGTTTCGAGCAACATTTTAGAGGATAACACCGGTTAGGTCTGGGTTAGGTCTGGGAAATGCGCGCATCAGGCTTATACTTTCGCCTTTTTCGCAATCTTGTTGGCCAGATCCCGGGTTTTTTTCGTGTTTGAATCACGTAGTAATGTGGTAACACACTGAAGCAGTCAATTAAACCTGGTTTCGATCAATATGTTAGAGGATAACACCGGTGAGGTCTGGGTTAGGTTTGGGATTTGCGCGCATCTGGCTTATACTTTCGCCTTTTTTGCAAACTTGTTGGCCAGATCCTGGGTATTTTCCGTGTTTGAATCACGTAGTAATGTGGTAACACACTGAAGCAGTCAATTAAACCTGGTTTCGATCAATATTTTAGAGGATAACACCGGTTAGGCCTGGGTTAGGTCTGGGTTATGCCCGCATCTGGCTCATGATTTTGCCTTCTTCGCATACTTGTTGGCCAGATCCTGGGTTTTTTCCGTGTTTGAATCACGTAGTAATGTGGTATCACACTGAAGCAGTCAATTAAACCTGGTTTCGATCAATATTTTAGAGGATAACACCGGTTAGGTCTGGGTTTCGTCTGGGATATGCCCGCATCTGCCTCATGATTTTGCCTTCATCGCATACTTGTTGGCCAGATCCTGGGTTTTTTCCGTGTTTGAATCACGTCGTAATGTGGTAATACACTGAAGCAGTCAATTAAACCTGGTTTCGATCAATATTTCAGAGGATAACACCGGTTAGGTCTGGGTTAGGTCTGGGTTATGCCCGCATCTGGCTCATGATTTTGCCTTCTTCGCATACTTGTTGGCCAGATCCTGGGTTTTTTTCGTGTTTGAATCACGTAGTAATGTGGTAATACACTGAAGCAGTCAATTAAACCTGGTTTCGATCAATATTTCAGAGGATAACACCGGTTAGGTCTGGGTTAGGTCCGGGATATGCCCGCATCTGGCTCATGATTTTGCCTTCTTCGCATACTTGTTGGCCAGATCCTGGGTTTTTTTCGTGTTTGAATCACGTAGTAATGTGGTAACACACTGAAGCTGACAATTAAACCTGGTTTCGATGAATATTTTAGAGGATAACACCGGTTAGGTCTGGGTTAGGTCTGGGTTATGCCCGCATCTGGCTCATGATTTTGCCTTCATCGCATACTTGTTGGCCAGATCCTGGGTTTTTTCCGTGTTTGAATCACGTAGTAATGTGGTACCACACAGAAGCAGTCAATTAAACCTGGTTTCGATCAATATTTTAGAGGATAACACCGGTTAGGTCTGGGTTTCGTCTGGGATATGCCCGCATCTGGCTCATGATTTTGCCTTCTTCGCAAACTTGTTGGCCAGATCCTGGGTGTTTTCCGTGTTTGAAACACGTAGTAATGTGGTAACACACTGAAGCAGTCAAATAAACCTGGTTTCGATCAATATTTCTGAGTATAACACCGGTTAGGTCTGGGTTAGGTCTGGGATATGCGCGCATCTGGCTTATACTTTCGCCTTTTTCGCAAACTTGTTGGCCAGATCCTGGGTATTTTCCGTGTTTGAAATACGTAGTAATGTGGTAACACACTGAAGCTGTCAATTAAACCTGGTTTCGATCAATATTTTAGAGGATAACAGCGGTTAGGTCTGGGTTAGGTCTGGGTTATGCCCGCATCTGGCTCGTGATTTTGCCTTCTTCGCATACTTGTTGGCCAGATCCTGGGCTTTTTCCGTGTTTGAATCACGCAGTAATGTGGTAACACACTGAAGCAGTCAACTAACCTGGTTTCGATCAATATTTCAGAGGATAACACCGGTTAGGTCTGGGTAAGGTCTGGGATATGCCCGCATCTGGCTCATGATTTTGCCTTCTTCGCATACTTGTTGGCCAGATCCTGGGTTTTTTCGTGTTTGAATCACGTAGTAATGTGGTAATACACTGAAGCAGTCAATTAAACCTGGTTTCGATCAATATTTTAGAGGATAACACCGGTTAGGTCTGGGTTGGGTCTGGGAAATGCGCGCATCTGGCTTATACTTTCGCCTTTTTCGCAAACTTGTTGGCCAGATCCTGCGTTTTTTTCGTGTTTGAATCACGTAGTAATGTGGGAGCACACTGAAGCAGTCAATTAAACCTGGTTTCGATCAATATTTTAGAGGACAACACCGGTTAGGTCTGGGTTAGGTCTGGGTTATGCCCGCATCTGGCACATGATTTTGCCTTCTTCGCATACTTGTTGGCCAGATCCTGGGTTTTTTTCGTGTTTGAATCACGTAGTAATGTGGTAATACACTGAAGCAGTCAATTAAACCTGGTTTCGATCAATATTTCAGAGGATAACACCGGTTAGGTCTGGGTTAGGTCCGGGATATGCCCGCATCTGGCTCATGATTTTGCCTTCTTCGCATACTTGTTGGCCAGATCCTGGGTTTTTTTCGTGTTTGAATCACGTAGTAATGTGGTAACACACTGAAGCTGTCAATTAAACCTGGTTTCGATCAATATTTCAGAGGATAACACCGGTCAGGTCTGGGTTAGGTCTGGGTTATGCCCGCATCTGGCTCATGATTTTGCCTTCTTCGCATACTTGTTGGCCAGATCCTGGGTTTTTTTCGTGTTTGAATCATATAGTAATGTGGTAATACACTGAAGCAGTCAATTAAACCTGGTTTCGATCAATATTTTAGAGGATAACACCGGTTAGGTCAGGGTTAGGTCTGGGAAATGCGCGCATCTGGCTTATACTTTCGCCTTTTTCGCAAACTTGTTGGCCAGATCCTGCGTTTTTTTCGTGTTTGAATCACGTAGTAATGTGGTAACACACTGAAGCAGTCAACTAACCTGGTTTCGATCAATATTTCAGAGGATAACACCGGTTAGGTCTGGGTAAGGTCTGGGTTATGCCCGCATCTGGCTCATGATTTTGCCTTCTTCGCATACTTGTTGGCCAGATCCTGGGTTTTTTCGTGTTTGAATCACGTAGTAATGTGGTAATACACTGAAGCAGTCAATTAAACCTGGTTTCGATCAATATTTTAGAGGATAACACCGGTTAGGTCTGGGTTAGGTCTGGGAAATGCGCGCATCTGGCTTATACTTTCGCCTTTTTCGCAAACTTGTTGGCCAGATCCTGCGTTTTTTTCGTGTTTGAATCACGTAGTAATGTGGTAATACACTGAAGCAGTCAATTAAACCTGGTTTCTATCAATATTTTAGAGGATAACACCGGCTAGGTCAGGGTTAGGTCTGGGATATGCGCGCATCTGGCTTATACTTTCGCCTTTTTCGCAAACTTGTTGGCCAGATCCTGGATTTTTTCCGTGTTTGAATCACGTAGTAATGTTGTACCACACTGAGGCAGTCAATTAAACCTGGATTCGGACATTATTTTAGAGGATAACACCGGTTAGGTCTGGGTTAGGTCTGGGTTATGCCCGCATCTGGCTCATGATTTTGCCTTCTTCGCATACTTGTTGGCCAGATCCTGGGTTTTTTTCGTGTTTGAATCATGTAGTAATGTGGTAACACACAGAAGCAGTCAATTAAACCTGGTTTCGATCAATATTTTAGAGGATAACACCGGTTAGGTCTGGGTTAGGTCTGGGTTATGCCCGCATCTGGCTCATGATTTTGCCTTCTTCGCATACTTGTTGGCCAGATCCTGGGTTTTTTTCGTGTTTGAATCACGTAGTAATGTGGTAATACACTGAAGCAGACAATTAAACCTGGTTTCGATCAATATTTTAGAGGATAACACCGGTTAGGTCTGTGTTAGGTCTGGGATTTGCGCGCATCTGGCTTATACCTTCGCCTTTTTCGCAAACTTGTTGGCCAGATCCTGGGTATTTTCCGTGTTTGAATCACGTAGTAATGTGGTAACACACTGAAGCAGTCAATTAAACCTGGTTTCGATCAATATTTTAGAGGATAACACCGGTTAGCTCTGGGTTAGGTCCGGGATATGCCCGCATCTGGCTCATGATTTTGCCTTCTTCGCATACTTGTTGGCCAGATCCTGGGTTTTTTTCGTGTTTGAATCACGTAGTAATGTGGTAATACACTGAAGCAGACAATTAAACCTGGTTTCGATCAATATTTTAGAGGATAACACCGGTTAGGTCTGGGTTAGGTCTGGGTTATGCCCGCATCTGGCTCATGATTTTGCCTTCTTCGCATACTTGTTGGCCAGATCCTGGGTTTTTTTCGTGTTTGAATCACGTAGTAATGTGGTAACACACTGAAGCAGTCAATTAATCCTGGTTTCGGTCAATATTTTAGAGGATAACACCGTTTAGGTCAGGGTTAGGTCCGGGATATGCCCGCATCTGGCTCATGATTTTGCCTTCTTCGCATACTTGTTGGCCAGATCCTGGGTTTTTTTCGTGTTTGAATCACGTAGTAATGTGGTAACACACTGAAGCTGTCAATTAAACCTGGTTTCGATCAATATTTTAGAGGATAACACCGGTTAGGTCTGGGTTAGGTCTGGGTTATGCCCGCATCTGGCTCATGATTTTGCCTTCTTCGCATACTTGTTGGCCAGATCCTGGGTATTTCCCGTGTTTGAAACACGTAGTAATGTGGTAACACACTGAAGCAGTCAATTAAACCTGGTTTCGACCAATATTTTAGAGGATAACACCGGTTAGGTCTGTGTTAGGTCTGGGATTTGCGCGCATCTGGCTTATACCTTCGCCTTTTTCGCAAACTTGTTGGCCAGATCCTGGGTATTTTCCGTGTTTGAATCACGTAGTAATGTGGTAACACACTGAAGCAGTCAATTAAACCTGGTTTCGATCAATATTTTAGAGGATAACACCGGCTAGGTCAGGGTTAGGTCTGGGATATGCGCGCATCTGGCTTATACTTTCGCCTTTTTCGCAAACTTGTTGGCCAGATCCTGGATTTTTTCCGTGTTTGAATCACGTAGTAATGTTGTACCACACTGAGGCAGTCAATTAAACCTGGATTCGGACATTATTTTAGAGGATAACACCGGTTAGGTCTGGGTTAGGTCCGGGATATGCCCGCATCTGGCTCATGATTTTGCCTTCTTCGCATACTTGTTGGCCAGATCCTGGATTTTTTCCGCGTTTGAATCACGTAGTAATGTCGTACCACACTGAGGCAGTCAATTAAACCTGGTTTCGATCAATATTTTAGAGGATAACACCGGTTAGGTCTGGGTTAGGTCTGGGTTATGCCCGCATCTGGCTCATGATTTTGCCTTCTTCGCATACTTGTTGGCCAGATCCTGGGTTTTTTTCGTGTTTGAATCACGTAGTAATGTGGTAATACACTGAAGCAGTCAATTAAACCTGGTTTCGATCAATATTTCAGAGGATAACACCGGTTAGGTCTGGGTTAGGTCCGGGATATGCCCGCATCTGGCTCATGATTTTGCCTTCTTCGCATACTTGTTGGCCAGATCCTGGGTTTTTTTCGTGTTTGAATCACGTAGTAATGTGGTAACACACTGAAGCTGACAATTAAACCTGGTTTCGATCAATATTTTAGAGGATAACACCGGTTAGGTCTGGGTTAGGTCTGGGTTATGCCCGCATCTGGCTCATGATTTTGCCTTCATCGCATACTTGTTGGCCAGATCCTGGGTTTTTTCCGTGTTTGAATCACGTAGTAATGTGGTACCACACAGAAGCAGTCAATTAAACCTGGTTTCGATCAATATTTTAGAGGATAACACCGGTTAGGTCTGGGTTTCGTCTGGGATATGCCCGCATCTGGCTCATGATTTTGCTTTCTTCGCAAACTTGTTGGCCAGATCCTGGGTGTTTTCCGTGTTTGAAACACGTAGTAATGTGGTAACACACTGAAGCAGTCAAATAAACCTGGTTTCGATCAATATTTCTGAGTATAACACCGGTTAGGTCTGGGTTAGGTCTGGGATATGCGCGCATCTGGCTTATACTTTCGCCTTTTTCGCAAACTTGTTGGCCAGATCCTGGGTATTTTCCGTGTTTGAAATACGTAGTAATGTGGTAACACACTGAAGCTGTCAATTAAACCTGGTTTCGATCAATATTTTAGAGGATAACACCGGTTAGGTCTGGGTTAGGTCTGGGTTATGCCCGCATCTGGCTCATGATTTTGCCTTCTTCGCATACTTGTTGGCCAGATCCTGGGCTTTTTCCGTGTTTGAATCACGCAGTAATGTGGTAACACACTGAAGCAGTCAACTAACCTGGTTTCGATCAATATTTCAGAGGATAACACCGGTTAGGTCTGGGTAAGGTCTGGGTTATGCCCGCATCTGGCTCATGATTTTGCCTTCTTCGCATACTTGTTGGCCAGATCCTGGGTTTTTTCGTGTTTGAATCACGTAGTAATGTGGTAATACACTGAAGCAGTCAATTAAACCTGGTTTCGATCAATATTTTAGAGGATAACACCGGTTAGGTCTGGGTTAGGTCTGGGAAATGCGCGCATCTGGCTTATACTTTCGCCTTTTTCGCAAACTTGTTGGCCAGATCCTGCGTTTTTTTCGTGTTTGAATCACGTAGTAATGTGGTAACACACTGAAGCAGTCAATTAAACCTGGTTTCGATCAATATTTTAGAGGATAACACCGGTTAGGTCTGGGTTAGGTCTGGGTTATGCCCGCATCTGGCACATGATTTTGCCTTCTTCGCATACTTGTTGGCCAGATCCTGGGTTTTTTTCGTGTTTGAATCACGTAGTAATGTGGTAATACACTGAAGCAGTCAATTAAACCTGGTTTCGATCAATATTTCAGAGGATAACACCGGTTAGGTCTGGGTTAGGTCCGGGATATGCCCGCATCTGGCTCATGATTTTGCCTTCTTCGCATACTTGTTGGCCAGATCCTGGGTTTCTTTCGTGTTTGAATCACGTAGTAATGTGGTAACACACTGAAGCTGTCAATTAAACCTGGTTTCGATCAATATTTCAGAGGATAACACCGGTCAGGTCTGGGTTAGGTCTGGGTTATGCCCGCATCTGGCTCATGATTTTGCCTTCTTCGCATACTTGTTGGCCAGATCCTGGGTTTTTTTCGTGTTTGAATCACGTAGTAATGTGGTAATACACTGAAGCAGTCAATTAAACCTGGTTTCGATCAATATTTTAGAGGATAACACCGGTTAGGTCAGGGTTAGGCCTGGGAAATGCGCGCATCTGGCTTATACTTTCGCCTTTTTCGCAAACTTGTTGGCCAGATCCTGCGTTTTTTTCGTGTTTGAATCACGTAGTAATGTGGTAACACACTGAAGCAGTCAACTAACCTGGTTTCGATCAATATTTCAGAGGATAACACCGGTTAGGTCTGGGTAAGGTCTGGGTTATGCCCGCATCTGGCTCATGATTTTGCCTTCTTCGCATACTTGTTGGCCAGATCCTGGGTTTTTTCGTGTTTGAATCACGTAGTAATGTGGTAATACACTGAAGCAGTCAATTAAACCTGGTTTCGATCAATATTTTAGAGGATAACACCGGTTAGGTCTGGGTTAGGTCTGGGAAATGCGCGCATCTGGCTTATACTTTCGCCTTTTTCGCAAACTTGTTGGCCAGATCCTGCGTTTTTTTCGTGTTTGAATCACGTAGTAATGTGGTAACACACTGAAGCAGTCAATTAAACCTGGTTTCGATCAATATTTTAGAGGATAACACCGGTTAGGTCTGGGTTAGGTCTGGGTTATGCCCGCATCTGGCTCATGATTTTGCCTTCTTCGCATACTTGTTGGCCAGATCCTGGGTTTTTTTCGTGTTTGAATCACGTAGTAATGTGGTAATACACTGAAGCAGTCAATTAAACCTGGTTTCGATCAATATTTTAGAGGATAACACCGGTTAGGTCAGGGTTAGGTCTGGGATATGCGCGCATCTGGCTTATACTTTCGCCTTTTTCGCAAACTTGTTGGCCAGATCCTGGATTTTTTCCGTGTTTGAATCACGTAGTAATGTTGTACCACACTGAGGCAGTCAATTAAACCTGGATTCGGACATTATTTTAGAGGATAACACCGGTTAGGTCTGGGTTAGGTCTGGGTTATGCCCGCATCTGGCTCATGATTTTGCCTTCTTCGCATACTTGTTGGCCAGATCCTGGGTTTTTTTCGTGTTTGAATCATGTAGTAACGTGGTAACACACAGAAGCAGTCAATTAAACCTGGTTTCGATCAATATTTTAGAGGATAACACCGGTTAGGTCTGGGTTAGGTCTGGGTTATGCCCGCATCTGGCTCATGATTTTGCCTTCTTCGCATACTTGTTGGCCAGATCCTGGGTTTTTTTCGTGTTTGAATCACGTAGTAATGTGGTAATACACTGAAGCAGTCAATTAAACCTGGTTTCGATCAATATTTTAGAGGATAACACCGGTTAGGTCTGGGTTAGGTCTGGGTTATGCCCGCATCTGGCTCATGATTTTGCCTTCTTCGCATACTTGTTGGCCAGATCCTGGGTTTTTTTCGTGTTTGAATCACGTAGTAATGTGGTAACACACTGAAGCAGTCAATTAATCCTGGTTTCGATCAATATTTTAGAGGATAACACCGGTTAGGTCAGGGTTAGGTCCGGGATATGCCCGCATCTGGCTCATGATTTTGCCTTCTTCGCATACTTGTTGGCCAGATCCTGGGTTTTTTTCGTGTTTGTATCACGTAGTAATGTGGTAACACACTGAAGCTGTCAATTAAACCTGGTTTCGATCAATATTTTAGAGGATAACACCGGTTAGGTCTGGGTTAGGTCTGGGTTATGCCCGCATCTGGCTCATGATTTTGCCTTCTTCGCATACTTGTTGGCCAGATCCTGGGTATTTCCCGTGTTTGAATCACGTAGTAATGTGGTAACACACTGAAGCAGTCAATTAAACCTGGTTTCGACCAATATTTTAGAGGATAACACCGGTTAGGTCTGTGTTAGGTCTGGGATTTGCGCGCATCTGGCTTATACCTTCGCCTTTTTCGCAAACTTGTTGGCCAGATCCTGGGTATTTTCCGTGTTTGAATCACGTAGTAATGTGGTAACACACTGAAGCAGTCAATTAAACCTGGTTTCGATCAATATTTTAGAGGATAACACCGGTTAGCTCTGGGTTAGGTCCGGGATATGCCCGCATCTGGCTTATACTTTCGCCTTTTTCGCAAACTTGTTGGCCAGATCCTGGATTTTTTCCGCGTTTGAATCACGTAGTAATGTTGTACCACACTGAGGCAGTCAATTAAACCTGGATTCGGACATTATTTTAGAGGATAACACCGGTTAGGTCTGGGTTAGGTCTGGGTTATGCCCGCATCTGGCTCATGATTTTGCCTTCTTCGCATACTTGTTGGCCAGATCCTGGGTTTTTTTCGTGTTTGAATCATATAGTAATGTGGTAACACACTGAAGCAGACAATTAAACCTGGTTTCGATCAATATTTTAGAGGAAAACACCGGTTAGGTCTGGGTTAGGTCTGGGTTATGCCCGCATCTGGCTCATGATTTTGCCTTCTTCGCATACTTGTTGGCCAGATCCTGGGTTTTTTTCGTGTTTGAATCACGTAGTAATGTGGTAATACACTGAAGCAGTCAATTAAACCTGGTTTCGATCAATATTTCAGAGGATAACACCGGTTAGGTCTGGGTTAGGTCCGGGATATGCCCGCATCTGGCTCATGATTTTGCCTTCTTCGCATACTTGTTGGCCAGATCCTGGGTTTTTTTCGTGTTTGAATCACGTAGTAATGTGGTAACACACTGAAGCTGACAATTAAACCTGGTTTCGATCAATATTTTAGAGGATAACACCGGTTAGGTCTGGGTTAGGTCTGGGTTATGCCCGCATCTGGCTCATGATTTTGCCTTCATCGCATACTTGTTGGCCAGATCCTGGGTTTTTTCCGTGTTTGAATCACGTAGTAATGTGGTACCACACAGAAGCAGTCAATTAAACCTGGTTTCGATCAATATTTTAGAGGATAACACCGGTTAGGTCTGGGTTTCGTCTGGGATATGCCCGCATCTGGCTCATGATTTTGCTTTCTTCGCAAACTTGTTGGCCAGATCCTGGGTGTTTTCCGTGTTTGAAACACGTAGTAACGTGGTAACACACTGAAGCTGTCAATTAAACCTGGTTTCGATCAATATTTTAGAGGATAACACCGGTTAGGTCTGGGTTAGGTCTGGGAAATGCGCGCATCTGGCTTATACTTTCGCCTTTTTCGCAAACTTGTTGGCCAGATCCTGCGTTTTTTTCGTGTTTGAATCACGTAGTAATGTGGTAACACACTGAAGCAGTCAATTAAACCTGGTTTCGATCAATATTTTAGAGGATAACACCGGTTAGGTCTGGGTTAGGTCTGGGTTATGCCCGCATCTGGCACATGATTTTGCCTTCTTCGCATACTTGTTGGCCAGATCCTGGGTTTTTTTCGTGTTTGAATCACGTAGTAATGTGGTAATACACTGAAGCAGTCAATTATACCTGGTTTCGATCAATATTTTAGAGGATAACACCGGTTAGGTCTGGGTTAGGTCTGGGTTATGCCCGCATCTGGCACATGATTTTGCCTTCTTCGCATACTTGTTGGCCAGATCCTGGGTTTTTTTCGTGTTTGAATCACGTAGTAATGTGGTAATACACTGAAGCAGTCAATTAAACCTGGTTTCGATCAATAATTCAGAGGATAACACCGGTTAGGTCTGGGTTAGGTCCGGGATATGCCCGCATCTGGCTCATGATTTTGCCTTCTTCGCATACTTGTTGGCCAGATCCTGGGTTTCTTTCGTGTTTGAATCACGTAGTAATGTGGTAACACACTGAAGCTGTCAATTAAACCTGGTTTCGATCAATATTTCAGAGGATAACACCGGTCAGGTCTGGGTTAGGTCTGGGTTATGCCCGCATCTGGCTCATGATTTTGCCTTCTTCGCATACTTGTTGGCCAGATCCTGGGTTTTTTTCGTGTTTGAATCACGTAGAAATGTGGTAATACACTGAAGCAGTCAATTAAACCTGGTTTCGATCAATATTTTAGAGGATAACACCGGTTAGGTCAGGGTTAGGTCTGGGAAATGCGCGCATCTGGCTTATACTTTCGCCTTTTTCGCAAACTTGTTGGCCAGATCCTGCGTTTTTTTCGTGTTTGAATCACGTAGTAATGTGGTAACACACTGAAGCAGTCAACTAACCTGGTTTCGATCAATATTTCAGAGGATAACACCGGTTAGGTCTGGGTAAGGTCTGGGTTATGCCCGCATCTGGCTCATGATTTTGCCTTCTTCGCATACTTGTTGGCCAGATCCTGGGTTTTTTTCGTGTTTGAATCACGTAGTAATGTGGTAACACACTGAAGCTGACAATTAAACCTGGTTTCGATCAATATTTTAGAGGATAACACCGGTTAGGTCTGGGTTAGGTCTGGGTTATGCCCGCATCTGGCTCATGATTTTGCCTTCTTCGCATACTTGTTGGCCAGATCCTGGGTTTTTTTCGTGTTTGAATCACGTAGTAATGTGGTAACACACTGAAGCAGTCAATTAATCCTGGTTTCGATCAATATTTTAGAGGATAACACCGGTTAGGTCAGGGTTAGGTCCGGGATATGCCCGCATCTGGCTCATGATTTTGCCTTCTTCGCATACTTGTTGGCCAGATCCTGGGTTTTTTTCGTGTTTGTATCACGTAGTAATGTGGTAACACACTGAAGCTGTCAATTAAACCTGGTTTCGATCAATATTTTAGAGGATAACACCGGTTAGGTCTGGGTTAGGTCTGGGTTATGCCCGCATCTGGCTCATGATTTTGCCTTCTTCGCATACTTGTTGGCCAGATCCTGGGTATTTCCCGTGTTTGAATCACGTAGTAATGTGGTAACACACTGAAGCAGTCAATTAAACCTGGTTTCGACCAATATTTTAGAGGATAACACCGGTTAGGTCTGTGTTAGGTCTGGGATTTGCGCGCATCTGGCTTATACCTTCGCCTTTTTCGCAAACTTGTTGGCCAGATCCTGGGTATTTTCCGTGTTTGAATCACGTAGTAATGTGGTAACACACTGAAGCAGTCAATTAAACCTGGTTTCGATCAATATTTTAGAGGATAACACCGGTTAGCTCTGGGTTAGGTCCGGGATATGCCCGCATCTGGCTTATACTTTCGCCTTTTTCGCAAACTTGTTGGCCAGATCCTGGATTTTTTCCGCGTTTGAATCACGTAGTAATGTTGTACCACACTGAGGCAGTCAATTAAACCTGGATTCGGACATTATTTTAGAGGATAACACCGGTTAGGTCTGGGTTAGGTCTGGGTTATGCCCGCATCTGGCTCATGATTTTGCCTTCTTCGCATACTTGTTGGCCAGATCCTGGGTTTTTTTCGTGTTTGAATCATATAGTAATGTGGTAACACACTGAAGCAGACAATTAAACCTGGTTTCGATCAATATTTTAGAGGAAAACACCGGTTAGGTCTGGGTTAGGTCTGGGTTATGCCCGCATCTGGCTCATGATTTTGCCTTCTTCGCATACTTGTTGGCCAGATCCTGGGTTTTTTTCGTGTTTGAATCACGTAGTAATGTGGTAATACACTGAAGCAGTCAATTAAACCTGGTTTCGATCAATATTTCAGAGGATAACACCGGTTAGGTCTGGGTTAGGTCCGGGATATGCCCGCATCTGGCTCATGATTTTGCCTTCTTCGCATACTTGTTGGCCAGATCCTGGGTTTTTTTCGTGTTTGAATCACGTAGTAATGTGGTAACACACTGAAGCTGACAATTAAACCTGGTTTCGATCAATATTTTAGAGGATAACACCGGTTAGGTCTGGGTTAGGTCTGGGTTATGCCCGCATCTGGCTCATGATTTTGCCTTCATCGCATACTTGTTGGCCAGATCCTGGGTTTTTTCCGTGTTTGAATCACGTAGTAATGTGGTACCACACAGAAGCAGTCAATTAAACCTGGTTTCGATCAATATTTTAGAGGATAACACCGGTTAGGTCTGGGTTTCGTCTGGGATATGCCCGCATCTGGCTCATGATTTTGCTTTCTTCGCAAACTTGTTGGCCAGATCCTGGGTGTTTTCCGTGTTTGAAACACGTAGTAACGTGGTAACACACTGAAGCTGTCAATTAAACCTGGTTTCGATCAATATTTTAGAGGATAACACCGGTTAGGTCTGGGTTAGGTCTGGGAAATGCGCGCATCTGGCTTATACTTTCGCCTTTTTCGCAAACTTGTTGGCCAGATCCTGCGTTTTTTTCGTGTTTGAATCACGTAGTAATGTGGTAACACACTGAAGCAGTCAATTAAACCTGGTTTCGATCAATATTTTAGAGGATAACACCGGTTAGGTCTGGGTTAGGTCTGGGTTATGCCCGCATCTGGCACATGATTTTGCCTTCTTCGCATACTTGTTGGCCAGATCCTGGGTTTTTTTCGTGTTTGAATCACGTAGTAATGTGGTAATACACTGAAGCAGTCAATTATACCTGGTTTCGATCAATATTTTAGAGGATAACACCGGTTAGGTCTGGGTTAGGTCTGGGTTATGCCCGCATCTGGCACATGATTTTGCCTTCTTCGCATACTTGTTGGCCAGATCCTGGGTTTTTTTCGTGTTTGAATCACGTAGTAATGTGGTAATACACTGAAGCAGTCAATTAAACCTGGTTTCGATCAATAATTCAGAGGATAACACCGGTTAGGTCTGGGTTAGGTCCGGGATATGCCCGCATCTGGCTCATGATTTTGCCTTCTTCGCATACTTGTTGGCCAGATCCTGGGTTTCTTTCGTGTTTGAATCACGTAGTAATGTGGTAACACACTGAAGCTGTCAATTAAACCTGGTTTCGATCAATATTTCAGAGGATAACACCGGTCAGGTCTGGGTTAGGTCTGGGTTATGCCCGCATCTGGCTCATGATTTTGCCTTCTTCGCATACTTGTTGGCCAGATCCTGGGTTTTTTTCGTGTTTGAATCACGTAGAAATGTGGTAATACACTGAAGCAGTCAATTAAACCTGGTTTCGATCAATATTTTAGAGGATAACACCGGTTAGGTCAGGGTTAGGTCTGGGAAATGCGCGCATCTGGCTTATACTTTCGCCTTTTTCGCAAACTTGTTGGCCAGATCCTGCGTTTTTTTCGTGTTTGAATCACGTAGTAATGTGGTAACACACTGAAGCAGTCAACTAACCTGGTTTCGATCAATATTTCAGAGGATAACACCGGTTAGGTCTGGGTAAGGTCTGGGTTATGCCCGCATCTGGCTCATGATTTTGCCTTCTTCGCATACTTGTTGGCCAGATCCTGGGTTTTTTCGTGTTTGAATCACGTAGTAATGTGGTAATACACTGAAGCAGTCAATTAAACCTGGTTTCGATCAATATTTTAGAGGATAACACCGGTTAGGTCTGGGTTAGGTCTGGGAAATGCGCGCATCTGGCTTATACTTTCGCCTTTTTCGCAAACTTGTTGGCCAGATCCTGCGTTTTTTTCGTGTTTGAATCACGTAGTAATGTGGTAACACACTGAAGCAGTCAATTAAACCTGGTTTCGATCAATATTTTAGAGGATAACACCGGTTAGGTCAGGGTTAGGTCTGGGATATGCGCGCATCTGCCTTATACTTTCGCCTTTTTCGCAAACTTGTTGGCCAGATCCTGGATTTTTTCCGTGTTTGAATCACGTAGTAATGTTGTACCACACTGAGGCAGTCAATTAAACCTGGATTCGGACATTATTTTAGAGGATAACACCGGTTAGGTCTGGGTTAGGTCTGGGTTATGCCCGCATCTGGCTCATGATTTTGCCTTCTTCGCATATTTGTTGGCCAGATCCTGGGTTTTTTTCGTGTTTGAATCATGTAGTAACGTGGTAACACACAGAAGCAGTCAATTAAACCTGGTTTCGATCAATATTTTAGAGGATAACACCGGTTAGGTCTGGGTTAGGTCTGGGTTATGCCCGCATCTGGCTCATGATTTTGCCTTCTTCGCATACTTGTTGGCCAGATCCTGGGTTTTTTTCGTGTTTGAATCACGTAGTAATGTGGTAATACACTGAAGCAGTCAATTAAACCTGGTTTCGATCAATATTTTAGAGGATAACACCGGTTAGGTCTGGGTTAGGTCTGGGTTATGCCCGCATCTGGCTCATGATTTTGCCTTCTTCGCATACTTGTTGGCCAGATCCTGGGTTTTTTTCGTGTTTGAATCACGTAGTAATGTGGTAACACACTGAAGCAGTCAATTAATCCTGGTTTCGATCAATATTTTAGAGGATAACACCGGTTAGGTCAGGGTTAGGTCCGGGATATGCCCGCATCTGGCTCATGATTTTGCCTTCTTCGCATACTTGTTGGCCAGATCCTGGGTTTTTTTCGTGTTTGAATCACGTAGTAATGTGGTAACACACTGAAGCTGTCAATTAAACCTGGTTTCGATCAATATTTTAGAGGATAACACCGGTTAGGTCTGGGTTAGGTCTGGGTTATGCCCGCATCTGGCTCATGATTTTGCCTTCTTCGCATACTTGTTGGCCAGATCCTGGGTATTTCCCGTGTTTGAATCACGTAGTAATGTTGTACCACACTGAGGCAGTCAATTAAACCTGGATTCGGACATTATTTTAGAGGATAACACCGGTTAGGTCTGGGTTAGGTCTGGGTTATGCCCGCATCTGGCTCATGATTTTGCCTTCTTCGCATACTTGTTGGCCAGATCCTGGGTTTTTTTCGTGTTTGAATCATGTAGTAATGTGGTAACACACTGAAGCAGTCAATTAAACCTGGTTTCGATCAATATTTTAGAGGATAACACCGGTTAGCTCTGGGTTAGGTCCGGGATATGCGCGCATCTGGCTTATACTTTCGCCTTTTTCGCAAACTTGTTGGCCAGATCCTGGATTTTTTCCGCGTTTGAATCACGTAGTAATGTTGTACCACACTGAGGCAGTCAATTAAACCTGGATTCGGACATTATTTTAGAGGATAACACCGGTTAGGTCTGGGTTAGGTCTGGGTTATGCCCGCATCTGGCTCATGATTTTGCCTTCTTCGCATACTTGTTGGCCAGATCCTGGGTTTTTTTCGTGTTTGAATCATGTAGTAATGTGGTAACACACTGAAGCAGACAATTAAACCTGGTTTCGATCAATATTTTAGAGGATAACACCGGTTAGGTCTGGGTTAGGTCTGGGTTATGCCCGCATCTGGCTCATGATTTTGCCTTCTTCGCATACTTGTTGGCCAGATCCTGGGTATTTCCCGTGTTTGAATCACGTAGTAATGTGGTAACACACTGAAGCTGTCAATTAAACCTGGTTTCGATCAATATTTTAGAGGATAACACCGGTTAGGTCTGGGTTAGGTCTGGGTTATGCCCGCATCTGGCTCATGATTTTGCCTTCTTCGCATACTTGTTGGCCTGATCCTGGGTTTTTTTCATGTTTGAATCACGTAGTAATGTGGTAACACACTGAAGCAGTCAATTAAACCTGATTTCGATCAATATTTTAGAGGATAACACCGGTTAGGTCTGGGTTTCGTCTGGGATATGCCCGCATCTGGCTCATGATTTTGCCTTCTTCGCATACTTGTTGGCCAGATCCTGGGTTTTTTTCGTGTTTGAATCACGTAGTAATGTGGTAACACACTGAAGCAGTCAATTAAACCTGGTTTCGATCAATATTTTAGAGGATAACACCGGTTAGGTCTGGGTTAGGTCTGGGTTATGCCCGCATCTGGCTCATGATTTTGCCTTCTTCGCATACTTGTTGGCCAGATCCTGGGTTTTTTTCGTGTTTGAATCATGTAGTAATGTGGTAACACACAGAAGCAGTCAATTAAACCTGGTTTCGATCAATATTTTAGAGGATAACACCGGTTAGGTCTGGGTAGGTCTGGGTTATGCCCGCATCTGGCTCATGATTTTGCCTTCTTCGCATACTTGTTGGCCAGATCCTGGGTTTTTTCGTGTTTGAATCACGTAGTAATGTGGTAATACACTGAAGCAGTCAATTAAACCTGGTTTCGATCAATATTTTAGAGGATAACACCGGTTAGGTCTGGGTTAGGTCTGGGAAATGCGCGCATCTGGCTTATACTTTCGCCTTTTTCGCAAACTTGTTGGCCAGATCCTGCGTTTTTTTCGTGTTTGAATCACGTAGTAATGTGGTAACACACTGAAGCAGTCAATTAAACCTGGTTTCGATCAATATTTTAGAGGATAACACCGGTTAGGTCTGGGTTAGGTCTGGGTTATGCCCGCATCTGGCACATGATTTTGCCTTCTTCGCATACTTGTTGGCCAGATCCTGGGTTTTTTTCGTGTTTGAATCACGTAGTAATGTGGTAATACACTGAAGCAGTCAATTAAACCTGGTTTCGATCAATATTTCAGAGGATAACACCGGTTAGGTCTGGGTTAGGTCCGGGATATGCCCGCATCTGGCTCATGATTTTGCCTTCTTCGCATACTTGTTGGCCAGATCCTGGGTTTCTTTCGTGTTTGAATCACGTAGTAATGTGGTAACACACTGAAGCTGTCAATTAAACCTGGTTTCGATCAATATTTCAGAGGATAACACCGGTCAGGTCTGGGTTAGGTCTGGGTTATGCCCGCATCTGGCTCATGATTTTGCCTTCTTCGCATACTTGTTGGCCAGATCCTGGGTTTTTTTCGTGTTTGAATCACGTAGTAATGTGGTAATACACTGAAGCAGTCAATTAAACCTGGTTTCGATCAATATTTTAGAGGATAACACCGGTTAGGTCAGGGTTAGGCCTGGGAAATGCGCGCATCTGGCTTATACTTTCGCCTTTTTCGCAAACTTGTTGGCCAGATCCTGCGTTTTTTTCGTGTTTGAATCACGTAGTAATGTGGTAACACACTGAAGCAGTCAACTAACCTGGTTTCGATCAATATTTCAGAGGATAACACCGGTTAGGTCTGGGTAAGGTCTGGGTTATGCCCGCATCTGGCTCATGATTTTGCCTTCTTCGCATACTTGTTGGCCAGATCCTGGGTTTTTTCGTGTTTGAATCACGTAGTAATGTGGTAATACACTGAAGCAGTCAATTAAACCTGGTTTCGATCAATATTTTAGAGGATAACACCGGTTAGGTCTGGGTTAGGTCTGGGAAATGCGCGCATCTGGCTTATACTTTCGCCTTTTTCGCAAACTTGTTGGCCAGATCCTGCGTTTTTTTCGTGTTTGAATCACGTAGTAATGTGGTAACACACTGAAGCAGTCAATTAAACCTGGTTTCGATCAATATTTTAGAGGATAACACCGGTTAGGTCTGGGTTAGGTCTGGGTTATGCCCGCATCTGGCTCATGATTTTGCCTTCTTCGCATACTTGTTGGCCAGATCCTGGGTTTTTTTCGTGTTTGAATCACGTAGTAATGTGGTAATACACTGAAGCAGTCAATTAAACCTGGTTTCGATCAATATTTTAGAGGATAACACCGGTTAGGTCAGGGTTAGGTCTGGGATATGCGCGCATCTGGCTTATACTTTCGCCTTTTTCGCAAACTTGTTGGCCAGATCCTGGATTTTTTCCGTGTTTGAATCACGTAGTAATGTTGTACCACACTGAGGCAGTCAATTAAACCTGGATTCGGACATTATTTTAGAGGATAACACCGGTTAGGTCTGGGTTAGGTCTGGGTTATGCCCGCATCTGGCTCATGATTTTGCCTTCTTCGCATACTTGTTGGCCAGATCCTGGGTTTTTTTCGTGTTTGAATCATGTAGTAACGTGGTAACACACAGAAGCAGTCAATTAAACCTGGTTTCGATCAATATTTTAGAGGATAACACCGGTTAGGTCTGGGTTAGGTCTGGGTTATGCCCGCATCTGGCTCATGATTTTGCCTTCTTCGCATACTTGTTGGCCAGATCCTGGGTTTTTTCGTGTTTGAATCACGTAGTAATGTGGTAATACACTGAAGCAGTCAATTAAACCTGGTTTCGATCAATATTTTAGAGGATAACACCGGTTAGGTCTGGGTTAGGTCTGGGTTATGCCCGCATCTGGCTCATGATTTTGCCTTCTTCGCATACTTGTTGGCCAGATCCTGGGTTTTTTTCGTGTTTGAATCACGTAGTAATGTGGTAACACACTGAAGCAGTCAATTAATCCTGGTTTCGATCAATATTTTAGAGGATAACACCGGTTAGGTCAGGGTTAGGTCCGGGATATGCCCGCATCTGGCTCATGATTTTGCCTTCTTCGCATACTTGTTGGCCAGATCCTGGGTTTTTTTCGTGTTTGTATCACGTAGTAATGTGGTAACACACTGAAGCTGTCAATTAAACCTGGTTTCGATCAATATTTTAGAGGATAACACCGGTTAGGTCTGGGTTAGGTCTGGGTTATGCCCGCATCTGGCTCATGATTTTGCCTTCTTCGCATACTTGTTGGCCAGATCCTGGGTATTTCCCGTGTTTGAATCACGTAGTAATGTGGTAACACACTGAAGCAGTCAATTAAACCTGGTTTCGACCAATATTTTAGAGGATAACACCGGTTAGGTCTGTGTTAGGTCTGGGATTTGCGCGCATCTGGCTTATACCTTCGCCTTTTTCGCAAACTTGTTGGCCAGATCCTGGGTATTTTCCGTGTTTGAATCACGTAGTAATGTGGTAACACACTGAAGCAGTCAATTAAACCTGGTTTCGATCAATATTTTAGAGGATAACACCGGTTAGCTCTGGGTTAGGTCCGGGATATGCCCGCATCTGGCTTATACTTTCGCCTTTTTCGCAAACTTGTTGGCCAGATCCTGGATTTTTTCCGCGTTTGAATCACGTAGTAATGTTGTACCACACTGAGGCAGTCAATTAAACCTGGATTCGGACATTATTTTAGAGGATAACACCGGTTAGGTCTGGGTTAGGTCTGGGTTATGCCCGCATCTGGCTCATGATTTTGCCTTCTTCGCATACTTGTTGGCCAGATCCTGGGTTTTTTTCGTGTTTGAATCATATAGTAATGTGGTAACACACTGAAGCAGACAATTAAACCTGGTTTCGATCAATATTTTAGAGGAAAACACCGGTTAGGTCTGGGTTAGGTCTGGGTTATGCCCGCATCTGGCTCATGATTTTGCCTTCTTCGCATACTTGTTGGCCAGATCCTGGGTTTTTTTCGTGTTTGTATCACGTAGTAATGTGGTAACACACTGAAGCTGTCAATTAAACCTGGTTTCGATCAATATTTTAGAGGATAACACCGGTTAGGTCTGGGTTAGGTCTGGGTTATGCCCGCATCTGGCTCATGATTTTGCCTTCTTCGCATACTTGTTGGCCAGATCCTGGGTATTTCCCGTGTTTGAATCACGTAGTAATGTGGTAACACACTGAAGCAGTCAATTAAACCTGGTTTCGACCAATATTTTAGAGGATAACACCGGTTAGGTCTGTGTTAGGTCTGGGATTTGCGCGCATCTGGCTTATACCTTCGCCTTTTTCGCAAACTTGTTGGCCAGATCCTGGGTATTTTCCGTGTTTGAATCACGTAGTAATGTGGTAACACACTGAAGCAGTCAATTAAACCTGGTTTCGATCAATATTTTAGAGGATAACACCGGTTAGCTCTGGGTTAGGTCCGGGATATGCCCGCATCTGGCTTATACTTTCGCCTTTTTCGCAAACTTGTTGGCCAGATCCTGGATTTTTTCCGCGTTTGAATCACGTAGTAATGTTGTACCACACTGAGGCAGTCAATTAAACCTGGATTCGGACATTATTTTAGAGGATAACACCGGTTAGGTCTGGGTTAGGTCTGGGTTATGCCCGCATCTGGCTCATGATTTTGCCTTCTTCGCATACTTGTTGGCCAGATCCTGGGTTTTTTTCGTGTTTGAATCATATAGTAATGTGGTAACACACTGAAGCAGACAATTAAACCTGGTTTCGATCAATATTTTAGAGGAAAACACCGGTTAGGTCTGGGTTAGGTCTGGGTTATGCCCGCATCTGGCTCATGATTTTGCCTTCTTCGCATACTTGTTGGCCAGATCCTGGGTTTTTTTCGTGTTTGAATCACGTAGTAATGTGGTAATACACTGAAGCAGTCAATTAAACCTGGTTTCGATCAATATTTCAGAGGATAACACCGGTTAGGTCTGGGTTAGGTCCGGGATATGCCCGCATCTGGCTCATGATTTTGCCTTCTTCGCATACTTGTTGGCCAGATCCTGGGTTTTTTTCGTGTTTGAATCACGTAGTAATGTGGTAACACACTGAAGCTGACAATTAAACCTGGTTTCGATCAATATTTTAGAGGATAACACCGGTTAGGTCTGGGTTAGGTCTGGGTTATGCCCGCATCTGGCTCATGATTTTGCCTTCATCGCATACTTGTTGGCCAGATCCTGGGTTTTTTCCGTGTTTGAATCACGTAGTAATGTGGTACCACACAGAAGCAGTCAATTAAACCTGGTTTCGATCAATATTTTAGAGGATAACACCGGTTAGGTCTGGGTTTCGTCTGGGATATGCCCGCATCTGGCTCATGATTTTGCTTTCTTCGCAAACTTGTTGGCCAGATCCTGGGTGTTTTCCGTGTTTGAAACACGTAGTAACGTGGTAACACACTGAAGCTGTCAATTAAACCTGGTTTCGATCAATATTTTAGAGGATAACACCGGTTAGGTCTGGGTTAGGTCTGGGAAATGCGCGCATCTGGCTTATACTTTCGCCTTTTTCGCAAACTTGTTGGCCAGATCCTGCGTTTTTTTCGTGTTTGAATCACGTAGTAATGTGGTAACACACTGAAGCAGTCAATTAAACCTGGTTTCGATCAATATTTTAGAGGATAACACCGGTTAGGTCTGGGTTAGGTCTGGGTTATGCCCGCATCTGGCACATGATTTTGCCTTCTTCGCATACTTGTTGGCCAGATCCTGGGTTTTTTTCGTGTTTGAATCACGTAGTAATGTGGTAATACACTGAAGCAGTCAATTATACCTGGTTTCGATCAATATTTTAGAGGATAACACCGGTTAGGTCTGGGTTAGGTCTGGGTTATGCCCGCATCTGGCACATGATTTTGCCTTCTTCGCATACTTGTTGGCCAGATCCTGGGTTTTTTTCGTGTTTGAATCACGTAGTAATGTGGTAATACACTGAAGCAGTCAATTAAACCTGGTTTCGATCAATATTTCAGAGGATAACACCGGTTAGGTCTGGGTTAGGTCCGGGATATGCCCGCATCTGGCTCATGATTTTGCCTTCTTCGCATACTTGTTGGCCAGATCCTGGGTTTCTTTCGTGTTTGAATCACGTAGTAATGTGGTAACACACTGAAGCTGTCAATTAAACCTGGTTTCGATCAATATTTCAGAGGATAACACCGGTCAGGTCTGGGTTAGGTCTGGGTTATGCCCGCATCTGGCTCATGATTTTGCCTTCTTCGCATACTTGTTGGCCAGATCCTGGGTTTTTTTCGTGTTTGAATCACGTAGTAATGTGGTAATACACTGAAGCAGTCAATTAAACCTGGTTTCGATCAATATTTTAGAGGATAACACCGGTTAGGTCAGGGTTAGGTCTGGGAAATGCGCGCATCTGGCTTATACTTTCGCCTTTTTCGCAAACTTGTTGGCCAGATCCTGCGTTTTTTTCGTGTTTGAATCACGTAGTAATGTGGTAACACACTGAAGCAGTCAACTAACCTGGTTTCGATCAATATTTCAGAGGATAACACCGGTTAGGTCTGGGTAAGGTCTGGGTTATGCCCGCATCTGGCTCATGATTTTGCCTTCTTCGCATACTTGTTGGCCAGATCCTGGGTTTTTTCGTGTTTGAATCACGTAGTAATGTGGTAATACACTGAAGCAGTCAATTAAACCTGGTTTCGATCAATATTTTAGAGGATAACACCGGTTAGGTCTGGGTTAGGTCTGGGAAATGCGCGCATCTGGCTTATACTTTCGCCTTTTTCGCAAACTTGTTGGCCAGATCCTGCGTTTTTTTCGTGTTTGAATCACGTAGTAATGTGGTAACACACTGAAGCAGTCAATTAAACCTGGTTTCGATCAATATTTTAGAGGATAACACCGGTTAGGTCAGGGTTAGGTCTGGGATATGCGCGCATCTGGCTTATACTTTCGCCTTTTTCGCAAACTTGTTGGCCAGATCCTGGATTTTTTCCGTGTTTGAATCACGTAGTAATGTTGTACCACACTGAGGCAGTCAATTAAACCTGGATTCGGACATTATTTTAGAGGATAACACCGGTTAGGTCTGGGTTAGGTCTGGGTTATGCCCGCATCTGGCTCATGATTTTGCCTTCTTCGCATATTTGTTGGCCAGATCCTGGGTTTTTTTCGTGTTTGAATCATGTAGTAACGTGGTAACACACAGAAGCAGTCAATTAAACCTGGTTTCGATCAATATTTTAGAGGATAACACCGGTTAGGTCTGGGTTAGGTCTGGGTTATGCCCGCATCTGGCTCATGATTTTGCCTTCTTCGCATACTTGTTGGCCAGATCCTGGGTTTTTTTCGTGTTTGAATCACGTAGTAATGTGGTAATACACTGAAGCAGTCAATTAAACCTGGTTTCGATCAATATTTTAGAGGATAACACCGGTTAGGTCTGGGTTAGGTCTGGGTTATGCCCGCATCTGGCTCATGATTTTGCCTTCTTCGCATACTTGTTGGCCAGATCCTGGGTTTTTTTCGTGTTTGAATCACGTAGTAATGTGGTAACACACTGAAGCAGTCAATTAATCCTGGTTTCGATCAATATTTTAGAGGATAACACCGGTTAGGTCAGGGTTAGGTCCGGGATATGCCCGCATCTGGCTCATGATTTTGCCTTCTTCGCATACTTGTTGGCCAGATCCTGGGTTTTTTTCGTGTTTGAATCACGTAGTAATGTGGTAACACACTGAAGCTGTCAATTAAACCTGGTTTCGATCAATATTTTAGAGGATAACACCGGTTAGGTCTGGGTTAGGTCTGGGTTATGCCCGCATCTGGCTCATGATTTTGCCTTCTTCGCATACTTGTTGGCCAGATCCTGGGTATTTCCCGTGTTTGAATCACGTAGTAATGTTGTACCACACTGAGGCAGTCAATTAAACCTGGATTCGGACATTATTTTAGAGGATAACACCGGTTAGGTCTGGGTTAGGTCTGGGTTATGCCCGCATCTGGCTCATGATTTTGCCTTCTTCGCATACTTGTTGGCCTGATCCTGGGTTTTTTTCATGTTTGAATCACGTAGTAATGTGGTAACACACTGAAGCAGTCAATTAAACCTGATTTCGATCAATATTTTAGAGGATAACACCGGTTAGGTCTGGGTTTCGTCTGGGATATGCCCGCATCTGGCTCATGATTTTGCCTTCTTCGCATACTTGTTGGCCAGATCCTGGGTTTTTTTCGTGTTTGAATCACGAAGTAATGTGGTAACACACTGAAGCAGTCAATTAAACCTGGTTTCGATCAATATTTTAGAGGATAACACCGGTTAGGTCTGGGTTAGGTCTGGGTTATGCCCGCATCTGGCTCATGATTTTGCCTTCTTCGCATACTTGTTGGCCAGATCCTGGGTTTTTTTCGTGTTTGAATCATGTAGTAATGTGGTAACACACAGAAGCAGTCAATTAAACCTGGTTTCGATCAATATTTTAGAGGATAACACCGGTTAGGTCTGGGTTAGGTCTGGGTTATGCCCGCATCTGGCTCATGATTTTGCCTTCTTCGCATACTTGTTGGCCAGATCCTGGGTTTTTTTCGTGTTTGAATCATGTAGTAATGTGGTAACACACAGAAGCAGTCAATTAAACCTGGTTTCGATCAATATTTTAGAGGATAACACCGGTTAGGTCTGGGTTAGGTCTGGGTTATGCCCGCATCTGGCTCATGATTTTGCCTTCTTCGCATACTTGTTGGCCAGATCCTGGGTTTTTTTCGTGTTTGAATCACGTAGTAATGTGGTAATACACTGAAGCAGTCAATTAAACCTGGTTTCGATCAATATTTTAGAGGATAACACCGGTTAGGTCTGGGTTAGGTCTGGGTTATGCCCGCATCTGGCTCATGATTTTGCCTTCTTCGCATACTTGTTGGCCAGATCCTGGGTTTTTTTCGTGTTTGAATCACGTAGTAATGTGGTAACACACTGAAGCAGTCAATTAATCCTGGTTTCGATCAATATTTTAGAGGATAACACCGGTTAGGTCAGGGTTAGGTCCGGGATATGCCCGCATCTGGCTCATGATTTTGCCTTCTTCGCATACTTGTTGGCCAGATCCTGGGTTTTTTTCGTGTTTGAATCACGTAGTAATGTGGTAACACACTGAAGCTGTCAATTAAACCTGGTTTCGATCAATATTTTAGAGGATAACACCGGTTAGGTCTGGGTTAGGTCTGGGTTATGCCCGCATCTGGCTCATGATTTTGCCTTCTTCGCATACTTCTTGGCCAGATCCTGGGTATTTCCCGTGTTTGAATCACGTAGTAATGTGGTAACACACTGAAGCAGTCAATTAAACCTGGTTTCGACCAATATTTTAGAGGATAACACCGGTTAGGTCTGTGTTAGGTCTGGGATTTGCGCGCATCTGGCTTATACCTTCGCCTTTTTCGCAAACTTGTTGGCCAGATCCTGGGTATTTTCCGTGTTTGAATCACGTAGTAATGTGGTAACACACTGAAGCAGTCAATTAAACCTGGTTTCGATCAATATTTTAGAGGATAACACCGGTTAGCTCTGGGTTAGGTCCGGGATATGCGCGCATCTGGCTTATACTTTCGCCTTTTTCGCAAACTTGTTGGCCAGATCCTGGATTTTTTCCGCGTTTGAATCACGTAGTAATGTTGTACCACACTGAGGCAGTCAATTAAACCTGGATTCGGACATTATTTTAGAGGATAACACCGGTTAGGTCTGGGTTAGGTCTGGGTTATGCCCGCATCTGGCTCATGATTTTGCCTTCTTCGCATACTTGTTGGCCAGATCCTGGGTTTTTTTCGTGTTTGAATCATGTAGTAATGTGGTAACACACTGAAGCAGACAATTAAACCTGGTTTCGATCAATATTTTAGAGGATAACACCGGTTAGGTCTGGGTTAGGTCTGGGTTATGCCCGCATCTGGCTCATGATTTTGCCTTCTTCGCATACTTGTTGGCCAGATCCTGGGTTTTTTTCGTGTTTGAATCACTTAGTAATGTGGTAATACACTGAAGCAGTCAATAAAACCTGGTTTCGATCAATATTTTAGAGGATAACACCGGTTAGGTCTGGGTTAGGTCTGGGTTATGCCCGCATCTGGCTCATGATTTTGCCTTCTTCGCATACTTGTTGGCCAGATCCTGGGTTTTTTTCGTGTTTGAATCACGTAGTAATGTGGTAACACACTGAAGCTGTCAATTAAACCTGGTTTCGATCAATATTTTAGAGGATAACACCGGTTAGGTCTGGGTTAGGTCTGGGTTATGCCCGCATCTGGCTCATGATTTTGCCTTCCTCGCATACTTGTTGGCCAGATCCTGGGTTTTTTTCATGTTTGAATCACGTAGTAATGTGGTAACACACTGAAGCAGTCAATTAAACCTGATTTCGATCAATATTTTAGAGGATAACACCGGTTAGGTCTGGGTTTCGTCTGGGATATGCCCGCATCTGGCTCATGATTTTGCCTTCTTCGCATACTTGTTGGCCAGATCCTGGGTTTTTTTCGTGTTTGAATCACGTAGTAATGTGGTAACACACTGAAGCAGTCAATTAAACCTGGTTTCGATCAATATTTTAGAGGATATCACCGGTTAGGTCTGGGTTAGGTCTGGGATTTGCGCGCATCTGGCTTATACTTTCGCCTTTTTCGCACACTTGTTGGCCAGATCCTGGGTATTTTCCGTGTTTGAAACACGTAGTAATATGGTAACACACTGAAGCAGTCAATTAAACCAGGTTTCGTTCAATATTTCAGAGGATAACACCGGTTAGGGCTGGGTTAGGTCTGGGTTATGCCCGCATCTGGCTCATGATTTTGCCTTCTTCGCATACTTGTTGGCCAGATCCTGGGGTTTTTTCGTGTTTGAATCACGTAGTAATGTGGTAACACACTGAAGCAGTCAACTAAACCTGGTTTCGATCAATATTTTAGAGGATAACACCGGTTAGGTCTGGGTTAGGTCTGGGATTTGCGCGCATCTGGCTTATACTTTCGCCTTTTTCGCAAACTTGTTGGCCAGATCCTGGGTATTTTCCGTGTTTGAATCACGTAGTAAAGTGGTAACACACTGAAGCAGTCAATTAAACCTGGTTTCGATCAATATTTTAGAGGATAACACCGGTTAGGTCAGGGTTAGGTCTGGGATATGCGCGCATCTGGCTTATACTTTCGCCTTTTTCGCAAACTTGTTGGCCAGATCCTGGATTTTTTCCGTGTTTGAATCACGTAGTAATGTTGTACCACACTGAGGCAGTCAACTAAACCTGGATTCGGACTTTATTTTAGAGGATAACACCGGTTAGGTCTGGGTTAGGTCTGGGTTATGCCCGCATCTGGCTCATGATTTTGCCTTCTTCGCATACTTGTTGGCCAGATCCTGGGTTTTTTTCGTGTTTGAATCATGTAGTAATGTGGTAACACACTGAAGCAGTCAATTAAACCTGGTTTCGATCAATATTTTAGAGGATAACACCGGTTAGGTCTGGGTTAGGACTGGGTTATGCCCGCATCTGGCTCATGATTTTGCCTTCTTCGCATACTTGTTGGCCAGATCCTGGGTTTTTTTCGTGTTTGAATCACGTAGTAATGTGGTAATACACTGAAGCAGTCAATTAAACCTGGTTTCGATCAATATTTTAGAGGATAACACCGGTTAGGTCTGGGTTAGGTCTGGGTTATGCCCGCATCTGGCTCATGATTTTGCCTTCTTCGCATACTTGTTGGCCAGATCCTGGGTTTTTTTCGTGTTTGAATCACGTAGTAATGTGGTAACACACTGAAGCAGTCAATTAAACCTGGTTTCGATCAATATTTTAGAGGATAACACCGGTTAGGTCAGGGTTAGGTCCGGGATATGCCCGCATCTGGCTCATGATTTTGCCTTCTTCGCATACTTGTTGGCCAGATCCTGGGTTTTTTTCGTGTTTGAATCACGTAGTAATGTGGTAACACACTGAAGCTGTCAATTAAACCTGGTTTCGATCAATATTTTACAGGATAACACCGGTTAGGTCTGGGTTAGGTCTGGGTTATGCCCGCATCTGGCTCATGATTTTGCCTTCTTCGCATACTTGTTGGCCAGATCCTGGGTATTTCCCGTGTTTGAATCACGTAGTAATGTGGTAACACACTGAAGCAGTCAATTAAACCTGGTTTCGACCAATATTTTAGAGGATAACACCGGTTAGGTCTGGGTTAGGTCTGGGATTTGCGCGCATCTGGCTTATACCTCCGCCTTTTTCGCAAACTTGTTGGCCAGATCCTGGGTATTTTCCGTGTTTGAATCACGTAGTAATGTGGTAACACACTGAAGCAGTCAATTAAACCTGGTTTCGACCAATATTTTAGAGGATAACACCGGTTAGGTCTGGGTTAGGTCTGGGATTTGCGCGCATCTGGCTTATACCTTCGCCTTTTTCGCAAACTTGTTGGCCAGATCCTGGGTATTTTCCGTGTTTGAATCACGTAGTAATGTGGTAACACACTGAAGCAGTCAATTAAACCTGGTTTCGATCAATATTTCAGAGGATAACACCGGTTAGGTCTGGGTTAGGTCTGGGTTATGCCCGCATCTGGCTCATGATTTTGCCTTCTTCGCATACTTGTTGGCCAGACCCTGGGTTTTTTTCGTGTTTGAATCATGTAGTAATGTGGTAACACACTGAAGCAGTCAATTAAACCTGGTTTCGATCAATATTTCAGAGGATAACACCGGTTAGGTCTGGGTTAGGTCTGGGTTATGCCCGCATCTGGCTCATGATTTTGCCTTCTTCGCATACTTGTTGGCCAGATCCTGGGTTTCTTTCGTGTTTGAATCACGTAGTAATGTGGTAACACACTGAAGCAGTCAATTAAACCTGGTTTCGATCAATATTTTAGAGGATAACACCGGTTAGGTCTGGGTTAGGTCTGGGTTATGCCCGCATCTGGCTCATGATTTTGCCTTCTTCGCATACTTGTTGGCCAGATCCTGGGTTTTTTTCGTGTTTGAATCATGTAGTAATGTGGTAACACACTGAAGCTGTCAATTATACCTGGTTTCGATCAATATTTCAGAGGATAACACCGGTTAGGTCTGGGTTAGGTCTGGGTTATGCCCGCATCTGGCTCATGATTTTGCCTTCTTCGCATACTTGTTGGCCAGATCCTGGGTTTTTTTCGTGTTTGAATCACGTAGTAATGTGGTAACAAACTGAAGCAGTCAATAAAACCTGGTTTCGATCAATATTTTAGAGGATAACACCGGTTAGGTCTGGGTTAGGTCCGGGATTTGCCCGCATCTGGCTCATGATTTTGCCTTCTTCGCATACTTGTTGGCCAGATCCTGGGTTTTTTTCGTGTTTGAATCACGTAGTAATGAGGTAATACACTGAAGCAGTCAATTAAACCAGGTTTCGATCAATATTTTAGAGGATAACACCGGTTAGGTCTGGGTTAGGTCTGGGATATGCGCGCATCTGGCTTATACTTTCGCCTTTTTCGCAAACTTGTTGGCCAGATCCTGGATTTTTTCCGTGTTTGAATCACGTAGTAATGTTGTACCACACTGAGGCAGTCAATTAAACCTGGATTCGGACATTATTTTAGAGGATAACACCGGTTAGGTCTGGGTTAGGTCTGGGTTATGCCCGCATCTGGCTCATGATTTTGCCTTCTTCGCATACTTGTTGGCCAGATCCTGGGTTTTTTTCGTGTTTGAATCATGTAGTAATGTGGTAACACACTGAAGCAGTCAATTAAACCTGGTTTCGATCAATATTTTAGAGGATAACACCGGTTAGGTCTGGGTTAGGTCTGGGTTATGCCCGCATCTGGCTCATGATTTTGCCTTCTTCGCATACTTGTTGGCCAGATCCTGGGTTTTTTTCGTGTTTGAATCATGTAGTAATGTGGTAACACACTGAAGCTGTCAATTAAACCTGGTTTCGATCAATATTTTAGAGGATAACACCGGTTAGGTCTGGGTTAGGTCTGGGTTATTCCCGCATCTGGCTCATGATTTTGCCTTCTTCGCATACTTGTTGGCCAGATCCTGGGTTTTTTTCGTGTTTGAATCACGTAGTAATGTGGTAACACACTGAAGCAGTCAATTAAACCTGGTTACGATCAATATTTTAGAGGATAACACCGGTTTGGTCTGGGTTAGGTCTGGGTTATGCCCGCATCTGGCTCATGATTTTGCCTTCTTCGCATACTTGTTGGCCAGATCCTGGGTTTTTTTCGTGTTTGAATCACGTAGGAATGTGGTAACACACTGAAGCAGTCAATTAAACCTTGTTTCGATCAATATTTTAGAGGATAACACCGGTTAGCTCGGGGTTAGGTCCGGGATATGCGCGCATCTGGCATTTACTTTCGCCTTTTTCGCAAACTTGTTGGCCAGATCCTGGATTTTTTCCGCGTTTGAATCACGTAGTAATGTTGTACCACACTGAGGCAGTCAATTAAACCTGGATTCGGACATTATTTTAGAGGATAACACCGGTTAGGTCTGGGTTAGGTCTGGGTTTTGCCCGCATCTGGCTCATGATTTGGCCTTCTTCGCATACTTGTTGGCCAGATCCCGGGTATTTTCCGTGTTTGAATCACGTAGTAATGTGGTAACACACTGAAGCAGTCAATTAAACCTGGTTTCGATCAATATTTCAGAGGATAACACCGGTTAGGTCTGGGTTATGTCCGCATCTGGCTCATGATTTTGCCTTCTTCGCATACTTGTTGGCCAGATCCTGGGTTTTTATCGTGTTTGAATCACGTAGTAATGTGGTAACACACTGAAGCAGTCAATTAAACCTGGTTTCGATCAATATTTTAGAGGATAACACCGGTTAGGTCTGGGTTAGGTCTGGGATTTGCGCACATCTGGCTTATACTTTCGCCTTTTTCGCAAACTTGTTGGCCAGATCCTGGGTATTTTCCGTGTTTGAATCACGTAGTAATGTGGTAACACACAGAAGCAGTCAATTAAACCTGGTTTCGATCAATATTTCAGAGGATAACACCGGTTAGGTCTGGGTTAGGTCTGGGTTATGCCCGCATCTGGCTCATGATTTTGCCTTCTTCGCATACTTGTTGGCCAGATCCTGGGTTTTTTTCGTGTTTGAATCATGTAGTAATGTGGTAACACACTGAAGCAGACAATTAAACCTGGTTTCGATCAATATTTTAGAGGATAACACCGGTTAGGTCTGGGTTAGGTCTGGGATTTGCGCGCATCTGGCTTATACTTTCGCCTTTTTCGCAAACTTGTTGGCCAGATCCTGGGTATTTTCCGTGTTTGAATCACGTAGTAATGTGGTAACACACAGAAGCAGTCAATTAAACCTGGTTTCGATCAATATTTCAGAGGATAACACCGCTTAGGTCTGGGTTAGGTCTGGGTTATGCCCGCATCTGGCTCATGATTTTGCCTTCTTCGCATACTTGTTGGCCAGATCCTGGGTTTTTTTCATGTTTGAATCATGTAGTAATGTGGTAACACACTGAAGCAGACAATTAAACATGGTTTCGATCAATATTTTAGAGGATAACACCGGTTAGGTCTGAGTTAGGTCTGGGTTATGCACGCATCTGGCTCATGATTTTGCATTCTTCGCATACTTGTTGGCCAGATCCTGGGTTTTTTTCGTGTTTGAATCACTTAGTAATGTGGTAATACACTGAAGCAGTCAATAAAACCTGGTTTCGATCAATATTTTAGAGGATAACACCGGTTAGGTCTGGGTTAGGTCTGGGTTATGCCCGCATCTGGCTCATGATTTTGCCTTCTTCGCATACTTGTTGGCCAGATCCTGGGTTTTTTTCATGTTTGAATCACGTAGTAATGTGGTAACACACTGAAGCAGTCAATTAAACCTGGTTTCGATCAATATTTTAGAGGATAACACCGGTTAGGTCTGGGTTTCGTTTGGGATATGCCCGCATCTGGCTCATGATTTTGCCTTCTTCGCATACTTGTTGGCCAGATCCTGGGGTTTTTTCGTGTTTGAATCACGTAGTAATGTGGTAACACACTGAAGCAGTCAATTAAACCTGGTTTCGATCAATATTTTAGAGGATAACACCGGTTAGGTCTGGGTTAGGTCTGGGATTTGCGCGCATCTGGCTTATACTTTCGCCTTTTTCGCAAACCTGTTGGCCAGATCCTGGGTATTTTCCGTGTTTGAATCACGTAGTAATGTGGTAACACACTGAAGCAGTCAATTAAACCTGGTTTCGATCAATATTTTAGAGGATAACACCGGTTAGGTCTGGGTTAGGTCTGGGTTATGCCCGCATCTGGCTCATGATTTTGCCTTCTTCGCATACTTGTTGGCCAGATCCTGGGTTTTTTCCGTGTTTGAATCACGTAGTAATGTGGTATCACACTGAAGCAGTCAATTAAACCTGGTTTCGATCAATATTTTCGAGGATAACACCGGTTAGGTCTGGGTTAGGTCTGGGATTTGCGCGCATCTGGCTTATACTTTCGCCTTTTTCGCAAACCTGTTGGCCAGATCCTGGGTATTTTCCGTGTTTGAATCACGTAGTAATGTGGTAATACACTGAAGCAGTCAATTAAACCTGGTTTCGATCAATATTTCAGAGGATAACACCGGTTAGGTCTGGGTTAGGTCTGGGTTATGCCCGCATCTGGCTCATGATTTTGCCTTCTTCGCATACTTGTTGGCCAGATCCTCGGTTTTTTTCGTGTTTGAATCACGTAGTAATGTGGTAATACACTGAAGCAGTCAATTAAACCTGGTTTCGATCAATATTTCAGAGGATAACACCGGTTAGGTCTGGGTTAGGTCCGGGATATGCCCGCATCTGGCTCATGATTTTGCCTTCTTCGCATACTTGTTGGCCAGATCCTGGGTTTCTTTCGTGTTTGAATCACGTAGTAATGTGGTAACACACTGAAGCTGTCAATTAAACCTGGTTTCGATCAATATTTCAGAGGATAACACCGGTCAGGTCTGGGTTAGGTCTGGGTTATGCCCGCATCTGGCTCATGATTTTGCCTTCTTCGCATACTTGTTGGCCAGATCCTGGGTTTTTTTCGTGTTTGAATCACGTAGTAATGTGGTAATACACTGAAGCAGTCAATTAAACCTGGTTTCGATCAATATTTTAGAGGATAACACCGGTTAGGTCTGGGTTAGGTCTGGGAAATGCGCGCATCTGGCTTATACTTTCGCCTTTTTCGCAAACTTGTTGGCCAGATCCTGCGTTTTTTTCGTGTTTGAATCACGTAGTAATGTGGTAACACACTGAAGCAGTCAATTAAACCTGGTTTCGATCAATATTTTGGAGGATAACACCGGTTAGGTCTGGGTTAGGTCTGGGTTATGCCCGCATCTGGCTCATGATTTTGCCTTCTTCGCATACTTGTTGGCCAGATCCTGGGTTTTTTTCGTGTTTGAATCACGTAGTAATGAGGTAATACACTGAAGCAGTCAATTAAACCAGGTTTCGATCAATATTTTAGAGGATAACACCGGTTAGGTCTGGGTTAGGTCTGGGATATGCGCGCATCTGGCTTATACTTTCGCCTTTTTCGCAAACTTGTTGGCCAGATCCTGGATTTTTTCCGTGTTTGAATCACGTAGTAATGTTGTACCACACTGAGGCAGTCAATTAAACCTGGATTCGGACATTATTTTAGAGGATAACACCGGTTAGGTCTGGGTTAGGTCTGGGTTATGCCCGCATCTGGCTCATGATTTTGCCTTCTTCGCATACTTGTTGGCCAGATCCTGGGATTTTTTCGTGTTTGAATCACGTAGTAATGTGGTAACACACTGAAGCAGTCAACTAAACCTGGTTTCGATCAATATTTTAGAGGATAACACCGGTTAGGTCTGGGTTAGGTCTGGGTTATGCCCGCATCTGGCTCATGATTTTGCCTTCTTCGCATACTTGTTGGCCAGATCCTGGGTTTTTTTCGTGTTTGAATCACGTAGTAATGTGGTAACACACTGAAGCAGTCAATTAAACCTGGTTTCGATCAATATTTCAGAGGATAACACCGGTTAGGTCTGGGTTAGGTCTGGGTTATGCCCGCATCTGGCTCATGATTTTGCCTTCTTCGCATACTTGTTGGCCAGATCCTGGGTTTTTTTCGTGTTTGAATCATGTAGTAATGTGGTAACACACTGAAGCAGTCAATTAAACCTGATTTCGATCAATATTTTAGAGGATAACACCGGTTAGGTCTGGGTTAGGTCTGGGTTATGCCCGCATCTGGCTCATGATTTTGCCTTCTTCGCATACTTGTTGGTCAGATCCTGGGTTTTTGTCGTGTTTGAATCACGTAGTAATGTGGTAACACACTGAAGCAGTCAATTAAACCTGGTTTCGATCAATATTTTAGAGGATGACGCCGGTTAGGTCTGGGTTAGGTCTGGGAAATGCGCGCATCTGGCTTATACTTTCGCCTTCTTCGCATACTTGTTGGTCAGATCCTGGGTTTTTTTCGTGTTTAAATCACATAGGAATGTGGTAACACACTGAAGCAGTCAATTAAACCTGGTTTCGATCAATATTTTAGAGGATAACACCGGTTAGGTCTGGGTTAGGTCCGGGATATGCGCGCATCTGGCTTATACTTTCGCCTTTTTCGCAAACTTGTTGGCCAGATCCTGGATTTTTTCCGTGTTTGAATCACGTAGTAATGTTGTACCACACTGAGGCAGTCAATTAAACCTGGATTCGGACATTATTTTAGAGGATAACACCGGTTCGGTCTGGGTTAGGTCTGGGTTATGCCCGCATCTGGCTCATGATTTTGCCTTCTTCGCATACTTGTTGGCCAGATCCTGGGTTTTTTTCGTGTTTGAATCATGTAGTAATGTGGTAACACACTGAAGCAGTCAATTAAACCTGGTTTCGATCAATATTTCAGAGGATAACACCGGTTAGGTCTGGGTTAGGTCTGGGTTATGCCCGCATCTGGCTCATGATTTTGCCTTCTTCGCATACTTGTTGGCCAGATCCTGGGTTTTTTTCGTGTTTGAATCATGTAGTAATGTAGTAACACACTGAAGCAGTCAATTAAACCTGGTTTCGATCAATATTTTAGAGGATAACACCGGTTAGGTCTGGGTTAGGTCTGGGTTATGCCCGCATCTGGCACATGATTTTGCCTTCTTCGCATACTTGTTGGCCAGATCCTGGGTTTTTTTCGTGTTTGAATCATGTAGTAATGTGGTAACACACTGAAGCAGTCAATTAAACCTGGTTTCGATCAATATTTTAGAGGATAACACCGGTTTGGTCTGGGTTAGGTCTGGGTTGTGCCCGCATCTGGCTGATGATTTTGCCTTCTTCGCATACTTGTATGCCAGATCCTGGGTTTTTTTCGTGTTTGAATCACGTAGTAATGTGGTAACACACTGAAGCAGTCAATTAAACCTAGTTTCGATCAATATTTTAGAGGATAACGCCGGTTAGGTCTGGGTTAGGTCTGGGAAATGCGCGCATCTGGCTCATGATTTTGCCTTCTTCGCATACTTTTTGGCCAGATCCTGGGTTTTTTTCGTGTTTGAATCACGTAGTAATGTGGTAACACACTGAAGCTGTCAATTAAACCTGGTTTCGATCAATATTTTAGAGGATAACACCGGTTTGGTCTGGGTTAGGTCTGGGTTATGCCCGCATCTGGCTGATGATTTTGCCTTCTTCGCATACTTGTATGCCAGATCCTGGGTTTTTTTCGTGTTTGAATCATGTAGTAATGTAGTAACACACTGAAGCAGTCAATTAAACCTGGTTTCGATCAATATTTCAGAGGATAACACCGGTTAGGTCTGGGTTATGCCCGCATCTGGCTCATGATTTTGCCTTCTTCGCATACTTGTTGGCCAGATCCTGGGTTTTTTTCGTGTTTGAATCATGTAGTAATGTGGTAACACACTGAAGCAGTCAATTAAACCTGGTTTCGATCAATATTCCAGAAGATAACACCGGTTAGGTCTGGGTTAGGTCCGGGATATGCCCGCATCTGGCTCATGATTTTGCCTTCTTCGCATACTTGTTGGCCAGATCCTGGGTTTCTTTCGTGTTTGAATCACGTAGTAATGTGGTAACACACTGAAGCTGTCAATTAAACCTGGTTTCGATCAATATTTTAGAGGATAACACCGGTTAGGTCTGGGTTAGGTCTGGGATTTGCGCGCATCTGGCTTATACTTTCGCCTTTTTCGCAAACTTGTTGGCCAGATCCTGGGTATTTTCCGTGTTTGAATCACGTAGTAATGTGGTAACACACTGAAGCAGTCAATTAAACCAGGTTTCGATCAATATTTCAGAGGATAACACCGGTTAGGTCTGGGTTAGGTCTGGGTTATGCCCGCATCTGGCTCATGATTTTGCCTTCTTCGCATACTTGTTGGCCAGATCCTGGGGTTTTTTCGTGTTTGAATCACGTAGTAATGTGGTAACACACTGAAGCTGTCAATAAAACCTGGTTTCGAGCAACATTTTAGAGGATAACACCGGTTAGGTCTGGGTTAGGTCTGGGTTATGCCCGCATCTGGCTCATAATTTTGCCTTCTTCGCATACTTGTTGGCCAGATCCTGGGTTTTTTTCGTGTTTGAATCACGTAGTAATGTGGTAATACACTGAAGCAGTCAATAAAACCTGGTTTCGATCAATATTTTAGAGGATAACACCGGTTAGGTCTGGGTTAGGTCTGGGTTATGCCCGCATCTAGCTCATGATTTTGCCTTTTTCGCATACTTGTTGGCCAGATCCTGGGGTTTTTCCGTGTTTGAATCACGTAGTAATGTGGTATCACACTGAAGCAGTCAATTAAACCTGGTTTCGATCAATATTTTAGAGGATAACACCGGTTAGGTCTGGGTTTCGTCTGGGATATGCCCGCATCTGGCTCATGATTTTGCCTTCATCGCATACTTGTTGGCCAGATCCTGGGTTTTTTCCGTGTTTGAATCACGTCGTAATGTGGTAATACACTGAAGCAGTCAATTAAACCTGGTTTCGATCAATATTTTAGAGGATAACACCGGTTAGGTCTGGGTTAGGTCTGGGATTTGCGCGCATCTGGCTTATACTTTCGCCTTTTTTGCAAACTTGTTGGCCAGATCCTGGGTATTTTCCGTGTTTGAATCACGTAGTAATGTGGTAACACACTGAAGCAGTCAATTAAACCTGGTTTCGATCAATATTTTAGAGGATAACACCGGTTAGGTCTGGGTTAGGTCTGGGTTATGCCCGCATCTGGCTCATGATTTTGCCTTCTTCGCATACTTGTTGGCCAGATCCTGGGTTTTTTCCGTGTTTGAATCACGTAGTAATGTGGTATCACACTGAAGCAGTCAATTAAACCTGGTTTCGATCAATATTTTAGAGGATAACACCGGTTAGGTCTGGGTTAGGTCTGGGTTATGCCCGCATCTGGCTCATGATTTTGCCTTCTTCGCATACTTGTTGGCCAGATCCTGGGTTTTTTTCGTGTTTGAATCATGTAGTAATGTGGTAACACACTGAAGCAGTCAATTAAACCTGGTTTCGATCAATATTTTAGAGGATAACACCGGTTAGGTCTGGGTTAGGTCTGGGTTATGCCCGCATCTGGCTCATGATTTTGCCTTCTTCGCATACTTGTTGGCCAGATCCTGGGTTTTTTTCGTGTTTGAATCATGTAGTAATGTAGTAACACACTGAAGCAGTCAATTAAACCAGGTTTCGATCAATATTTTAGAGGATAACACCGGTTAGGTCTGGGTTAGGTCTGGGTTATGCCCGCATCTGGCTCATGATTTTGCCTTCTTCGCATACTTGTTGGCCAGATCCTGGGTTTTCTTCGTGTTTGAATCATGTAGTAATGTGGTAACACAATGAAGCAGTCAATTAAACCTGGTTTCGATCAATATTTTAGAGGATAACACCGGTTTGGTCTGGGTTAGGTCTGGGTTATGCCCGCATCTGGCTGATGATTTTGCCTTCTTCGCATACTTGTATGCCAGATCCTGGGTTTTTTTCGTGTTTGAATCACGTAGTAATGTGGTAACACACTGAAGCAGTCAATTAAACCTAGTTTCGATCAATATTTTAGAGGATAACGCCGGTTAGGTCTGGGTTAGGTCTGGGAAATGCGCGCATCTGGCTTATACTTTGGCCTTCTTCGCATACTTGTTGGTCAGATCCTGGGTTTTTTTCGTGTTTGAATCACGTAGTAATGTGGTAACACACTGAAGCAGTCAATTAAACCTGGTTTCGATCAATATTTCAGAGGATAACACCGGTTAGGTCTGGGTTATGCCCGCATCTGGCTCATGATTTTGCCTTCTTCGCATACTTGTTGGCCAGATCCTGGGTTTTTTTCGTGTTTGAATCATGTAGTAATGTGGTAAGACACTGAAGCAGTCAATTAAACCTGGTTTCGATCAATATTCCAGAGGATAACACCGGTTAGGTCTGGGTTAGGTCCGGGATATGCCCGCATCTGGCTCATGATTTTGCCTTCTTCGCATACTTGTTGGCCAGATCCTGGGTTTCTTTCGTGTTTGAATCACGTAGTAATGTGGTAACACACTGAAGCTGTCAATTAAACCTGGTTTCGATCAATATTTTAGAGGATAACACCGGTTAGGTCTGGGTTAGGTCTGGGATTTGCGCGCATCTGGCTTATACTTTCGCCTTTTTCGCAAACTTGTTGGCCAGATCCTGGGTATTTTCCGTGTTTGAATCACGTAGTAATGTGGTAACACACTGAAGCAGTCAATTAAACCAGGTTTCGATCAATATTTCAGAGGATAACACCGGTTAGGTCTGGGTTAGGTCTGGGTTATGCCCGCATCTGGCTCATGATTTTGCCTTCTTCGCATACTTGTTGGCCAGATCCTGGGGTTTTTTCGTGTTTGAATCACGTAGTAATGTGGTAACACACTGAAGCTGTCAATAAAACCTGGTTTCGAGCAACATTTTAGAGGATAACACCGGTTAGGTCTGGGTTAGGTCTGGGTTATGCCCGCATCTGGCTCATAATTTTGCCTTCTTCGCATACTTGTTGGCCAGATCCTGGGTTTTTTTCGTGTTTGAATCACGTAGTAATGTGGTAATACACTGAAGCAGTCAATAAAACCTGGTTTCGATCAATATTTTAGAGGATAACACCGGTTAGGTCTGGGTTAGGTCTGGGTTATGCCCGCATCTAGCTCATGATTTTGCCTTTTTCGCATACTTGTTGGCCAGATCCTGGGGTTTTTCCGTGTTTGAATCACGTAGTAATGTGGTATCACACTGAAGCAGTCAATTAAACCTGGTTTCGATCAATATTTTAGAGGATAACACCGGTTAGGTCTGGGTTTCGTCTGGGATATGCCCGCATCTGGCTCATGATTTTGCCTTCATCGCATACTTGTTGGCCAGATCGTGGGTTTTTTTCGTGTTTGAATCATGTAGTAATGTGGTAACACACTGAAGCAGTCAATTAAACCTGGTTTCGATCAATATTTTAGAGGATAACACCGGTTAGGTCTGGGTTAGGTCTGGGTTATGCCCGCATCTGGCTCATGATTTTGCCTTCTTCGCATACTTGTTGGCCAGATCCTGGGTTTTTTTCGTGTTTGAATCATGTAGTAATGTAGTAACACACTGAAGCAGTCAATTAAACCTGGTTTCGATCAATATTTTAGAGGATAACACCGGTTAGGTCTGGGTTAGGTCTGGGTTATGCCCGCATCTGGCTCATGATTTTGCCTTCTTCGCATACTTGTTGGCCAGATCCTGGGTTTTCTTCGTGTTTGAATCATGTAGTAATGTGGTAACACAATGAAGCAGTCAATTAAACCTGGTTTCGATCAATATTTTAGAGGATAACACCGGTTTGGTCTGGGTTAGGTCTGGGTTATGCCCGCATCTGGCTGATGATTTTGCCTTCTTCGCATACTTGTATGCCAGATCCTGGGTTTTTTTCGTGTTTGAATCACGTAGTAATGTGGTAACACACTGAAGCAGTCAATTAAACCTAGTTTCGATCAATATTTTAGAGGATAACGCCGGTTAGGTCTGGGTTAGGTCTGGGAAATGCGCGCATCTGGCTTATACTTTGGCCTTCTTCGCATACTTGTTGGTCAGATCCTGGGTTTTTTTCGTGTTTGAATCACGTAGTAATGTGGTAACACACTGAAGCTGTCAATTAAACCTGGTTTCAATCAATATTTTAGAGGATAACACCGGTTAGGTCTGGGTTAGGTCTGGGTTATGCCCGCATCTGGCTCATGATTTTGCCTTCTTCGCAAACTTGTTGGCCAGATCCTGGGTATTTTCCGTGTTTGAATCACGTAGTAATGTGGTAACACACTGAAGCAGTCAATTAAACCTGGATTCGGACATTATTTTAGAGGATAACACCGGTTAGGTCTGGGTTAGGTCCGGGATATGCCCGCATCTGGCTCATGATTTTGCCTTCTTCGCATACTTTTTGGCCAGATCCTGGGTTTTTTTCGTGTTTGAATCACGTAGTAATGTGGTAACACACTGAAGCTGTCAATTAAACCTGGTTTCGATCAATATTTTAGAGGATAACACCGGTTAGGTCTGGGATTTGCGCGCATCTGGCTTATACTTTCGCCTTTTTCGCAAACTTGTTGGCCAGATCCCGGGTATTTTCCGTGTTTGAATCACGTAGTAATGTCGTAACACACTGAAGCAGTCAATTAAACCTGGTTTCGATCAATATTTCAGAGGATAACACCGGTTAGGTCTGGGTTATGCCCGCATCTGGCTCATGATTTTGCCTTCTTCGCATACTTGTTGGCCAGATCCTGGGTTTTTTTCGTGTTTGAATCATGTAGTAATGTGGTAACACACTGAAGCAGTCAATTAAACCTGGTTTCGATCAATATTTCAGAGGATAACACCGGTTAGGTCTGGGTTAGGTCCGGGATATGCCCGCATCTGGCTCATGATTTTGCCTTCTTCGCATACTTGTTGGCCAGATCCTGGGTTTCTTTCGTGTTTGAATCACGTAGTAATGTGGTAACACACTGAAGCTGTCAATTAAACCTGGTTTCGATCAATATTTTAGAGGATAACACCGGTTAGGTCTGGGTTAGGTCTGGGATTTGCGCGCATCTGGCTTATACTTTCGCCTTTTTCGCAAACTTGTTGGCCAGATCCTGGGTATTTTCCGTGTTTGAATCACGTAGTAATGTGGTAACACACTGAAGCAGTCAATTAAACCAGGTTTCGATCAATATTTCAGAGGATAACACCGGTTAGGTCTGGGTCAGGTCTGGGTTATGCCCGCATCTGGCTCATGATTTTGCCTTCTTCGCATACTTGTTGGCCAGATCCTGGGGTTTTTTCGTGTTTGAATCACGTAGTAATGTGGTAACACACTGAAGCTGTCAATAAAACCTGGTTTCGAGCAACATTTTAGAGGATAACACCGGTTAGGTCTGGGTTAGGTCTGGGTTATGCCCGCATCTGGCTCATAATTTTGCCTTCTTCGCATACTTGTTGGCCAGATCCTGGGTTTTTTTCGTGTTTGAATCACGTAGTAATGTGGTAATACACTGAAGCAGTCAATAAAACCTGGTTTCGATCAATATTTTAGAGGATAACACCGGTTAGGTCTGGGTTAGGTCTGGGTTATGCCCGCATCTAGCTCATGATTTTGCCTTTTTCGCATACTTGTTGGCCAGATCCTGGGGTTTTTCCGTGTTTGAATCACGTAGTAATGTGGTATCACACTGAAGCAGTCAATTAAACCTGGTTTCGATCAATATTTTAGAGGATAACACCGGTTAGGTCTGGGTTTCGTCTGGGATATGCCCGCACCTGGCTCATGATTTTGCCTTCATCGCATACTTGTTGGCCAGATCCTGGGTTTTTTCCGTGTTTGAATCACGTCGTAATGTGGTAATACACTGAAGCAGTCAATTAAACCTGGTTTCGATCAATATTTTAGAGGATAACACCGGTTAGGTCTGGGTTAGGTCTGGGATTTGCGCGCATCTGGCTTATACTTTCGCCTTTTTTGCAAACTTGTTGGCCAGATCCTGGGTATTTTCCGTGTTTGAATCACGTAGTAATGTGGTAACACACTGAAGCAGTCAATTAAACCTGGTTTCGATCAATATTTTAGAGGATAACACCGGTTAGGTCTGGGTTAGGTCTGGGTTATGCCCGCATCTGGCTCATGATTTTGCCTTCTTCGCATACTTGTTGGCCAGATCCTGGGTTTTTTCCGTGTTTGAATCACGTAGTAATGTGGTATCACACTGAAGCAGTCAATTAAACCTGGTTTCGATCAATATTTTAGAGGATAACACCGGTTAGGTCTGGGTTTCGTCTGGGATATGCCCGCATCTGGCTCATGATTTTGCCTTCATCGCAAACTTGTTGGCCAGATCCTGGGTGTTTTCCGTGTTTGAAACACGTAGTAATGTGGTAACACACTGAAGCAGTCAAATAAACCTGGTTTCGATCAATATTTCTGAGTATAACACCGGTTAGGTCTGGGTTAGGTCTGAGATATGCGCGCATCTGGCTTATACTTTCGCCTTTTTCGCAAACTTGTTGGCCAGATCCTGGGTATTTTCCGTGTTTGAAACACGTAGTAATGTGGTAACACACTGAAGCTGTCAATTAAACCTGGTTTCGATCAATATTTTAGAGGATAACACCGGTTAGGTCTGGGTTAGGTCTGGGTTATGCCCGCATCTGGCACATGAGTTTGCCTTCTTCGCATACTTGTTGGCCAGATCCTGGGTTTTTTCCGTGTTTGAATCACGTAGTAATGTGGTAATACACTGAAGCAGTCAATTAAACCTGGTTTCGATCAATATTTTAGACGATAACACCGGTTAGGTCTGGGTTAGGTCTGGGAAATGCGCGGATCTGGCTTATACTTTCGCCTTTTTCGCAAACTTGTTGGCCAGATCCTGCGTTTTTTTCGTGTTTGAATCAGGTAGTAATGTGGTAACACACTGAAGCAGTCAATTAAACCTGGTTTCGATCAATATTTCAGAGGATAACACCGGTTAGGTCTGGGTTAGGTCTGGGTTATGCCCGCATCTGGCTCATGATTTTGCCTTCTTCGCATACTTGTTGGCCAGATCCTGGGTTTTTTTCGTGTTTGAATCACGTAGTAATGTGGTAATACACTGAAGCAGTCAATTAAACCTGGTTTCGATCAATATTTTAGAGGATAACACCGGTTAGGTCTGGGTTAGGTCTGGGAAATGCGCGCATCTGGCTTATACTTTCGCCTTTTTCGCAAACTTGTTGGCCAGATCCTGCGTTTTTTTCGTGTTTGAATCAGGTAGTAATGTGGTAACACACTGAAGCAGTCAATTAAACCTGGTTTCGATCAATATTTCAGAGGATAACACCGGTTAGGTCTGGGTTAGGTCTGGGTTATGCCCGCATCTGGCTCATGATTTTGCCTTCTTCGCATACTTGTTGGCCAGATCCTGGGTTTTTTTCGTGTCTGAATCACGTAGTAATGAGGTAATACACTGAAGCAGTCAATTAAACCTGGTTTCGATCAATATTTTAGAGGATAACACCGGTTAGGTCTGGGTTAGGTCTGGGATATGCGCGCATCTAGCTTATACTTTCGCCTTTTTCGCAAACTTGTTGGCCAGATCCTGGATTTTTTCCGTGTTTGAATCACGTAGTAATGTTGTACCACACTGAGGCAGTCAATTAAACCTGGATTCGGACATTATTTTAGAGGATAACACCGGTTAGGTCTGGGTTAGGTCTGTGTTATGCCCGCATCTGGTTCATGATTTTGCCTTCTTCGCATACTAGTTGGCCAGATCCTGGGTTTTTTTCGTGTTTGAATCATGTAGTAATGTGGTAACACACAGAAGCAGTCGATTAAACCTGGTTTCGATCAATATTTTAGAGGATAACACCGGTTAGGTCTGGGTTAGGTCTGGGTTATGCCCGCATCTGGCTCATGATTTTGCCTTCTTCGCATACTTGTTGGCCAGATCCTGGGTTTTTTTCGTGTTTGAATCACGTAGTAATGTGGTAATACACTGAAGCAGTCAATTAAACCTGGTTTCGATCAATATTTTAGAGGATAACACCGGTTAGGTCTGGGTTAGGTCTGGGTTATGCCCGCATCTGGCTCATGATTTTGCCTTCTTCGCATACTTGTTGGCCAGATCCTGGGTTTTTTTCGTGTTTGAATCACGTAGTAATGTGGTAACACACTGAAGCAGTCAATTAAACCTGGTTTCGATCAATATTTTAGACGATAACACCGGTTAGGTCTGGGTTAGGTCCGGGATATGCCCGCATCTGGCTCATGATTTTGCCTTCTTCGCATACTTGTTGGCCAGATCCTGGGTATTTCCCGTGTTTGAATCACGTAGTAATGTGGTAACACACTGAAGCAGTCAATTAAACCTGGTTTCGACCAATATTTTAGAGGATAACACCGGTTAGGTCTGGGTTAGGTCTGGGATTTGCGCGCATCTGGCTTATACCTTCGCCTTTTTCGCAAACTTGTTGGCCAGATCCTGGGTATTTTCCGTGTTTGAATCACGTAGTAATGTGGTAACACACTGAAGCAGTCAATTAAACCTGGTTTCGACCAATATTTTAGAGGATAACACCGGCTAGGTCTGGGTTAGGTCTGGGATTTGCGCGCATCTGGCTTATACCATCGCCTTTTTCGCAAACTTGTTGGCCAGATCCTGGGTATTTTCCGTGTTTGAATCACGTAGTAATGTGGTAACACATTGAAGCAGTCAATTAAACCTGGTTTGGATGAATATTTCAGAGGATAACACCGGTTAGGTCTGGGTTAGGTCTGGGTTATGCCCGCATCTGGCACATGAGTTTGCCTTCTTCGCATACTTGTTGGCCAGATCCTGGGTTTTTTCCGTGTTTGAATCACGTAGTAATGTGGTAATACACTGAAGCAGTCAATTAAACCTGGTTTCGATCAATATTTTAGACGATAACACCGGTTAGGTCTGGGTTAGGTCTGGGAAATGCGCGCATCTGGCTTATACTTTCGCCTTTTTCGCAAACTTGTTGGCCAGATCCTGCGTTTTTTTCGTGTTTGAATCAGGTAGTAATGTGGTAACACACTGAAGCAGTCAATTAAACCTGGTTTCGATCAATATTTCAGAGGATAACACCGGTTAGGTCTGGGTTAGGTCTGGGTTATGCCCGCATCTGGCTCATGATTTTGCCTTCTTCGCATACTTGTTGGCCAGATCCTGGGTTTTTTTCGTGTTTGAATCACGTAGTAATGTGGTAATACACTGAAGCAGTCAATTAAACCTGGTTTCGATCAATATTTTAGAGGATAACACCGGTTAGGTCTGGGTTAGGTCTGGGAAATGCGCGCATCTGGCTTATACTTTCGCCTTTTTCGCAAACTTGTTGGCCAGATCCTGCGTTTTTTTCGTGTTTGAATCAGGTAGTAATGTGGTAACACACTGAAGCAGTCAATTAAACCTGGTTTCGATCAATATTTCAGAGGATAACACCGGTTAGGTCTGGGTTAGGTCTGGGTTATGCCCGCATCTGGCTCATGATTTTGCCTTCTTCGCATACTTGTTGGCCAGATCCTGGGTTTTTTTCGTGTCTGAATCACGTAGTAATGAGGTAATACACTGAAGCAGTCAATTAAACCTGGTTTCGATCAATATTTTAGAGGATAACACCGGTTAGGTCTGGGTTAGGTCTGGGTTATGCCCGCATCTGGCTCATGATTTTGCCTTCTTCGCATACTTGTTGGCCAGATCCTGGATTTTTTCCGTGTTTGAATCACGTAGTAATGTGGTAACACACTGAAGCAGTCAATTAAACCTGGTTTCGATCAATATTTTAGAGGATAACACCGGTTAGGTCTGGGTTAGGTCTGGGTTATGCCCGCATCTGGCTCATGATTTTGCCTTCTTCGCATACTTGTTGGCCAGATCCTGGGTTTTTTTCGTGTTTGAATCATGTAGTAATGTGGTAACACACAGAAGCAGTCAATTAAACCTGGTTTCGATCAATATTTTAGAGGATAACACCGGTTAGGTCTGGGTTAGGTCTGGGTTATGCCCGCATCTGGCTCATGATTTTGCCTTCTTCGCATACTTGTTGGCCAGATCCTGGGTATTTCCCGTGTTTGAATCACGTAGTAATGTGGTAACACACTGAAGCAGTCAATTAAACCTGGTTTCGACCAATATTTTAGAGGATAACACCGGTTAGGTCTGGGTTAGGTCTGGGATTTGCGCGCATCTGGCTTATACCTTCGCCTTTTTCGCAAACTTGTTGGCCAGATCCTGGGTATTTTCCGTGTTTGAATCACGTACTAATGTGGTAACACACTGAAGCAGTCAATTAAACCTGGTTTCGACCAATATTTTAGAGGATAACACCGGTTAGGTCTGGGTTAGGTCTGGGATTTGCGCGCATCTGGCTTATACCTTCGCCTTTTTCGCAAACTTGTTGGCCAGATCCTGGGTATTTTCCGTGTTTGAATCACGTAGTAATGTGGTAACACATTGAAGCAGTCAATTAAACCTGGTTTCGATGAATATTTCAGAGGATAACACCGGTTAGGTCTGGGTTAGGTCTGGGTTATGCCCGCATCTGGCTCATGATTTTGCCTTCTTCGCATGCTTGTTGGCCAGATCCTGGGTTTTTTTCGTGTTTGAATCACGTAGTAATGTGGTAACACACTGAAGCAGTCAATTAAACCTGGTTTCGATCAATATTTCAGAGGATAACACCGGTTAGGTCTGGGTTAGGTCTGGGTTATGCCCGCATCTGGCTCATGATTTTGCCTTCTTCGCATACTTGTTGGCCAGATCCTGGGTTTTTTTCGTGTTTGAATCACGTAGTAATGAGGTAATACACTGAAGCAGTCAATTAATCCTGGTTTCGATCAATATTTTAGAGGATAACACCGGTTAGGTCTGGGTTAGGTCTAGGATATGCGCGCTTCTGGCTTATACTTTCGCCTTTTTCGCAAACTTGTTGGCCAGATCCTGGATTTTTTCCGTGTTTGAATCACGTAGTAATGTTGTACCACACTGAGGCAGTCAATTAAACCTGGATTCGGACATTATTTTAGAGGATAACACCGGTTAGGTCTGGGTTAGGTCTGGGAAATGCGCGCATCTGGCTTATACTTTCGCCTTTTTCGCAAACTTGTTGGCCAGATCCTGCGTTTTTTTCGTGTTTGAATCACGTAGTAATGTGGTAACACACTGAAGCAGTCAATTAAACCTGGTTTCGATCAATATTTTGGAGGATAACACCGGTTAGGTCTGGGTTAGGTCTGGGTTATGCCCGCATCTGGCTCATGATTTTGCCTTCTTCGCATACTTGTTGGCCAGATCCTGGGTTTTTTTCGTGTTTGAATCACGTAGTAATGAGGTAATACACTGAAGCAGTCAATTAAACCTGGTTTCGATCAATATTTTAGAGGATAACACCGGTTAGGTCTGGGTTAGGTCTGGGTTATGCCCGCATCTGGCTCATGATTTTGCCTTCTTCGCATACTTGTTGGCCAGATCCTGGGTTTTTTTCGTGTTTGAATCACGTAGTAATGTGGTAATACACTGAAGCAGTCAATTAAACCTGGTTTCGATCAATATTTCAGAGGATAACACCGGTTAGGTCTGGGTTAGGTCCGGGATATGCCCGCATCTGGCTCATGATTTTGCCTTCTTCGCATACTTGTTGGCCAGATCCTGGGTTTCTTTCGTGTTTGAATCACGTAGTAATGTGGTAACACACTGAAGCTGTCAATTAAACCTGGTTTCGATCAATATTTCAGAGGATAACACCGGTTAGGTCTGGGTTAGGTCTGGGTTATGCCCGCATCTGGCTCATGATTTTGCCTTCTTCGCATACTTGTTGGCCAGATCCTGGGTTTTTTTCGTGTTTGAATCACGTAGTAATGTGGTAATACACTGAAGCAGTCAATTAAACCTGGTTTCGATCAATATTTTAGAGGATAACACCGGTTAGGTCTGGGTTAGGTCTGGGAAATGCGCGCATCTGGCTTATACTTTCGCCTTTTTCGCAAACTTGTTGGCCAGATCCTGGATTTTTTCCGTGTTTGAATCACGTAGTAATGTTGTACCACACTGAGGCAGTCAATTAAACCTGGATTCGGACATTATTTTAGAGGATAACACCGGTTAGGTCTGGGTTAGGTCTGGGTTATGCCCGCATCTGGCTCATGATTTTGCCTTCTTCGCATACTTGTTGGCCAGATCCTGGGTTTTTTTCGTGTTTGAATCACGTAGTAATGTGGTAACACACTGGAGCAGTCAATTAAACCTGGTTTCGATCAATATTTTAGAGGATAACACCGGTTATGTCTGGGTTAGGTCTGGGATATGCGCGCATCTGGCTTATACTTTCGCCTTTTTCGCAAACTTGTTGGCCAGATCCTGGATTTTTTCCGTGTTTGAATCAGGTAGTAATGTTGTACCACACTGAGGCAGTCAATTAAACCTGGATTCGGACATTATTTTAGAGGATAACACCGGTTAGGTCTGGGTTAGGTCTGGGTTATGCCCGCATCTGGCTCATGATTTTGCCTTCTTCGCATACTTGTTGGCCAGATCCTGGGTTTTTTTCGTGTTTGAATCACGTAGTAATGTGGTAACACACTGAAGCAGTCAATTAAACCTGGTTTCGATCAATATTTTAGAGGATAACACCGGTTAGGTCTGGGTTAGGTCTGGGTTATGCCCGCATCTGGCTCATGATTTTGCCTTCTTCGCATACTTGTTGGCCAGATCCTGGGTTTTTTTCGTGTTTGAATCATGTAGTAATGTGGTAACACACAGAAGCAGTCAATTAAACCTGGTTTCGATCAATATTTTAGAGGATAACACCGGTTAGGTCTGGGTTAGGTCTGGGTTATGCCCGCATCTGGCTCATGATTTTGCCTTCTTCGCATACGTGTTAGCCACGTGTTGACGATAAAACTGTAAGATATAGGATGAATTAAGTTCCATGTCCCTAAAATTTTCCAAATCATAGATTTAAAAATGATTTAGATATTTAGATGATCTTAGTGTGGGTATTTATACAAGTATGTAAATCTCTATTTATGCATAACATGTTACCCCTAAATGGGCAAGTTAATGAATTATATAGATGTTAGTTGTATAGTAATAACCCTTTGTTCCTCATAAAAATTCATAACTGAATTGCTATCATTCTAAAAAAATCCATCCCAAAATATATTGTCAAAACTAGTAATAAATTATTTGAACAAGGTGATAACAGATTTGAAATATTTAATAAAATTTAAATACCAGTAGTATTAATAAAAGATAATATTAATACTATTTTGACACTGTTATTTGATTTTAATATTAATTATAGATACTTTGATTATTGATTTATTAAAACATAAAGTTAATGAAGTCCCAGTAGATTATAAATATTTTAAAGAGCATGAATTAGCATAGAATTTCATAAAAAATTTGATGAGTGATAGAAGTAACTTGAATAATCTGAATTTTGTAGCTTTTACTATATCTTTGGATATGGAATCACAGATTCATTTTATTAATAAAAATAGAGATAGTACTGATGATTTACTCAGGCTCGTTAAAGTAAGTGGGCCAAGTGGGAAGAATATTAAGATAGATGGATAGATATTGGTAAAAGTATTCTTCTTGTCCTTATATAGGAAATCTTTAATATTACAAATAAACTCTTTCTGTAAAATCTTGAACTTATCATTATAATTTATAGAATTAAAGTCAACGCATCTAATAATGAAAGTGAACTGAAGTATTTTATAGACTTGTCAAGAACGTTTTTTGGTATATTCCTAGCAAACGACCCGTTCAACGATCGGGATGAGTTATACGTAATTCGATTCGTATAATTCAGTATATTATTTCATTAGTATATGCATTTCATTATCTGCGGAAATTCGGTATTTTTACAAAGTAACTAAGTATTTTAAATATATTCTGACAGGTTCACAGGTGGAAACAAGTGACTGTCGTTACCTGTGTTCAAAATGCCAGCTAGTCAAATGCTAATTTGTTAACAATAACATTTATTGAATGAAATTTCTGCTATTTCTGCAAATATCTCATTGAATAAATCACCATCTTTCTATTATATATACATTTACTAAATACATAATGGCTCAGGTATCCAATGAAGTTACTCTTATTGAAAATATAAAATATTGATAGTATTATATGTTAGAAAAAAGTGGTTTCTTCAATTTAATTCATGTAAGCATCAGTAATGAGATCTTGAAAATTGACGCTGTGATTAATTTTCAAATGGCCTCTGTGCCATTATTTCTACAACAAAATGTTGATTCATCAGTCTCTATCTACTCTACCCTTCCACAATTGTTGCGCAGTATTTTTATTTAATGTTAGTTATATAATATATCACGACATTGCTCATAATTATATGTTAGCATATATGGTAATTTTAAAACAATATCTGTAACTGAGTTTGTTTTTAGAAAACCACGTTCTTTGCTTTTCAAATATCTTTATATAATGCAATGGCTTTTAAAAAATAAGGGTATAAACATCTCACCGTAAACCGTAAATAGTTTACATTTTAAAGATCCAGAAACAGGCGCTCATACGAATAAAACAGAAACTACGTGGAAGCATAGTAAACACTTTTTGCCTGAATATTGTCGGTTAGTATTTGCAGTTCCACACGTTCTTTAATATGTTTTTCTAACATATAATACAAAATAATAAATATTATATTTTCTATTTTCAGCAAAAAAGATAATTTCATTGGGTACTTAAGCCATTACGTGTTTTATAAACCTTCCAAGCAAGGAAAGGATGATTTATTTAATGAGTTCTTAAAAGAAATTTCAGAAATTTCATTTGATGATGATCGATTCTGTAAAAAATCAAAATATACCAGACTTAGATGATAATGAAATTTAATAATAAAAACAAGTTAAACCAACGTACTGCGTACAATAGTAATTTACTATATATTGTAAACACTGTCAGCGACGGAGAGACATTTTTTACTGTTGCTGCATGTACTGTCTACATACCTGGTTTTAATACTGTCCACCTGACCGACTCGTGGAAGTTCTATGCCTAAAAAAATGATTTTTATGCATCATACAAATTCTTCTACAAATTCCCATTTGACAATGTAGAATAGATCCAATTAGATAAATTATTTATAATTTTTAAAATGAACATAGCAACGATGGTCACTAGTTTCTATCTGTGAACCTGTCAAAAAATCTACTTGACCTTACTTTTTTACTGTAACTTTTTATAATAACTGTTAAAATACTGTTTATATTATTTATTATAATGAATCTTGTTACAAAACAAACACACTTATTTTCCATTGTGAAAAGAAAACTTAAAAACTAAAAGAACATTCCTCTACATGTGCTTCTTTCACACACACACACACACACACACACACACACACACACACACACACACACACACACACACACACACACACACCACACCACACCACACCACACCACACACACCACACCACACCACACACTACCCCTCTTATCTGAAACGATAAACTCCTAAACACTAAAGAAACTAACGAATTTTAAGTCATATTTCTAACACGCCTTCTTGACTTAAAATTTATCAAAACAACAACAAAAATTTTGCCTTTCCTAACGATTTAGTCAGTACATCTGCAATTTGATCGTCCGTAGTCACACTTATTAGTCCCTTTTTTCATAATCATAAACAAAATGATAACTTATATCTATATGCTTGGAATTTTTTGAAAATTTTCCATTTTTTGATAAGGCTATCGCTCCAATATTGTCTTCATATATTTTTACTGGATTGTCATTCTTCACGTCAAAAACAGATAAAATGCCCTTAATTGGAATGATTTCTTCTACACAATCAGCAAGAGCGTAGTATTCAGCATGCGTTGAGGCTCTGGAGACAATTTTTTGTTTTTGCGATTTCCATAGTACTACATTTCCAAAAACTCGTATGATTATCCCTGTAGTCGATTTTCTGTCCGTAGTGTCTGCAGCCCAATCAGCGTCAACAAATGCATCCATTATTTCCTGAGTAGTTGAGTTATAAACAAGATTTATGGAACGAGTGTGATACAAGTATTTTAGAACACGTGTGCTGTCATAGCTATTTTGGAATCGACTTAGGTAATTGACCGCAAATGAAATGTCTGGGCGAGTACCATTTGCAATATACAATAATGCTCCAATTAAATTCCTATATTTCAGTTCTTCATCCACTATATCAGCAGGTTCAATTTTTCGATTCATTTCCATAGGTGTATCGAACCTTTTACTATTTATTATTCCGTACTTATGACTAAGATTTTCAATATATTTTTCTTGATTCAAGTATATTTCCTCTTTACTTTGGTTACGTTGTACTTCAATTCCCAAGTATTGCTTTATTTGTCCCAAGTCTTTCATGCGAAATCGTTTATTAAGCATGATCTTAACTTCATCTATAGCCATTTCATTTATACCACTGATTAATATATCATCCACATATAAAATAATATATATTTTTGTGTCGTTTATCTCTCCAGTATACAGACAGTAATCATAATCAGATCTTTTAAAATGCAAGCTTATCATGTAATTATGAAAACAATCATACCAGTCACGTGGACTTTCTCTCAATCCATAAAGCGCCTTCTTAAGTAAACAAACCTTATCTGACTGTATATTACTACCATCAGGAGGGTAGATGTAAACTTCAGACTTGATATTTCCGTTTAAAAAAGCTGTTTGAACATCCATTTGTTCTATTTTTAAATTTTTAACACATGCAATTGGCAGCAACACCTTTAGCGTGCTCATTCTTGCAACCGGTGAATAAACTTCTTCATCGCTTTGGTACAACTGTTGGAAATGCGACTTTGGCGACAATGCGCGCTTTGCATACTCCATCTGTCTTAATTCTATATATCCACTTTACTTCAATTATTTTCTTATTTATTGGAACGTTGACCAAATCCCATGTGTCGTTTTCTTTTAAACCATCAAGTTCTTGTTTCATAGCCGCTTTTCATTTTCTTGACTCTTCGCAGTTCAATGGTTCTTGGTAGTTTTCAGGTATCAAAGCATTGCAATAGTTTGTATATACGACATGATCATCAAATTTCACAACATTTCACACATTATGTTACGCTTGGGGCGTGTATCTTATTTAACTTCCTCAGTTTTGCTGCATTGATCATCGTCAGTTTTATTTTCTTTTATTTTCAAAACTCTTTCTTCTTCTTCTTCTTTTGGCGTTTCCCCTTCGTATTTTTCTTCGTTATCAGTATTTCTATAAATGGTATATCTTGCACGTGACGACTTACAACTATTTTGTCATTAACCAATATCTGTATACCCTATTAATATTAATTCCTTTTTCGGCCTTTGGATTTAGCTTTGAATATCTGCATGCCTCGGGAATTCGTACAAAAGCAGTGCTTCCATATAAGTGTAAGTTTGAAACATCAGCCCTTTTATTAAAAAATATTTCATATGGTGTTTTTCTTATTCTTGTGTTTGCTAATAGGCGATTTCCAATGTAGGCAGCCGTGTAAATACATTCTGGCCAATAAAACTTGTCGACATTTGCCTCTGACAGCAAGCAGCGTGCACGATCCATTATCGTTCTGTTGTGCCTTTCGGCGACTCCGTTCAATTCGTGTGTGTATGCTGGTCCTGGTTTCAAATAAATACCTTCTCGTTTCGCTAATTCATCAAAGTTTTTGTTAAGATATGATTCTCTTCCATTGTCACATCGAATTTCTTTAATACTTTTTCCAGTTTGATTTTTTACTAATTTCCTAATATACCTAATGAAGCAATAAAAAACATCACTTTTTTGTTTTATGCAATACACAACAGCAATTTTACTGAAATCATCTATAAAAGACACAAAGTATTTCTCACCATTATGACCTGTCTGAGTTATTGGACCATGGACATCTGTATGGACTATTTGTAACAAATCATTTGCTCTTGTACGTTTGTTTTTAAATTTCAAATTTGTCATTTTATTCTCCGGACAAACTTCGCATTTTATAAATTCGTTTTCGAGTTTCACCGGTGTTCCATTTAGCAGCTGAGCTTCACACAAATATTTTAAATCTCTAAAATTTGTGTGACAAAGTATATATCTATGCCATTTTTCTATATTTGAAATTCCCATTGAACTAGTGTACGTACTTGTTTTCTTATTCTCAAGTCTGGCAACTTCTCCATTTAATTCAAAGAGTTTATTTCTTTTAACAGCAATAGCAATGAGTTTCTCTTTCGAATTACAAATTTTATTGTAATTCATTGTCTTTCTCAAACATTATTTTTAATTGTTTTGATTTACAAATACAAGAGACACTTAGTAAGTTTTGTTTCATTTCTGGTACATAGTATATACATTTTTAATCTTTATTTCCTCCGACTTGTCATTAATGTTAATCATTACATTACCAATTTTTCCAGATATTAGTTTAAAACCATCACCAACTTTAATATCAACCGGGTTTTGTAGATTTTTGGATTCATAAAAGTACTCATCTGTGTTTATTATGTGATCTGAGCAACCACTATCTAGTAGCCATTTAATATTTCTACTTCTTCTATTTTGCTACTTTTCATTACTTCAACCTTGAATGAATTGTAATTTCTACTGTCATCTAGACTCGAATTTCCAGCCACTTTTCTATCGTGTCTATTTTGTATATGTTTGAAAAGGTTGCATTTTGTAATAATTATTAAAGTTTTCTGGGCAGTAACGTTGGATGTGCCCTGACTTATTACACTGACTTAACATACCGCTTCAGTAGTCGTTGCACTGCTATGCTGATTATCCTTTGAATTGAGATACTTGTTCTGATTGCGTTGTACGTGTCGAAACCTATGACCTCTAGGATTTTTAGTTAAATTTGAACTAAACGTGCGAGTGTAATTTCTGCTGTACTCAAAGTAGTAACTTTTACCGTTTCTCTTTTGATACTCTAACAGTAATTTAGATTTTACATACTCAACTGTTTTCTCCTTCGTTGGCAGTGCATCAATAATATCAACAATACGTGAGAAGTTAACGTTAATAACAGATAATTCAATTTATCCTCTTCATTCACAGTCTCACCAGTATTTTTGAGCCTATTTATATGCGTTTCAAATTCGTTAAAGAAGTCACTTGGATTTTCACCTTCTTTCATTTTTAATTCTAACAATCTTCTTTTACACAATAGCTTTACTGCACTGTTTTTAACTAGATAAATTTCGTCAAGCTTTGCAATCATATTTTTCGCAGTCGTTTCTGATATTATTAATTCTAACTGAGTGTTTGAAATACTGTTTACGATGTAACTTTTTGCTTTAATTTCCGTTTTTATTCCAATCTTCGACTCTTATTTCAGCCGGTCTTTCATCATGTAGAATAACCTCGTTACAGTCTTTCATTTCTAAAAATAAATTTAGCCTGAATTTCCAGTTCCATAAAATATTTGTAACATGAAATCGTCCTTTTTTTCACTTGCCATGCTTCAAACTTAGGTTATCTTCCTTTCACAACTAAATTTCTTTTCTTTACTGTTAACGAACAAACCACGGACCTCTGCTACCATGTTAAAATACTGTTTATATTATTTATTATAATGAATCTTGTTACAAAACAAACACACTTATTTTCCATTGTGAAAAGAAAACTTAAAAACTAAAAGAACATTTCTCGACGTGTGCTTCTTTCACACACACACACAACACGCGCGCGCGCACACACTCCTAAACACTAAAGAAACTAACGAATTTTAAGTCATATTTCTAACAATAGCAGTAACAGTTTATAAAAAAATAACGAATTTCCACAGATGCATAGAAATGCATATCAATAATGTACTGAATTAGGCGAATCGAATAATGTATAACTCACCCCGATCCGTGAACGGGCCTAGCGTTTGCTAGGAATATAATGTTCCATAACTTCTCAACAAAGTCTAAAATTTTTCCCAAGGGTTTTTGAATACCTATACACTGTATAGATATCCTGTTTCCTTCAACCGAACGACATGTGTCCCTAAAAAATATATTTATAAAGTAAGTCGGTCAAGTAGGAAGAATATTCAGATATTTAAGAATATGGATATATTGGTAAAAATATCCATTCCTCTTACCTTTATGTCCTGTGTATTGGATAATATAGATTTACATACTTTTACCGCTGAATTCGAAATTCTGAACTAAACATAGGTACAGGACTCGTAAAAACCGTTTTTTATTCTTTTTATAGTTTTATCTGTTTTCCAAAAAACAACCAATTAAATTAAGTTGCAAGAATGCAAAAGCGATAAAACTTACAGAGGCTTTAATAGAAAATTATAAAACAAAATGTTTACTTAAGACTTTACCTTTTGTAAAAACCGGCGATATTGACTGTGTGTGTGTAAATCGTCGTACGTTCGTGCCCGGTGCAGTAAAACACGTGCATCGATCTAGGTTACGTACGTTCCTCACGTGCCACTTTCTCAATCTATACTTTTACATAAAAATTACTTAGAAAATCACTCCTACTCCTCATTTGGACAGAATTTTTACTTTCATGATTTTAGCGAAAAGTCGTTTTCCTGCTCGGGGAACACATATGTACAGGGTATTCGGCCACCCCTGGGAAAAATTTTAATGGGGGATTCTAGATGCCAAAATACGAAAATACAGACGAAAATCAAGAATACCAATTTGTTGATAGAGGCTACGTTGAAAAGTTATTAACAATTAAACTCAAAAATTTCAAATCGTTCTGGAAAAATTGTTATCGGTTGCGGGGGTCAATTGCAATCATTTTTGGTGAATACACATACCTCCGAAATCTTACCCACTTTCGAGATAAAAATTCGAGAATGTGTGAAATTTTTTCGATGGAAAAGAAAAATTTCAAATCGTTTTGGAAAAATTGTTATCGGTTGCGGGGGTTACTTACAACCATTTTGGGTGAATCGTCATACCCCCCTAATCATGCGCATTTTCGAGAAAGAAATTCAGTACGGGCGGAACTTTAAACGTTAATAACTTTTTAATAAAGCCTCCATTAACAAATTGGTATTCTTGATTTTCGTCTTACTTTGGTCTCTAGAATCCCCTGGGAGAAATTGTAATGGGAGATTCTAGAGGTTAAAGTAGGATGAAAATCAAGAATACCAATTTGTTGATGGAGTAATACGATACTAAACAAGTTATTGACGTTTAAAGTTCCGCTCTTACTTTCGAATTTTTTTCTCGAAAATGCGCAGGATTTCGTATGTGGTATGTCTATTCACCGAAAATAATTGTAATTGACCCCCGAAACCGAAAGTAATTTTTTCAGAACGATTTGAAATTTTCTTTTTCTTTCGTCGAAAAATTTAGGCACTGTCTGTCGATTTTTCTTAAAAATTCCTTTCTGATTTTTATTCAGTTTGTAAAATAGTTGTTTAATAATACTCTTTGTGTAGGTACCCATGAGCTCTACTCGCGAAAAAAAACGTTTCATTGGAATATATTCACTATTCACTATATCAGTAGGAGTTGCGGGGGCTGTTTGAAAATTTGACCAGTTATATGGGATTTTTCTCACTCTACGGGGTCAAGGAACAACTTTTCCAACATCTCTACATATTCTCCATTAAAATATGCGTTGTGTTGCTGTTTGAAACATTAAAATCGTTCAATCCGGCTGTCGACCAAAAAAAAAAAATGCTTGTAACTGACCCCTGCAACGAAAACTAATTCTTCCAAGACGATTCGAAATTCTTTTTTACTTGAATTTTTTTTGTCGAAACTGAGTAGGATTTCGGGGGTACGATTCTAACTGACCTCCGCGACCAAAAATAATTTTTTCAGAACGATTTGAAATTTTTTTATTTAATGTTATTAATAACTACTTTTTAACGAAACCTCAGTCGAAAAATTGATATTCTTAATTTTCGTCTTATTTTGGCTTCTAGAATCTCCCATTAAAATTTTTCCCAGGGGTGGCCAAACACCCTGTATATATTAAATCAATATTAATGAAATTACACCTTGACCGAATTCATTTCAATCCCCCCACACTAATACATATATTGTGTGTAGCCCATAAATGGTTGAGAATGGAGTCACCTTTCCTATACTGGTATTATTAGATGGTCGCAGGTCCTGCATAAATTTCAATTTACATAATTTTTGTTTTGAGTAAACTCATTTTACTTTTTTGTATATTATTACCTAATGCAACTCATATTTTCCAGCCATGCGATGTAGGAATATTTAGACGATTAAAAGTTGCATGGCGAAGGGTAGTGCAGGAACATAGACAAAGTACGTAGGTAGACTAAACCCATTACGAAGGTGAATTTCGCACCAATATATATATCATACCATATATAAATTCCATGAAGAAGGAAATGCTTTTAAAGCTTGTGGTGGCCTATGACCGTTTAACTCAAATACAATTTACTAGACAAAACGTATTTCAGAAAGAAGAAAATAAATTAGAATTCATGTCGCCAGATGAAACTGACATCAATGACAGCAATATAGGTAGTTTTACATAGCATTCAAGAGCATATTCCAGATGATCTGAGAGGGGAACAATTTTCTTTTCTATATAGAAAATATTAAAATACAATCGGGACACAACTAAGACACAACACAAGACACAACTCGCAGAGAGAAAGCACTGCTGATGTTCAACGCAGTGCAGTTCATAGTAACAGTAAAACCAATACCAGTGTAGAAGACTAATTTAACAACGTTTCGCTAGAAGAAACTAATATATGATATACTGATCATTAATTAACTTTAATATTTCATGACAATGATGCTTTTACTTTTTTCTAATGGGAATTGTTTTGTTTCCGATGGTACTGAAATCAAACTACATTAATTCTACAACGTTACTTTACTTATTTTCTCGTAAAGACAAAGATTCTTCAGAATCTATTCTGGATAAACATTATCAACATTATCAAAAAATTGAAAAAACAACAAAGAAAAGAAAAGAAAAGAAAAGAAATATAGAAAGGTGTGTGCAATCAAAGTTACATCAAAGACATGGAAATAGACTCAGCTTGAAAAAATAGAAGCAATTGATAACCAGGAAAAAGAAAAACAAAGAATGAAAGAAGAACGATTAGAAAAGAAAAAAACAAGCCGAGAAATTAAAAGAAGAAAAGCTATTGAAAAAAGAAAGAAAAACAGAAAAATGAAAAGGAAAAGGAGAAAGAAAAGCAAGACGAAGAGAAGGAGAAATGTAAAACTCAAACTAAAAATAAAAATAAAGTTAAGAACGTGAAAAGAAAATAATAAATAATATTATTGTGTTGTTTTTACAGGGTGAATGTAGTAACTGAACCAGGTGGTTATGACTATGCAACATTTTTATTAGCATCTTTTTCAAACTCCACTTGGAACAACACTGTACGTATGTATGTATGGGATTATCAGGAACCGTGTTTGTTCGTTAATCGGCACACTCGTATTTATTTCGTTAAACACAGTCACACCTACTACGTACTTTTCTTCAATCTTTCTCTCTTCCGTGCTGTCTTTTCACGCTTTCTGGGTTATTCACCCATCAGCTGTTCGGCCGTACGCTCGCCGCGTGTTGACGGCTTTTTCGGCGGTAACCGTCTTCGCTCGTGCACGCTCGTGGACAGCGAACGATTCGCTGTTCGGCCAAAAATTCGTGCGCGATTTAATAATTTTCAACTGCACGGTTCCCTACATACAGGGTGTTCGGCCATCCATGGGAAAAATTTTAATGGGGGATTCTAGAGGTCAAAATAAGACAAAAATCAAGAATACCAATTTGTTGATGGAGGCACTGTTAAAAAGTTATTAATGTTTAAAGTTCCGCTCGTACTGAATTTTTTTCTCGAAAATGCGCAAGATTACGGGGGTATGTCTATACATAAAAAATGATTGTCACCGACCCTCGCAACTGAAAATAATTTTTCACAGAACGATTTGAAATCTTTCTTTTTCATCGAAAAATAAAGGCACCCGATTAGATTTTCGGTAAGGAATTTTTTTCTCGAAAGTGCGTAGGATTTCGGGGGTATGTGTAATGACCAAAAATGATTGTAATTGACCCCTGTAACCGAAAATAATTTTTTTAGAACGATTCGAAAAATTTGCTTCTCGCCGAAAAATATCAACACATACTCGAATTTTTTTCTCGAAACTGAGTAGGATTCCGAATATATGTCTATTCACTAAAAATGCTTGTAATTGACCTCCGCAGCCGAAAATAATTTTTCTGGAACGATTTGAAATTTTTGAATCAAATTGTTAATAACTTTTTAACGAAGCCTCCATCAACAAATTGATATTCTTGATTTTCGTCTTAGTTTGGCCTCTAGAAAATCCTATTAAAATGTTTCTCAGGGCTGGCCGAACACCCTCTATACTACTATGTTTACTAGATCCTGGGTTTTTTTCGGGTTTGAATCACGTAGTAATGTGGTAACACACTGAAGCTGTCAATTAAACCTGGTTTCGATCAATATTTTAGAGGATAACACCGGTTAGGTCTGGGTTAGGTCCGGGATATGCCCGCATCTGGCTCATGATTTTGCCTTCTTCGCATACTTGTTGGCCAGATCCTGGGTTTTTTTCGTGTTTGAATCACGTAGTAATATGGTAACACACTGAAGCTGTCAATTAAACCTGGTTTCGATCAATATTTTAGAGGATAACACTGGTTAGGCTTGGGTTTCGTCTGGGTTATGTCCGCACCTGGCTCATGACTTTGCTTTCTTCGCATACTTGTTGGCCAGATCCTGGGTTTTTTTCGTGTTTGAATCACGTAGTAATGTGGTAACAAACTGAAGCAGTCAATAAAACCTGGTTTCGATAAATATTTTAGAGGATAACACCGGTTAGGTCTGGGTTAGGTCCGGGATATGCCCGCATCTGGCTCATGATTTTGCCTTCTTCGCATACTTCTTGGCCAGATCCTGGGTTTTTTTCGTGTTTGAATCACGTAGTAATGTGGTAACACACTGAAGCTGTCAATTAAACCTGGTTTCGATCAATATTTTAGAGGATAACACCGGTTAGGTCTGGGTTAGGTCTGGGTTATGCCCGCATCTGGCTCATGATTTTGCCTTCTTCGCATACTTGTTGGCCAGATCTTGGGTTTTTTTCGTGTTTGAATCACGTAGTAATGTGGTAACACACTGAAGCAGTCAATTAAACCTGGTTTCGATCAATATTTTAGAGGATAACACCGGTTAGGTCTGGGTTAGGTCTGGGTTATGCCCGCATCTGGCTCATGATTTTGCCTTCTTCGCATACTTGTTGGCCAGATCCTGGGTTTTTTTCGTGTTTGAAACACGTAGTAATGTGGTAACACACTGAAGCTGTCAATTAAACCTGGTTTCGATCAATATTTTAGAGGATAACACCGGTTAGGTCTGGGTTATGCCCGCATCTGGCTCATGATTTTGCCTTCTTCGCATACTTGTTGGCCAGATCTTGGGTTTTTTTCGTGTTTGAATCACGTAGTAATGTGGTAACACACTGAAGCAGTCAATTAAACCTGGTTTCGATCAATATTTTAGAGGATAACACCGGTTAGGTCTGGGTTAGGTCTGGGTTATGCCCGCATCTGGCTCATGATTTTGCCATCATCGCATACTTGTTGGCCAGATCCTGGGTTTTTTCCGTGTTTGAATCACGTAGTAATGTGGTAACACACTGAAGCAGTCAATTAAACCTGGTTTCGATCAATATTTCAGAGGATAACACCGGTTAGGTCTGGGTTAGGTCTGGGAAATGCGCGCATCTGGCTTATACTTTCGCCTTCTTCGCATACTTGTTAGTCAGATCCTGGGTTTTTTTCGTGTTTGAATCACGTAGTAATATGGTAACACACTGAAGCTGTCAATTAAACCTGGTTTCGATCAATATTTTAGAGGATAACACTGGTTAGGCTTGGGTTTCGTCTGGGTTATGTCCGCACCTGGCTCATGACTTTGCTTTCTTCGCATACTTGTTGGCCAGATCCTGGGTTTTTTTCGTGTTTGAATCACGTAGTAATGTGGTAACAAACTGAAGCAGTCAATAAAACCTGGTTTCGATCAATATTTTAGAGGATAACACCGGTTAGGTCTGGGTTAGGTCCGGGATATGCCCGCATCTGGCTCATGATTTTGCCTTCTTCGCATACTTCTTGGCCAGATCCTGGGTTTTTTTCGTGTTTGAATCACGTAGTAATGTGGTAACACACTGAAGCTGTCAATTAAACCTGGTTTCGATCAATATTTTAGAGGATAACACCGGTTAGGTCTGGGTTAGGTCTGGGTTATGCCCGCATCTGGCTCATGATTTTGCCTTCTTCGCATACTTGTTGGCCAGATCCTGGGTTTTTTTCGTGTTTGAAACACGTAGTAATGTGGTAACACACTGAAGCTGTCAATTAAACCTGGTTTCGATCAATATTTTAGAGGATAACACCGGTTAGGTCTGGGTTAGGTCTGGGTTATGCCCGCATCTGGCTCATGATTTTGCCTTCTTCGCATACTTGTTGGCCAGATCTTGGGTTTTTTTCGTGTTTGAATCACGTAGTAATGTGGTAACACACTGAAGCAGTCAATTAAACCTGGTTTCGATCAATATTTTAGAGGATAACACCGGTTAGGTCTGGGTTAGGTCTGGGTTATGCCCGCATCTGGCTCATGATTTTGCCTTCTTCGCATACTTGTTGGCCAGATCCTGGGTTTTTTTCGTGTTTGAAACACGTAGTAATGTGGTAACACACTGAAGCTGTCAATTAAACCTGGTTTCGATCAATATTTTAGAGGATAACACCGGTTAGGTCTGGGTTAGGTCTGGGTTATGCCCGCATCTGGCTCATGATTTTGCCTTCTTCGCATACTTGTTGGCCAGATCTTGGGTTTTTTTCGTGTTTGAATCACGTAGTAATGTGGTAACACACTGAAGCAGTCAATTAAACCTGGTTTCGATCAATATTTTAGAGGATAACACCGGTTAGGTCTGGGTTAGGTCTGGGTTATGCCCGCATCTGGCTCATGATTTTGCCTTCATCGCATACTTGTTGGCCAGATCCTGGGTTTTTTCCGTGTTTGAATCACGTAGTAATGTGGTAACACACTGAAGCAGTCAATTAAACCTGGTTTCGATCAATATTTCAGAGGATAACACCGGTTAGGTCTGGGTTAGGTCTGGGAAATGCGCGCATCTGGCTTATACTTTCGCCTTCTTCGCATACTTGTTGGTCAGATCCTGGGTTTTTTTCGTGTTTGAATCACGTAGTAATATGGTAACACACTGAAGCTGTCAATTAAACCTGGTTTCGATCAATATTTTAGAGGATAACACTGGTTAGGCTTGGGTTTCGTCTGGGTTATGTCCGCACCTGGCTCATGACTTTGCTTTCTTCGCATACTTGTTGGCCAGATCCTGGGTTTTTTTCGTGTTTGAATCACGTAGTAATATGGTAACAAACTGAAGCAGTCAATAAAACCTGGTTTCGATCAATATTTTAGAGGATAACACCGGTTAGGTCTGGGTTAGGTCCGGGATATGCCCGCATCTGGCTCATGATTTTGCCTTCTTCGCATACTTCTTGGCCAGATCCTGGGTTTTTTCGTGTTTGAATCACGTAGTAATGTGGTAACACACTGAAGCTGTCAATTAAACCTGGTTTCGATCAATATTTTAGAGGATAACACCGGTTAGGTCTGGGTTAGGTCTGGGTTATGCCCGCATCTGGCTCATGATTTTGCCTTCATCGCATACTTGTTGGCCAGATCCTGGGTTTTTTCCGTGTTTGAATCACGTAGTAATGTGGTAACACACTGAAGCAGTCAATTAAACCTGGTTTCGATCAATATTTCAGAGGATAACACCGGTTAGGTCTGGGTTAGGTCTGGGAAATGCGCGCATCTGGCTTATACTTTCGCCTTCTTCGCATACTTGTTGGTCAGATCCTGGGTTTTTTTCGTGTTTGAATCACGTAGGAATGTGGTAACACACTGAAGCAGTCAATTAAACCTGGTTTCGATCAATATTTTAGAGGATAACACCGGTTAGGTCTGGGTTAGGTCCGGGATATGCCCGCATCTGGCTCATGATTTTGCCTTCTTCGCATACTTGTTGGCCAGATCCTGGGTTTTTTTCGTGTTTGAATCACGTAGTAATGTGGTAACACACTGAAGCTGTCAATTAAACCTGGTTTCGATCAATATTTTAGAGGATAACACCGGTTAGGTCTGGGTTAGGTCCGGGATATGCCCGCATCTGGCTCATGATTTTGCCTTCTTCGCATACTTGTTGGCCAGATCCTGGGTTTTTTTCGTGTTTGAATCACGTAGTAATGTGGTAACACACTGAAGCTGTCAATTAAACCTGGTTTCGATCAATATTTTAGAGGATAACACCGGTTAGGTCTGGGTTAGGTCTGGGTTATGCCCGCATCTGGCTCATGATTTTGCCTTCTTCGCATACTTGTTGGCCAGATCCTGGGTATTTTCCGTGTTTGAATCACGTAGTAATGTGGTAACACACTGAAGCAGTCAATTAAACCTGGTTTCGATCAATATGTCAGAGGATAACACCGGTTAGGTCTGGGTTAGGTCTGGGTTTTGCCCGCATCTGGCTCATGATTTTGCCTTCTTCGCATACTTGTTGGCCAGATCCTGGGTTTTTTTCGTGTTTGAATCATGTAGTAATGTGGTAATACACTGAAGCAGTCAATAAAACCTGGTTTCGATCAATATTTTAGAGGATAACACCGGTTAGGTCTGGGTTAGGTCTGCGTTATGCCCGCATCTGGCTCATGATTTTGCCTTCTTCGCATACTTGTTGGCCAGATCCTGGGTTTTTTTCGTGTTTGAATCACGTAGTAATATGGTAACACACTGAAGCTGTCAATTAAACCTGGTTTCGATCAATATTTTAGAGGATAACACTGGTTAGGCTTGGGTTTCGTCTGGGTTATGTCCGCACCTGGCTCATGACTTTGCTTTCTTCGCATACTTGTTGGCCAGATCCTGGGTTTTTTTCGTGTTTGAATCACGTAGTAATGTGGTAACAAACTGAAGCAGTCAATAAAACCTGGTTTCGATCAATATTTTAGAGGATAACACCCGTTAGGTCTGGGTTAGGTCCGGGATATGCCCGCATCTGGCTCATGATTTTGCCTTCTTCGCATACTTCTTGGCCAGATCCTGGGTTTTTTTCGTGTTTGAATCACGTAGTAATGTGGTAACACACTGAAGCTGTCAATTAAACCTGGTTTCGATCAATATTTTAGAGGATAACACCGGTTAGGTCTGGGTTAGGTCTGGGTTATGCCCGCATCTGGCTCATGATTTTGCCTTCTTCGCATACTTGTTGGCCAGATCCTGGGTTTTTTTCGTGTTTGAAACACGTAGTAATGTGGTAACACACTGAAGCTGTCAATTAAACCTGGTTTCGATCAATATTTTAGAGGATAACACCGGTTAGGTCTGGGTTAGGTCTGGGTTATGCCCGCATCTGGCTCATGATTTTGCCTTCTTCGCATACTTGTTGGCCAGATCTTGGGTTTTTTTCGTGTTTGAATCACGTAGTAATGTGGTAACACACTGAAGCAGTCAATTAAACCTGGTTTCGATCAATATTTTAGAGGATAACACCGGTTAGGTCTGGGTTAGGTCTGGGTTATGCCCGCATCTGGCTCATGATTTTGCCTTCTTCGCATACTTGTTGGCCAGATCCTGGGTTTTTTTCGTGTTTGAAACACGTAGTAATGTGGTAACACACTGAAGCTGTCAATTAAACCTGGTTTCGATCAATATTTTAGAGGATAACACCGGTTAGGTCTGGGTTAGGTCTGGGTTATGCCCGCATCTGGCTCATGATTTTGCCTTCTTCGCATACTTGTTGGCCAGATCTTGGGTTTTTTTCGTGTTTGAATCACGTAGTAATGTGGTAACACACTGAAGCAGTCAATTAAACCTGGTTTCGATCAATATTTTAGAGGATAACACCGGTTAGGTCTGGGTTAGGTCTGGGTTATGCCCGCATCTGGCTCATGATTTTGCCTTCATCGCATACTTGTTGGCCAGATCCTGGGTTTTTTCCGTGTTTGAATCACGTAGTAATGTGGTAACACACTGAAGCAGTCAATTAAACCTGGTTTCGATCAATATTTCAGAGGATAACACCGGTTAGGTCTGGGTTAGGTCTGGGAAATGCGCGCATCTGGCTTATACTTTCGCCTTCTTCGCATACTTGTTGGTCAGATCCTGGGTTTTTTTCGTGTTTGAATCACGTAGTAATATGGTAACACACTGAAGCTGTCAATTAAACCTGGTTTCGATCAATATTTTAGAGGATAACACTGGTTAGGCTTGGGTTTCGTCTGGGTTATGTCCGCACCTGGCTCATGACTTTGCTTTCTTCGCATACTTGTTGGCCAGATCCTGGGTTTTTTTCGTGTTTGAATCACGTAGTAATATGGTAACAAACTGAAGCAGTCAATAAAACCTGGTTTCGATCAATATTTTAGAGGATAACACCGGTTAGGTCTGGGTTAGGTCCGGGATATGCCCGCATCTGGCTCATGATTTTGCCTTCTTCGCATACTTCTTGGCCAGATCCTGGGTTTTTTTCGTGTTTGAATCACGTAGTAATGTGGTAACACACTGAAGCTGTCAATTAAACCTGGTTTCGATCAATATTTTAGAGGATAACACCGGTTAGGTCTGGGTTAGGTCTGGGTTATGCCCGCATCTGGCTCATGATTTTGCCTTCTTCGCATACTTGTTGGCCAGATCTTGGGTTTTTTTCGTGTTTGAATCACGTAGTAATGTGGTAACACACTGAAGCAGTCAATTAAACCTGGTTTCGATCAATATTTTAGAGGATAACACCGGTTAGGTCTGGGTTAGGTCTGGGTTATGCCCGCATCTGGCTCATGATTTTGCCTTCTTCGCATACTTGTTGGCCAGATCCTGGGTTTTTTTCGTGTTTGAAACACGTAGTAATGTGGTAACACACTGAAGCTGTCAATTAAACCTGGTTTCGATCAATATTTTAGAGGATAACACCGGTTAGGTCTGGGTTAGGTCTGGGTTATGCCCGCATCTGGCTCATGATTTTGCCTTCTTCGCATACTTGTTGGCCAGATCTTGGGTTTTTTTCGTGTTTGAATCACGTAGTAATGTGGTAACACACTGAAGCAGTCAATTAAACCTGGTTTCGATCAATATTTTAGAGGATAACACCGGTTAGGTCTGGGTTAGGTCTGGGTTATGCCCGCATCTGGCTCATGATTTTGCCTTCATCGCATACTTGTTGGCCAGATCCTGGGTTTTTTCCGTGTTTGAATCACGTAGTAATGTGGTAACACACTGAAGCAGTCAATTAAACCTGGTTTCGATCAATATTTCAGAGGATAACACCGGTTAGGTCTGGGTTAGGTCTGGGAAATGCGCGCATCTGGCTTATACTTTCGCCTTCTTCGCATACTTGTTGGTCAGATCCTGGGTTTTTTTCGTGTTTGAATCACGTAGGAATGTGGTAACACACTGAAGCAGTCAATTAAACCTGGTTTCGATCAATATTTTAGAGGATAACACCGGTTAGGTCTGGGTTAGGTCCGGGATATGCCCGCATCTGGCTCATGATTTTGCCTTCTTCGCATACTTGTTGGCCAGATCCTGGGTTTTTTTCGTGTTTGAATCACGTAGTAATGTGGTAACACACTGAAGCTGTCAATTAAACCTGGTTTCGATCAATATTTTAGAGGATAACACCGGTTAGGTCTGGGTTAGGTCCGGGATATGCCCGCATCTGGCTCATGATTTTGCCTTCTTCGCATACTTGTTGGCCAGATCCTGGGTTTTTTTCGTGTTTGAATCACGTAGTAATGTGGTAACACACTGAAGCTGTCAATTAAACCTGGTTTCGATCAATATTTTAGAGGATAACACCGGTTAGGTCTGGGTTAGGTCTGGGTTATGCCCGCATCTGGCTCATGATTTTGCCTTCTTCGCATACTTGTTGGCCAGATCCTGGGTATTTTCCGTGTTTGAATCACGTAGTAATGTGGTAACACACTGAAGCAGTCAATTAAACCTGGTTTCGATCAATATGTCAGAGGATAACACCGGTTAGGTCTGGGTTAGGTCTGGGTTTTGCCCGCATCTGGCTCATGATTTTGCCTTCTTCGCATACTTGTTGGCCAGATCCTGGGTTTTTTTCGTGTTTGAATCATGTAGTAATGTGGTAATACACTGAAGCAGTCAATAAAACCTGGTTTCGATCAATATTTTAGAGGATAACACCGGTTAGGTCTGGGTTAGGTCTGCGTTATGCCCGCATCTGGCTCATGATTTTGCCTTCTTCGCATACTTGTTGGCCAGATCCTGGGTTTTTTTCGTGTTTGAATCACGTAGTAATGTGGTAACACACTGAAGCAGTCAATTAAACCTGGTTTCGATCAATATTTTAGAGGATAACACCGGTTAGGTCTGGGATAGTTCCGGGATATGCCCGCATCTGGCTTATACTTTCGCCTTTTTCGCAAACTTGTTGGCTAGATCCTGGGTTTTTTTCCGGTTTGAATAACGCAGTAATGTGGTACCACACTGAAGCAGTCAATTAAACCTGGTTTCGATCAATATTTCAGAGGATAACACCGGTTAGGTCTGGGTTAGGTCCGGGATATGCCCGCATCTGGCTCATGATTTCGCCTTCTTCGCATACTTGTTGGCCAGATCCTGGGTTTTTTTCGTGTTTGAATCATGTAGTAATGTGGTAACACACTGAAGCTGTCAATTAAACCTGGTTTCGATCAATATTTTAGAGGATAACACCGGTTAGGTCTGGGTTAGGTCTGGGTTATGCCCGCATCTGGCTCATGATTTTGCCTTCTTCGCATACTTGTTGGCCAGATCCTGGGTTTTTTTCGTGTTTGAATCATGTAGTAATGTGGTAACACACTGAAGCAGTCAATTAAACCTGGTTTCGATCAATATTATAGAGGATAACACCGGTTAGGTCTGGGTTAGGTCTGGGTTATGCCCGCATCTGGCTCATGATTTTGCCTTCTTCGCATACTTGTTGGCCAGATCCTGGGTTTTTTTCGTGTTTGAATCATGTAGTAATGTGGTAACACACTGAAGCTGTCAATTAAACCTGGTTTCGATCAATATGTCAGAGGATAACACCGGTTAGGTCTGGGTTAGGTCTGGGTTATGCCCGCATCTGGCTCATGATTTTGCCTTCTTCGCATACTTGTTGGCCAGATCCTGGGTATTTTCCGTGTTTGAATCACGTAGTAATGTGGTAACACACTGAAGCAGTCAATTAAACCTGGTTTCGATCAATATGTCAGAGGATAACACCGGTTAGGTCTGGGTTAGGTCTGGGTTTTGCCCGCATCTGGCTCATGATTTTGCCTTCTTCGCATACTTGTTGGCCAGATCCTGGGTTTTTTTCGTGTTTGAATCATGTAGTAATGTGGTAATACACTGAAGCAGTCAATAAAACCTGGTTTCGATCAATATTTTAGAGGATAACACCGGTTAGGTCTGGGTTAGGTCTGCGTTATGCCCGCATCTGGATCATGATTTTGCCTTCATCGCATACTTGTTGGCCAGATCCTGGGTTTTTTCCGTGTTTGAATCACGTAGTAATGTGGTAACACACTGAAGCAGTCAATTAAACCTGGTTTCGATCAATATTTCAGAGGATAACACCGGTTAGGTCTGGGTTAGGTCTGGGAAATGCGCGCATCTGGCTTATACTTTCGCCTTCTTCGCATACTTGTTGGTCAGATCCTGGGTTTTTTTCGTGTTTGAATCACGTAGTAATATGGTAACACACTGAAGCTGTCAATTAAACCTGGTTTCGATCAATATTTTAGAGGATAACACTGGTTAGGCTTGGGTTTCGTCTGGGTTATGTCCGCACCTGGCTCATGACTTTGCTTTCTTCGCATACTTGTTGGCCAGATCCTGGGTTTTTTTCGTGTTTGAATCACGTAGTAATATGGTAACAAACTGAAGCAGTCAATAAAACCTGGTTTCGATCAATATTTTAGAGGATAACACCGGTTAGGTCTGGGTTAGGTCCGGGATATGCCCGCATCTGGCTCATGATTTTGCCTTCTTCGCATACTTCTTGGCCAGATCCTGGGTTTTTTTCGTGTTTGAATCACGTAGTAATGTGGTAACACACTGAAGCTGTCAATTAAACCTGGTTTCGATCAATATTTTAGAGGATAACACCGGTTAGGTCTGGGTTAGGTCTGGGTTATGCCCGCATCTGGCTCATGATTTTGCCTTCTTCGCATACTTGTTGGCCAGATCTTGGGTTTTTTTCGTGTTTGAATCACGTAGTAATGTGGTAACACACTGAAGCATTCAATTAAACCTGGTTTCGATCAATATTTTAGAGGATAACACCGGTTAGGTCTGGGTTAGGTCTGGGTTATGCCCGCATCTGGCTCATGATTTTGCCTTCTTCGCATACTTGTTGGCCAGATCCTGGGTTTTTTTCGTGTTTGAAACACGTAGTAATGTGGTAACACACTGAAGCTGTCAATTAAACCTGGTTTCGATCAATATTTTAGAGGATAACACCGGTTAGGTCTGGGTTAGGTCTGGGTTATGCCCGCATCTGGCTCATGATTTTGCCTTCTTCGCATACTTGTTGGCCAGATCTTGGGTTTTTTTCGTGTTTGAATCACGTAGTAATGTGGTAACACACTGAAGCAGTCAATTAAACCTGGTTTCGATCAATATTTTAGAGGATAACACCGGTTAGGTCTGGGTTAGGTCTGGGTTATGCCCGCATCTGGCTCATGATTTTGCCTTCATCGCATACTTGTTGGCCAGATCCTGGGTTTTTTCCGTGTTTGAATCACGTAGTAATGTGGTAACACACTGAAGCAGTCAATTAAACCTGGTTTCGATCAATATTTCAGAGGATAACACCGGTTAGGTCTGGGTTAGGTCTGGGAAATGCGCGCATCTGGCTTATACTTTCGCCTTCTTCGCATACTTGTTGGTCAGATCCTGGGTTTTTTTCGTGTTTGAATCACGTAGGAATGTGGTAACACACTGAAGCAGTCAATTAAACCTGGTTTCGATCAATATTTTAGAGGATAACACCGGTTAGGTCTGGGTTAGGTCCGGGATATGACCGCATCTGGCTCATGATTTTGCCTTCTTCGCATACTTGTTGGCCAGATCCTGGGTTTTTTTCGTGTTTGAATCACGTAGTAATGTGGTAACACACTGAAGCTGTCAATTAAACCTGGTTTCGATCAATATTTTAGAGGATAACACCGGTTAGGTCTGGGTTAGGTCTGGGTTATGCCCGCATCTGGCTCATGATTTTGCCTTCTTCGCATACTTGTTGGCCAGATCCTGGGTATTTTCCGTGTTTGAATCACGTAGTAATGTGGTAACACACTGAAGCAGTCAATTAAACCTGGTTTCGATCAATATGTCAGAGGATAACACCGGTTAGGTCTGGGTTAGGTCTGGGTTTTGCCCGCATCTGGCTCATGATTTTGCCTTCTTCGCATACTTGTTGGCCAGATCCTGGGTTTTTTTCGTGTTTGAATCATGTAGTAATGTGGTAATACACTGAAGCAGTCAATAAAACCTGGTTTCGATCAATATTTTAGAGGATAACACCGGTTAGGTCTGGGTTAGGTCTGCGTTATGCCCGCATCTGGCTCATGATTTTGCCTTCTTCGCATACTTGTTGGCCAGATCCTGGGTTTTTTTCGTGTTTGAATCACGTAGTAATGTGGTAACACACTGAAGCAGTCAATTAAACCTGGTTTCGATCAATATTTTAGAGGATAACACCGGTTAGGTCTGGGATAGTTCCGGGATATGCCCGCATCTGGCTTATACTTTCGCCTTTTTCGCAAACTTGTTGGCTAGATCCTGGGTTTTTTTCCGGTTTGAATAACGCAGTAATGTGGTACCACACTGAAGCAGTCAATTAAACCTGGTTTCGATCAATATTTCAGAGGATAACACCGGTTAGGTCTGGGTTAGGTCTGGGAAATGCGCGCATCTGGCTTATACTTTCGCCTTCTTCGCATACTTGTTGGTCAGATCCTGGGTTTTTTTCGTGTTTGAATCACGTAGGAATGTGGTAACACACTGAAGCAGTCAATTAAACCTGGTTTCGATCAATATTTTAGAGGATAACACCGGTTAGGTCTGGGTTAGGTCCGGGATATGCCCGCATCTGGCTCATGATTTTGCCTTCTTCGCATACTTGTTGGCCAGATCCTGGGTTTTTTTCGTGTTTGAATCACGTAGTAATGTGGTAACACACTGAAGCTGTCAATTAAACCTGGTTTCGATCAATATTTTAGAGGATAACACCGGTTAGGTCTGGGTTAGGTCTGGGTTATGCCGCATCTGGCTCATGATTTTGCCTTCTTCGCATACTTGTTGGCCAGATCCTGGGTATTTTCCGTGTTTGAATCACGTAGTAATGTGGTAACACACTGAAGCAGTCAATTAAACCTGGTTTCGATCAATATGTCAGAGGATAACACCGGTTAGGTCTGGGTTAGGTCTGGGTTTTGCCCGCATCTGGCTCATGATTTTGCCTTCTTCGCATACTTGTTGGCCAGATCCTGGGTTTTTTTCGTGTTTGAATCATGTAGTAATGTGGTAATACACTGAAGCAGTCAATAAAACCTGGTTTCGATCAATATTTTAGAGGATAACACCGGTTAGGTCTGGGTTAGGTCTGGGAAATGCGCGCATCTGGCTTATACTTTCGCCTTCTTCGCATACTTGTTGGTCAGATCCTGGGTTTTTCTCGTGTTTGAATCACGTAGGAATGTGGTAACACACTGAAGCAGTCAATTAAACCTGGTTTCGATCAATATTTTAGAGGATAACACCGGTTAGGTCTGGGTTAGGTCTGGGTTATGCCCGCATCTGGCTCATGATTTTGCCTTCTTCGCATACTTGTTGGCCAGATCTTGGGTTTTTTTCGTGTTTGAATCACGTAGTAATGTGGTAACACACTGAAGCAGTCAATTAAACCTGGTTTCGATCAATATTTTAGAGGATAACACCGGTTAGGTCTGGGTTAGGTCTGGGTTATGCCCGCATCTGGCTCATGATTTTGCCTTCATCGCATACTTGTTGGCCAGATCCTGGGTTTTTTCCGTGTTTGAATCACGTAGTAATGTGGTAACACACTGAAGCAGTCAATTAAACCTGGTTTCGATCAATATTTTAGAGGATAACACCGGTTAGGTCTGGGTTATGCCCGCATCTGGCTCATGATTTTGCCTTCTTCGCATACTTGTTGGCCAGATCCTGGGTTTTTTTCGTGTTTGAATCACGTAGTAATATGGTAACACACTGAAGCTGTCAATTAAACCTGGTTTCGATCAATATTTTAGAGGATAACACTGGTTAGGCTTGGGTTTCGTCTGGGTTATGTCCGCACCTGGCTCATGACTTTGCTTTCTTCGCATACTTGTTGGCCAGATCCTGGGTTTTTTTCGTGTTTGAATCACGTAGTAATGTGGTAATACACTGAAGCAGTCAATAAAACCTGGTTTCGATCAATATTTTAGAGGATAACACCGGTTTGGTCTGGGTTAGGTCTGGGTTATGCCCGCATCTGGCTCATGATTTTGCCTTCTTCGCATACTTGTTGGCCAGATCCTGGGTTTTTTTCGTGTTTGAATCACGTAGTAATGTGGTAACACACTGAAGCAGCCAATTAAACCTGGTTTCGATCAATATTTTAGAGGATAACGCCGGTTAGGTCTGGGTTAGGTCTGGGAAATGCGCGCATCTGGCTTATACTTTCGCCTTCTTCGCATACTTGTTGGTCAGATCCTGGGTTTTTCTCGTGTTTGAATCACGTAGGAATGTGGTAACACACTGAAGCAGTCAATTAAACCTGGTTTCGATCAATATTTTAGAGGATAACACCGGTTAGGTCTGGGTTAGGTCTGGGTTATGCCCGCATCTGGCTCATGATTTTGCCTTCTTCGCATACTTGTTGGCCAGATCTTGGGTTTTTTTCGTGTTTGAATCACGTAGTAATGTGGTAACACACTGAAGCAGTCAATTAAACCTGGTTTCGATCAATATTTTAGAGGATAACACCGGTTAGGTCTGGGTTAGGTCTGGGTTATGCCCGCATCTGGCTCATGATTTTGCCTTCATCGCATACTTGTTGGCCAGATCCTGGGTTTTTTCCGTGTTTGAATCACGTAGTAATGTGGTAACACACTGAAGCAGTCAATTAAACCTGGTTTCGATCAATATTTTAGAGGATAACACCGGTTAGGTCTGGGTTATGCCCGCATCTGGCTCATGATTTTGCCTTCTTCGCATACTTGTTGGCCAGATCCTGGGTTTTTTTCGTGTTTGAATCACGTAGTAATATGGTAACACACTGAAGCTGTCAATTAAACCTGGTTTCGATCAATATTTTAGAGGATAACACTGGTTAGGCTTGGGTTTCGTCTGGGTTATGTCCGCACCTGGCTCATGACTTTGCTTTCTTCGCATACTTGTTGGCCAGATCCTGGGTTTTTTTCGTGTTTGAATCACGTAGTAATGTGGTAACAAACTGAAGCAGTCAATAAAACCTGGTTTCGATCAATATTTTAGAGGATAACACCGGTTAGGTCTGGGTTAGGTCCGGGATATGCCCGCATCTGGCTCATGATTTTGCCTTCTTCGCATACTTCTTGGCCAGATCCTGGGTTTTTTTCGTGTTTGAATCACGTAGTAATGTGGTAACACACTGAAGCTGTCAATTAAACCTGGTTTCGATCAATATTTTAGAGGATAACACCGGTTAGGTCTGGGTTAGGTCTGGGTTATGCCCGCATCTGGCTCATGATTTTGCCTTCTTCGCATACTTGTTGGCCAGATCTTGGGTTTTTTTCGTGTTTGAATCACGTAGTAATGTGGTAACACACTGAAGCAGTCAATTAAACCTGGTTTCGATCAATATTTTAGAGGATAACACCGGTTAGGTCTGGGTTAGGTCTGGGTTATGCCCGCATCTGGCTCATGATTTTGCCTTCTTCGCATACTTGTTGGCCAGATCCTGGGTTTTTTTCGTGTTTGAAACACGTAATAATGTGGTAACACACTGAAGCTGTCAATTAAACCTGGTTTCGATCAATATTTTAGAGGATAACACCGGTTAGGTCTGGGTTAGGTCTGGGTTATGCCCGCATCTGGCTCATGATTTTGCCTTCTTCGCATACTTGTTGGCCAGATCTTGGGTTTTTTTCGTGTTTGAATCACGTAGTAATGTGGTAACACACTGAAGCAGTCAATTAAACCTGGTTTCGATCAATATTTTAGAGGATAACACCGGTTAGGTCTGGGTTAGGTCTGGGTTATGCCCGCATCTGGCTCATGATTTTGCCTTCATCGCATACTTGTTGGCCAGATCCTGGGTTTTTTCCGTGTTTGAATCACGTAGTAATGTGGTAACACACTGAAGCAGTCAATTAAACCTGGTTTCGATCAATATTTCAGAGGATAACACCGGTTAGGTCTGGGTTAGGTCTGGGAAATGCGCGCATCTGGCTTATACTTTCGCCTTCTTCGCATACTTGTTGGTCAGATCCTGGGTTTTTTTCGTGTTTGAATCACGTAGGAATGTGGTAACACACTGAAGCAGTCAATTAAACCTGGTTTCGATCAATATTTTAGAGGATAACACCGGTTAGGTCTGGGTTAGGTCCGGGATATGCCCGCATCTGGCTCATGATTTTGCCTTCTTCGCATACTTGTTGGCCAGATCCTGGGTTTTTTTCGTGTTTGAATCACGTAGTAATGTGGTAACACACTGAAGCTGTCAATTAAACCTGGTTTCGATCAATATTTTAGAGGATAACACCGGTTAGGTCTGGGTTAGGTCCGGGATATGCCCGCATCTGGCTCATGATTTTGCCTTCTTCGCATACTTGTTGGCCAGATCCTGGGTTTTTTTCGTGTTTGAATCACGTAGTAATGTGGTAACACACTGAAGCTGTCAATTAAACCTGGTTTCGATCAATATTTCAGAGGATAACACCGGTTAGGTCTGGGTTAGGTCCGGGATATGCCCGCATCTGGCTCATGATTTTGCCTTCTTCGCATACTTGTTGACCAGATCCTGGGTTTTTTTCGTGTTTGAATCACGTAGTAATGTGGTAACACACTGAAGCTGACAACTAAACCTGGTTTCGATCAATATTTTAGAGGATAACACCGGTTAGGTCTGGGTTAGGTCTGGGTTATGCCCGCATCTGGCTCATGATTTTGCCTTCATCGCATACTTGTTGGCCAGATCCTGGGTTTTTTCCGTGTTTGAATCACGTAGTAATGTGGTATCACACAGAAGCAGTCAATTAAACCTGGTTTCGATCAATATTTTAGAGGATAACACCGGTTAGGTCTGGGTTAGGTCTGGGTTATGCCCGCATCTGGCTCATGATTTTGCCTTCTTCGCATACTTGTTGGCCAGATCCTGGGTTTTTTCCGTGTTTGAATCACGCAGTAATGTGGTAACACACTGAAGCAGTCAATTAAACCTGGTTTCGATCAATATTTCAGAGGATAACACCGGTTAGGTTTGGGTAAGGTCTGGGTTATGCCCGCATCTGGCTCATGATTTTGCCTTCTACGCATACTTGTTGGCCAGATCCTGGGTTTTTTCGTGTTTGAATCACGTAGTAATGTGGTAATACACTGAAGCAGTCAATTAAACCTGGTTTCGATCAATATTTTAGAGGATAACACCGGTTAGGTCTGGGTTAGGTCTGGGAAATGCGCGCATCTGGCTTATACTTTCGCCTTTTTCGCAAACTTGTTGGCCAGATCCTGCGTTTTTTTCGTGTTTGAATCACGTAGTAATGTGGTAACACACTGAAGCAGTCAATTAAACCTGGTCTCGATCAATATTTTAGAGGATAACACCGGTTAGGTCTGGGTTAGGTCTGGGTTATGCCCGCATCTGGCTCATGATTTTGCCTTCTTCGCATACTTGTTGGCCAGATCCTGGGTTTTTTTCGTGTTTGAATCACGTAGTAATGAGGTAATACACTGAAGCAGTCAATTAAACCTGGTTTCGATCAATATTTTAGAGGATAACACCGGTTAGGTCTGGGTTAGGTCTGGGATATGCGCGCATCTGGCTTATACTTTCGCCTTTTTCGCAAACTTGTTGGCCAGATCCTGGATTTTTTCCGTGTTTGAATCACGTAGTAATGTTGTACCACACTGAGGCAGTCAATTAAACCTGGATTCGGACATTATTTTAGAGGATAACACCGGTTAGGTCTGGGTTAGGTCTGGGTTATGCCCGCATCTGGCTCATGATTTTGCCTTCTACGCATACTTGTTGGCCAGATCCTGGGTTTTTTCGTGTTTGAATCACGTAGTAATGTGGTAATACACTGAAGCAGTCAATTAAACCTGGTTTCGATCAATATTTTAGAGGATAACACCGGTTAGGTCTGGGTTAGGTCTGGGAAATGCGCGCATCTGGCTTATACTTTCGCCTTTTTCGCAAACTTGTTGGCCAGATCCTGCGTTTTTTTCGTGTTTGAATCACGTAGTAATGTGGTAACACACTGAAGCAGTCAATTAAACCTGGTCTCGATCAATATTTTAGAGGATAACACCGGTTAGGTCTGGGTTAGGTCTGGGTTATGCCCGCATCTGGCTCATGATTTTGCCTTCTTCGCATACTTGTTGGCCAGATCCTGGGTTTTTTTCGTGTTTGAATCACGTAGTAATGAGGTAATACACTGAAGCAGTCAATTAAACCTGGTTTCGATCAATATTTTAGAGGATAACACCGGTTAGGTCTGGGTTAGGTCTGGGATATGCGCGCATCTGGCTTATACTTTCGCCTTTTTCGCAAACTTGTTGGCCAGATCCTGGATTTTTTCCGTGTTTGAATCACGTAGTAATGTTGTACCACACTGAGGCAGTCAATTAAACCTGGATTCGGACATTATTTTAGAGGATAACACCGGTTAGGTCTGGGTTAGGTCTGGGTTATGCCCGCATCTGGCTCATGATTTTGCCTTCTTCGCATACTTGTTGGCCAGATCCTGGGTTTTTTTCGTGTTTGAATCATGTAGTAATGTGGTAACACACAGAAGCAGTCAATTAAACCTGGTTTCGATCAATATTTTAGAGGATAACACCGGTTAGGTCTGGGTTAGGTCTGGGTTATGCCCGCATCTGGCTCATGATTTTGCCTTCTTCGCATACTTGTTGGCCAGATCCTGGGTTTTTTTCGTGTTTGAATCACGTAGTAATGTGGTAATACACTGAAGCAGTCAATTAAACCTGGTTTCGATCAATATTTTAGAGGATAACACCGGTTAGGTCTGGGTTAGGTCTGGGTTATGCCCGCATCTGGCTCATGATTTTGCCTTCTTCGCAAACTTGTTGGCCAGATCCTGGGTGTTTTCCGTGTTTGAAACACGTAGTAATGTGGTAACACACTGAAGCAGTCAAATAAACCTGGTTTCGATCAATATTTCTGAGTATAACACCGGTTAGGTCTGGGTTAGGTCTGGGAAATGCGCGCATCTGGCTTATACTTTCGCCTTTTTCGCAAACTTGTTGGCCAGATCCTGCGTTTTTTTCGTGTTTGAATCACGTAGTAATGTGTTAACACACTGAAGCAGTCAATTAAACCTGGTTTCGATCAATATTTTAGAGGATAACACCGGTTAGGTCTGGGTTAGGTCTGGGTTATGCCCGCATCTGGCTCATGATTTTGCCTTCTTCGCATACTTGTTGGCCAGATCCTGGTTTTTTTTCGTGTTTGAATCACGTAGTAATGAGGTAGTACACTGAAGCAGTCAATTAAACCTGGTTTCGATCAATATTTTAGAGGATAACACCGGTTAGGTCTGGGTTAGGTCTGGGATATGCGCGCATCTGGCTTATACTTTCGCCTTTTTCGCAAACTTGTTGGCCAGATCCTGGATTTTTTCCGTGTTTGAATCACGTAGTAATGTTGTACCACACTGAGGCAGTCAATTAAACCTGGATTCGGACATTATTTTAGAGGATAACACCGGTTAGGTCTGGGTTAGGTCTGGGTTATGCCCGCATCTGGCTCATGATTTTGCCTTCTTCGCATACTTGTTGGCCAGATCCTGGGTTTTTTTCGTGTTTGAATCATGTAGTAATGTGGTAACACACAGAAGCAGTCAATTAAACCTGGTTTCGATCAATATTTTAGAGGATAACACCGGTTAGGTCTGGGTTAGGTCTGGGTTATGCCCGCATCTGACTCATGATTTTGCCTTCTTCGCATACTTGTTGGCCAGATCCTGGGTTTTTTTCGTGTTTGAATCACGTAGTAATGTGGTAATACACTGAAGCAGTCAATTAAACCTGGTTTCGATCAATATTTTAGAGGATAACACCGGTTAGGCCTGGGTTAGGTCTGGGTTATGCCCGCATCTGGCTCATGATTTTGCCTTCTTCGCATACTTGTTGGCCAGATCCTGGGTTTTTTTCGTGTTTGAATCACGTAGTAATGTGGTAACACACTGAAGCAGTCAATTAAACCTGGTTTCGATCAATATTTTAGAGGATAACACCGGTTAGGTCAGGGTTAGGTCCGGGATATGCCCGCATCTGGCTCATGATTTTGCCTTCTTCGCATACTTGTTGGCCAGATCCTGGGTTTTTTTCGTGTTTGAATCACGTAGTAATGTGGTAACACACTGAAGCTGTCAATTAAACCTGGTTTCGATCAATATTTTAGAGGATAACACCGGTTAGGTCTGGGTTAGGTCTGGGTTATGCCCGCATCTGGCTCATGATTTTGCCTTCTTCGCATACTTGTTGGCCAGATCCTGGGTATTTCCCGTGTTTGAATCACGTAGTAATGTGGTAACACACTGAAGCAGTCAATTAAACCTGGTTTCGACCAATATTTTAGAGGATAACACCGGTTAGGTCTGGGTTAGGTCTGGGATTTGCGCGCATCTGGCTTATACCTTCGCCTTTTTCGCAAACTTGTTGGCCAGATCCTGGGTATTTTCCGTGTTTGAATCACGTAGTAATGTGGTAACACACTGAAGCAGTCAATTAAACCTGGTTTCGACCAATATTTTAGAGGATAACACCGGTTAGGTCTGGGTTAGGTCTGGGATTTGCGCGCATCTGGCTTATACCTTCGCCTTTTTCGCAAACTTGTTGGCCAGATCCTGGGTATTTTCCGTCTTTGAATCACGTAGTAATGTGGTAACACACTGAAGCAGTCAATTAAACCTGGTTTCGATCAATATTTCAGAGGATAACACCGGTTAGGTCTGGGTTAGGTCTGGGTTATGCCCGCATCTGGCTCATGATTTTGCCTTCTTCGCATACTTGTTGGCCAGATCCTGGGTTTTTTTCGTGTTTGAATCATGTAGTAATGTGGTAACACACTGAAGCTGTCAATTAAACCTGGTTTCGATCAATATTTTAGAGGATAACACCGGTTAGGTCTGGGTTAGGTCTGGGTTATGCCCGCATCTGGCTCATGATTTTGCCTTCTTCGCATACTTCTTGGCCAGATCCTGGGTTTTTTTCGTGTTTGAATCACGTAGTAATGAGGTAGTACACTGAAGCAGTCAATTAAACCTGGTTTGGATCAATATTTTAGAGGATAACACCGGTTAGGTCTGGGTTAGGTCTGGGTTATGCCCGCATCTGGCTCATGATTTTGCCTTCTTCGCATACTTGTTGGCCAGATCCTGGGTTTTTTTCGTGTTTGAATCACGTAGTAATGTGGAAACACACTGAAGCAGTCAATAAAACCTGGTTTCGATCAATATTTTAGAGGATAACACCGGTTAGGTCTGGGTTAGGTCTGGGATATGCGCGCATCTGGCTTATACTTTCGCCTTTTTCGCAAACTTGTTGGCCAGATCCTGGGTATTTTCCGTGTTTGAAACACGTAGTAATGTGGTAACACACTGAAGCTGTCAATTAAACCTGGTTTCGATCAATATTTTAGAGGATAACACCGGTTAGGTCTGGGTTAGGTCTGGGTTATGCCCGCATCTGGCTCATGATTTTGCCTTCTTCGCATACTTGTTGGCCAGATCCTGGGTTTTTTTCGTGTTTGAATCACGTAGTAATGAGGTAGTACTCTGAAGCAGTCAATTAAACCTGGTTTCGATCAATATTTTAGAGGATAACACCGGTTAGGTCTGGGTTAGGACTGGGATATGCGCGCATCTGGCTTATACTTTCGCCTTTTTCGCAAACTTGTTGGCCAGATCCTGGATTTTTTCCGTGTTTGAATCACGTAGTAATGTTGTACCACACTGAGGCAGTCAATTAAACCTGGATTCGGACATTATTTTAGAGGATAACACCGGTTAGGTCTGGGTTAGGTCTGGGTTATGCCCGCATCTGGCTCATGATTTTGCCTTCTTCGCATACTTGTTGGCCAGATCCTGGGTTTTTTTCGTGTTTGAATCATGTAGTAATGTGGTAACACACTGAAGCAGTCAATTAAACCTGTTTTCGATCAATATTTTAGAGGATAACACCGGTTAGGTCTGGGTTAGGTCTGGGTTATACCCGCATCTGGCTCATGATTTTGCCTTCTTCGCATACTTGTTGGCCAGATCCTGGGTTTTTTTCGTGTTTGAATCATGTAGTAATGTGGTAACACACTGAAGCTGTCAATTAAACCTGGTTTCGATCAATATTTTAGAGGATAACACCGGTTAGGTCTGGGTTAGGTCTGGGTTAGGTCTGGGTTATTCCCGCATCTGGCTCATGATTTTGCCTTCTTCGCATACTTGTTGGCCAGATCCTGGGTTTTTTTCGTGTTTGAATCACGTAGTAATGTGGTAATACACTGAAGCAGTCAATAAAACCTGGTTTCGATCAATATTTTAGAGGATAACACCGGTTTGGTCTGGGTTAGGTCTGGGTTATGCCCGCATCTGGCTCATGATTTTGCCTTCTTCGCATACTTGTTGGCCAGATCCTGGGTTTTTTTCGTGTTTGAATCACGTAGTAATGTGGTAACACACTGAAGCTGTCAATTAAACCTGGTTTCGATCAATATTTTAGAGGATAACACCGGTTAGGTCTGGGTTAGGTCTGGGTTATGCCCGCATCTGGCTCATGATTTTGCCTTCTTCGCATACTTGTTGGCCAGATCCTGGGTTTTTTTCGTGTTTGAATCACGTAGTAATGAGGTAGTACACTGAAGCAGTCAATTAAACCTGGTTTCGATCAATATTTTAGAGGATAACACCGGTTAGGTCTGGGTTAGGTCTGGGATATGCGCGCATCTGGCTTATACTTTCGCCTTTTTCGCAAACTTGTTGGCCAGATCCTGGATTTTTTCCGTGTTTGAATCACGTAGTAATGTTGTACCACACTGAGGCAGTCAATTAAACCTGGATTCGGACATTATTTTAGAGGATAACACCGGTTAGGTCTGGGTTAGGTCTGGGTTATGCCCGCATCTGGCTCATGATTTTGCCTTCTTCGCATACTTGTTGGCCAGATCCTGGGTTTTTTTCGTGTTTGAATCATGTAGTAATGTGGTAACACACTGAAGCAGTCAATTAAACCTGTTTTCGATCAATATTTTAGAGGATAACACCGGTTAGGTCTGGGTTAGGTCTGGGTTATACCCGCATCTGGCTCATGATTTTGCCTTCTTCGCATACTTGTTGGCCAGGTCCTCGGTTTTTTTCGTGTTTGAATCATGTAGTAATGTGGTAACACACTGAAGCAGTCAATTAAACCTGTTTTCGATCAATATTTTAGAGGATAACACCGGTTAGGTCTGGGTTAGGTCTGGGTTATGCCCGCATCTGGCTCATGATTTTGCCTTCTTCGCATACTTGTTGGCCAGATCCTGGGTTTTTTTCGTGTTTGAATCATGTAGTAATGTGGTAACACACTGAAGCTGTCAATTAAACCTGGTTTCGATCAATATTTTAGAGGATAACACCGGTTAGGTCTGGGTTAGGTCTGGGTTATGCCCGCATCTGGCTCATGATTTTGCCTTCTTCGCATACTTCTTGGCCAGATCCTGGGTTTTTTTCGTGTTTGAATCACGTAGTAATGAGGTAGTACACTGAAGCAGTCAATTAAACCTGGTTTCGATCAATATTTTAGAGGATAACACCGGTTAGGTCTGGGTTAGGTCTGGGTTATGCCCGCATCTGGCTCATGATTTTGCCTTCTTCGCATACTTGTTGGCCAGATCCTGGGTTTTTTTCGTGTTTGAATCACGTAGTAATGTGGAAACACACTGAAGCAGTCAATAAAACCTGGTTTCGATCAATATTTTAGAGGATAACACCGGTTAGGTCTGGGTTAGGTCTGGGATATGCGCGCATCTGGCTTATACTTTCGCCTTTTTCGCAAACTTGTTGGCCAGATCCTGGGTATTTTCCGTGTTTGAAACACGTAGTAATGTGGTAACACACTGAAGCTGTCAATTAAACCTGGTTTCGATCAATATTTTAGAGGATAACACCGGTTAGGTCTGGGTTAGGTCTGGGTTATGCCCGCATCTGGCTCATGATTTTGCCTTCTTCGCATACTTGTTGGCCAGATCCTGGGTTTTTTTCGTGTTTGAATCACGTAGTAATGAGGTAGTACTCTGAAGCAGTCAATTAAACCTGGTTTCGATCAATATTTTAGAGGATAACACCGGTTAGGTCTGGGTTAGGACTGGGATATGCGCGCATCTGGCTTATACTTTCGCCTTTTTCGCAAACTTGTTGGCCAGATCCTGGATTTTTTCCGTGTTTGAATCACGTAGTAATGTTGTACCACACTGAGGCAGTCAATTAAACCTGGATTCGGACATTATTTTAGAGGATAACACCGGTTAGGTCTGGGTTAGGTCTGGGTTATGCCCGCATCTGGCTCATGATTTTGCCTTCTTCGCATACTTGTTGGCCAGATCCTGGGTTTTTTTCGTGTTTGAATCATGTAGTAATGTGGTAACACACTGAAGCAGTCAATTAAACCTGTTTTCGATCAATATTTTAGAGGATAACACCGGTTAGGTCTGGGTTAGGTCTGGGTTATACCCGCATCTGGCTCATGATTTTGCCTTCTTCGCATACTTGTTGGCCAGATCCTGGGTTTTTTTCGTGTTTGAATCATGTAGTAATGTGGTAACACACTGAAGCTGTCAATTAAACCTGGTTTCGATCAATATTTTAGAGGATAACACCGGTTAGGTCTGGGTTAGGTCTGGGATATGCGCGCATCTGGCTTATACTTTCGCCTTTTTCGCAAACTTGTTGGCCAGATCCTGGATTTTCTCCGTGTTTGAATCACGTAGTAATGTTGTACCACACTGAGGCAGTCAATTAAACCTGGATTCGGACATTATTTTAGAGGATAACACCGGTTAGGTCTGGGTTAGGTCTGGGTTATGCCCGCATCTGGCTCATGATTTTGCCTTCTTCGCATACTTGTTGGCCAGATCCTGGGTTTTTTTCGTGTTTGAATCATGTAGTAATGTGGTAACACACTGAAGCAGTCAATTAAACCTGTTTTCGATCAATATTTTAGAGGATAACACCGGTTAGGTCTGGGTTAGGACTGGGATATGCGCGCATCTGGCTTATACTTTCGCCTTTTTCGCAAACTTGTTGGCCAGATCCTGGATTTTTTCCGTGTTTGAATCACGTAGTAATGTTGTACCACACTGAGGCAGTCAATTAAACCTGGATTCGGACATTATTTTAGAGGATAACACCGGTTAGGTCTGGGTTAGGTCTGGGTTATGCCCGCATCTGGCTCATGATTTTGCCTTCTTCGCATACTTGTTGGCCAGATCCTGGGTTTTTTTCGTGTTTGAATCATGTAGTAATGTGGTAACACACTGAAGCAGTCAATTAAACCTGTTTTCGATCAATATTTTAGAGGATAACACCGGTTAGGTCTGGGTTAGGTCTGGGTTATACCCGCATCTGGCTCATGATTTTGCCTTCTTCGCATACTTGTTGGCCAGATCCTGGGTTTTTTTCGTGTTTGAATCATGTAGTAATGTGGTAACACACTGAAGCTGTCAATTAAACCTGGTTTCGATCAATATTTTAGAGGATAACACCGGTTAGGTCTGGGTTAGGTCTGGGTTAGGTCTGGGTTATTCCCGCATCTGGCTCATGATTTTGCCTTCTTCGCATACTTGTTGGCCAGATCCTGGGTTTTTTTCGTGTTTGAATGACGTAGTAATGTGGTAATACACTGAAGCAGTCAATAAAACCTGGTTTCGATCAATATTTTAGAGGATAACACCGGTTTGGTCTGGGTTAGGTCTGGGTTATGCCCGCATCTGGCTCATGATTTTGCCTTCTTCGCATACTTGTTGGCCAGATCCTGGGTTTTTTTCGTGTTTGAATCACGTAGTAATGTGGTAACACACTGAAGCTGTCAATTAAACCTGGTTTCGATCAATATTTTAGAGGATAACACCGGTTAGGTCTGGGTTAGGTCTGGGTTATGCCCGCATCTGGCTCATGATTTTGCCTTCTTCGCATACTTGTTGGCCAGATCCTGGGTTTTTTTCGTGTTTGAATCACGTAGTAATGAGGTAGTACACTGAAGCAGTCAATTAAACCTGGTTTCGATCAATATTTTAGAGGATAACACCGGTTAGGTCTGGGTTAGGTCTGGGATATGCGCGCATCTGGCTTATACTTTCGCCTTTTTCGCAAACTTGTTGGCCAGATCCTGGATTTTTTCCGTGTTTGAATCACGTAGTAATGTTGTACCACACTGAGGCAGTCAATTAAACCTGGATTCGGACATTATTTTAGAGGATAACACCGGTTAGGTCTGGGTTAGGTCTGGGTTATGCCAACATCTGGCTCATGATTTTGCCTTCTTCGCATACTTGTTGGCCAGATCCTGGGTTTTTTTCGTGTTTGAATCATGTAGTAATGTGGTAACACACTGAAGCAGTCAATTAAACCTGTTTTCGATCAATATTTTAGAGGATAACACCGGTTAGGTCTGGGTTAGGTCTGGGTTATGCCCGCATCTGGCTCATGATTTTGCCTTCTTCGCATACTTGTTGGCCAGATCCTGGGTTTTTTTCGTGTTTGAATCACGTAGTAATGAGGTAGTACACTGAAGCAGTCAATTAAACCTGGTTTCGATCAATATTTTAGAGGATAACACCGGTTAGGTCTGGGTTAGGTCTGGGATATGCGCGCATCTGGCTTATACTTTCGCCTTTTTCGCAAACTTGTTGGCCAGATCCTGGATTTTTTCCGTGTTTGAATCACGTAGTAATGTTGTACCACACTGAGGCAGTCAATTAAACCTGGATTCGGACATTATTTTAGAGGATAACACCGGCTAGGTCTGGGTTAGGTCTGGGTTATGCCCGCATCTGGTTCATGATTTTGCCTTCTTCGCATACTTGTTGGCCAGATCCTGGGTTTTTTTCGTGTTTGAATCATGTAGTAATGTGGTAACACACTGAAGCAGTCAATTAAACCTGTTTTCGATCAATATTTTAGAGGATAACACCGGTTAGGTCTGGGTTAGGTCTGGGTTATGCCCGCATCTGGCTCATGATTTTGCCTTCTTCGCATACTTGTTGGCCAGATCCTGGGTTTTTTTCGTGTTTGAATCATGTAGTAATGTGGTAACACACTGAAGCTGTCAATTAAACCTGGTTTCGATCAATATTTTAGAGGATAACACCGGTTAGGTCTGGGTTAGGTCTGGGTTAGGTCTGGGTTATTCCCGCATCTGGCTCATGATTTTGCCTTCTTCGCATACTTGTTGGCCAGATCCTGGGTTTTTTTCGTGTTTGAATCACGTAGTAATGTGGTAATACACTGAAGCAGTCAATAAAACCTGGTTTCGATCAATATTTTAGAGGATAACACCGGTTTGGTCTGGGTTAGGTCTGGGTTATGCCCGCATCTGGCCCATGATTTTGCCTTCTTCGCATACTTGTTGGCCAGATCCTGGGTTTTTTTCGTGTTTGAATCACGTAGTAATGTGGTAACACACTGAAGCAGTCAATTAAACCTGGTTTCGATCAATATTTCAGAGGATAACACCGGTTAGGTCTGGGTTAGGTCTGGGTTATGCCCGCATCTGGCTCATGATTTTGCCTTCTTCGCATACTTGTTGGCCAGATCCTGGGTATTTTCCGTGTTTGAAACACGTAGTAATGTGGTAACACACTGAAGCTGTCAATTAAACCTGGTTTCGATCAATATTTTAGAGGATAACACCGGTTAGGTCTGGGTTAGGTCTGGGTTATGCCCGCATCTGGCTCATGATTTTGCCTTCTTCGCATACTTGTTGGCCAGATCCTGGGTTTTTTTCGTGTTTGAATCACGTAGTAATGAGGTAGTACACTGAAGCAGTCAATTAAACCTGGTTTCGATCAATATTTTAGAGGATAACACCGGTTAGGTCTGGGTTAGGTCTGGGTTATGCCCGCATCTGGCTCATGATTTTGCCTTCTTCGCATACTTGTTGGCCAGATCCTGGGTTTTTTTCGTGTTTGAATCACGTAGTAATGTGGTAATACACTGAAGCAGTCAATTAAACCTGGTTTCGATCAATATTTTAGAGGATAACACCGGTTAGGTCTGGGTTAGGTCTGGGTTATGCCCGCATCTGGCTCATGATTTTGCCTTCTTCGCATACTTGTTGGCCAGATCCTGGGTTTTTTTCGTGTTTGAATCACGTAGTAATGTGGTAACACACTGAAGCAGTCAATTAAACCTGGTTTCGATCAATATTTTAGAGGATAACACCGGTTAGGTCAGGGTTAGGTCCGGGATATGCCCGCATCTGGCTCATGATTTTGCCTTCTTCGCATACTTGTTGGCCAGATCCTGGGTTTTTTTCGTGTTTGAATCACGTAGTAATGTGGTAACACACTGAAGCTGTCAATTAAACCTGGTTTCGATCAATATTTTAGAGGATAACACCGGTTAGGTATGGGTTAGGTCTGGGTTATGCCCGCATCTGGCTCATGATTTTGCCTTCTTCGCATACTTGTTGGCCAGATCCTGGGTATTTCCCGTGTTTGAATCACGTAGTAATGTGGTAACACACTGAAGCAGTCAATTAAACCTGGTTTCGACCAATATTTTAGAGGATAACACCGGTTAGGTCTGGGTTAGGTCTGGGATTTGCGCGCATCTGGCTTATACCTTCGCCTTTTTCGCAAACTTGTTGGCCAGATCCTGGGTATTTTCCGTGTTTGAATCAGGTAGTAATGTGGTAACACACTGAAGCAGTCAATTAAACCTGGTTTCGACCAATATTTTAGAGGATAACACCGGTTAGGTCTGGGTTAGGTCTGGGATTTGCGCGCATCTGGCTTATACCTTCGCCTTTTTCGCAAACTTGTTGGCCAAATCCTGGGTATTTTCCGTGTTTGAATCACGTAGTAATGTGGTAACACACTGAAGCAGTCAATTAAACCTGGTTTCGACCAATATTTTAGAGGATAACACCGGTTAGGTCTGGGTTAGGTCTGGGATATGCGCGCATCTGGCTTATACTTTCGCCTTTTTCGCAAACTTGTTGGCCAGATCCTGGATTTTTTCCGTGTTTGAATCACGTAGTAATGTTGTACCACACTGAGGCAGTCAATTAAACCTGGATTCGGACATTATTTTAGAGGATAACACCGGTTAGGTCTGGGTTAGGTCTGGGTTATGCCCGCATCTGGCTCATGATTTTGCCTTCTTCGCATACTTGTTGGCCAGATCCTGGGTTTTTTTCGTGTTTGAATCATGTAGTAATGTGGTAACACACTGAAGCAGTCAATTAAACCTGTTTTCGATCAATATTTTAGAGGATAACACCGGTTAGGTCTGGGTTAGGTCTGGGTTATTCCCGCATCTGGCTCATGATTTTGCCTTCTTCGCATACTTGTTGGCCAGATCCTGGGTTTTTTTCGTGTTTGAATCACGTAGTAATGTGGTAATACACTGAAGCAGTCAATAAAACCTGGTTTCGATCAATATTTTAGAGGATAACACCGGTTTGGTCTGGGTTAGGTCTGGGTTATGCCCGCATCTGGCTCATGATTTTGCCTTCTTCGCATACTTGTTGGCCAGATCCTGGGTTTTTTTCGTGTTTGAATCACGTAGTAATGTGGTAACACACTGAAGCAGTCAATTAAACCTGGTTTCGATCAATATTTTAGAGGATAACACCGGTTAGGTCTGGGTTAGGTCTGGGAAATGCGCGCATCTGGCTTATACTTTCGCCTTCTCCGCATACTTGTTGGCCAGATCCTGGGTTTTTTTCGTGTTTGAATCACGTAGTAATGTGGTAATACACTGAAGCAGTCAATAAAACCTGGTTTCGATCAATATTTTAGAGGATAACACCGGTTAGGTCTGGGTTAGGTCTGGGTTATGCCCGCATCTGGCTCATGATTTTGCCTTCTTCGCATACTTGTTGGCCAGATCCTGGGTTTTTTTCGTGTTTGAATCATGTAGTAATGTGGTAACACACTGAAGCAGTCAATTAAACCTGGTTACGATCAATATTTTAGAGGATAACACCGGTTTGGTCTGGGTTAGGTCTGGGTTATGCCCGCATCTGGCTCATGATTTTGCCTTCTTCGCATACTTGTTGGCCAGATCCTGGGTTTTTAACGTGTTTGAATCACGTAGGAATGTGGTAACACACTGAAGCAGTCAATTAAACCAGGTTTCGATCAATATTTTAGAGGATAACACCGGTTAGCTCTGGGTTAGGTCCGGGATATGCGCGCATCTGGCTTATACTTTCGCCTTTTTCGCAAACTTGTTGGCCAGATCCTGGATTTTTTCCGCGTTTGAATCACGTAGTAATGTTGTACCACACTGAGGCAGTCAATTAAACCTGGATTCGGACATTATTTTAGAGGATAACACCGGTTAGGTCTGGGTTAGGTCTGGGATATGCCCGCATCTGGCTCATGATTTTGCCTTCTTCGCATACTTGTTGGCCAGATCCTGGGTTTTTTTCGTGTTTGAAACATGTAGTAATGTGGTAACACACTGAAGCTGTCAATTAAACCTGGTTTCGATCAATATTTCAGAGGATAACACCGGTTAGGTCTGGGTTAGGTCTGGGTTATGCCCGCATCTGGCTCATGATTTTGCCTTCTTCGCATACTTGTTGGCCAGATCCTGGGTTTTTCTCGTGTTTGAATCATGTAGTAATGTGGTAACACACTGAAGCAGTCAATTAAACCTGGTTTCGATCAATATTTCAGAGGATAACACCGGTTAGGTCTGGGTTAGGTCTGGGTGTTGCCCGCATCTGGCTTATACCTTCGCCTTTTTCGCAAACTTGTTGGCCAGATCCTGGGTATTTTCCGTGTTTGAATCACGTAGTAATGTGGTAACACACTGAAGCAGTCAATTAAACCTGGTTTCGATCAATATTTCAGAGGATAACACCGGTTAGGTCTGGGTTAGGTCTGGGTTATGCCCGCATCTGGCTCATGATTTTGCCTTCTTCGCATACTTGTTGGCCAGATCTTGGGTTTTTTTCGTGGTTGAATCACGTAGTAATGTGGTAACACACTGAAGCAGTCAATTAAACCTGGTTTCGATCAATATTTTAGAGGATAACACCGGTTAGGTCTGGGTTAGGTCTGGGTTATGCCCGCATCTGGCTCATGATTTTGCCTTCTTCGCATACTTGTTGGCCAGATCTTGGGTTTTTTTCGTGGTTGAATCACGTAGTAATGTGGTAACACACTGAAGCAGTCAATTAAACCTGGTTTCGATCAATATTTTAGAGGATAACACCGGTTAGGTCTGGGTTAGGTCTGGGTTATGCCCGCATCTGGCTCATGATTTTGCCTTCTTCGCATACTTGTTGGCCAGATCCTGGGTTTTTTTCGTGTTTGAATCACGTAGTAATGTGGAAACACACTGAAGCAGTCAATAAAACCTGGTTTCGATCAATATTTTAGAGGATAACACCGGTTAGGTCTGGGTTAGGTCTGGGATATGCGCGCATCTGGCTTATACTTTCGCCTTTTTCGCAAACTTGTTGGCCAGATCCTGGGTATTTTCCGTGTTTGAAACACGTAGTAATGTGGTAACACACTGAAGCTGTCAATTAAACCTGGTTTCGATCAATATTTTAGAGGATAACACCGGTTAGGTCTGGGTTAGGTCTGGGTTATGCCCGCATCTGGCTCATGATTTTGCCTTCTTCGCATACTTGTTGGCCAGATCCTGGGTTTTTTTCGTGTTTGAATCACGTAGTAATGAGGTAGTACTCTGAAGCAGTCAATTAAACCTGGACTCGATCAATATTTTAGAGGATAACACCGGTTAGGTCTGGGTTAGGACTGGGATATGCGCGCATCTGGCTTATACTTTCGCCTTTTTCGCAAACTTGTTGGCCAGATCCTGGATTTTTTCCGTGTTTGAATCACGTAGTAATGTTGTACCACACTGAGGCAGTCAATTAAACCTGGATTCGGACATTATTTTAGAGGATAACACCGGTTAGGTCTGGGTTAGGTCTGGGTTATGCCCGCATCTGGCTCATGATTTTGCCTTCTTCGCATACTTGTTGGCCAGATCCTGGGTTTTTTTCGTGTTTGAATCATGTAGTAATGTGGTAACACACTGAAGCAGTCAATTAAACCTGTTTTCGATCAATATTTTAGAGGATAACACCGGTTAGGTCTGGGTTAGGTCTGGGTTATGCCCGCATCTGGCTCATGATTTTGCCTTCTTCGCATACTTGTTGGCCAGATCCTGGGTTTTTTTCGTGTTTGAATCATGTAGTAATGTGGTAACACACTGAAGCTGTCAATTAAACCTGGTTTCGATCAATATTTTAGAGGATAACACCGGTTAGGTCTGGGTTAGGTCTGGGTTAGGTCTGGGTTATTCCCGCATCTGGCTCATGATTTTGCCTTCTTCGCATACTTGTTGGTCAGATCCTGGGTTTTTTTCGTGTTTGAATCACGTAGTAATGTGGTAATACACTGAAGCAGTCAATAAAACCTGGTTTCGATCAATATTTTAGAGGATAACACCGGTTTGGTCTGGGTTAGGTCTGGGTTATGCCCGCATCTGGCTCATGATTTTGCCTTCTTCGCATACTTGTTGGCCAGATCCTGGGTTTTTTTCGTGATTGAATCACGTAGTAATGTGGTAACACACTGAAGCTGTCAATTAAACCTGGTTTCGATCAATATTTTAGAGGATAACACCGGTTAGGTCTGGGTTAGGTCTGGGTTATGCCCGCATCTGGCTCATGATTTTGCCTTCTTCGCATACTTGTTGGCCAGATCCTGGGTTTTTTTCGTGTTTGAATCACGTAGTAATGAGATAGTACACTGAAGCAGTCAATTAAACCTGGTTTCGATCAATATTTTAGAGGATAACACCGGTTAGGTCTGGGTTAGGTCTGGGATATGCGCGCATCTGGCTTATACTTTCGCCTTTTTCGCAAACTTGTTGGCCAGATCCTGGATTTTTTCCGTGTTTGAATCACGTAGTAATGTTGTACCACACTGAGGCAGTCAATTAAACCTGGATTCGGACATTATTTTAGAGGATAACACCGGTTAGGTCTGGGTTAGGTCTGGGTTATGCCCGCATCTGGCTCATGATTTTGCCTTCTTCGCATACTTGTTGGCCAGATCCTGGGTTTTTTTCGTGTTTGAATCATGTAGTAATGTGGTAACACACTGAAGCAGTCAATTAAACCTGTTTTCGATCAATATTTTAGAGGATAACACCGGTTAGGTCTGGGTTAGGTCTGGGTTATGCCCGCATCTGGCTCATGATTTTGCCTTCTTCGCATACTTGTTGGCCAGATCCTGGGTTTTTTTCGTGTTTGAATCACGTAGTAATGAGGTAGTACACTGAAGCAGTCAATTAAACCTGGTTTCGATCAATATTTTAGAGGATAACACCGGTTAGGTCTGGGTTAGGTCTGGGATATGCGCGCATCTGGCTTATACTTTCGCCTTTTTCGCAAACTTGTTGGCCAGATCCTGGATTTTTTCCGTGTTTGAATCACGTAGTAATGTTGTACCACACTGAGGCAGTCAATTAAACCTGGATTCGGACATTATTTTAGAGGATAACACCGGTTAGGTCTGGGTTAGGTCTGGGTTATGCCCGCATCTGGTTCATGATTTTGCCTTCTTCGCATACTTGTTGGCCAGATCCTGGGTTTTTTTCGTGTTTGAATCATGTAGTAATGTGGTAACACACTGAAGCAGTCAATTAAACCTGTTTTCGATCAATATTTTAGAGGATAACACCGGTTAGGTCTGGGTTAGGTCTGGGTTATGCCCGCATCTGGCTCATGATTTTGCCTTCTTCGCATACTTGTTGGCCAGATCCTGGGTTTTTTTCGTGTTTGAATCATGTAGTAATGTGGTAACACACTGAAGCTGTCAATTAAACCTGGTTTCGATCAATATTTTAGAGGATAACACCGGTTAGGTCTGGGTTAGGTCTGGGTTATTCCCGCATCTGGCTCATGATTTTGCCTTCTTCGCATACTTGTTGGCCAGATCCTGGGTTTTTTTCGTGTTTGAATCACGTAGTAATGTGGTAATACACTGAAGCAGTCAATAAAACCTGGTTTCGATCAATATTTTAGAGGATAACACAGGTTTGGTCTGGGTTAGGTCTGGGTTATGCCCGCATCTGGCTCATGATTTTGCCTTCTTCGCATACTTGTTGGCCAGATCCTGGGTTTTTTTCGTGTTTGAATCACGTAGTAATGAGATAGTACACTGAAGCAGTCAATTAAACCTGGTTTCGATCAATATTTTAGAGGATAACACCGGTTAGGTCTGGGTTAGGTCTGGGATATGCGCGCATCTGGCTTATACTTTCGCCTTTTTCGCAAACTTGTTGGCCAGATCCTGGATTTTTTCCGTGTTTGAATCACGTAGTAATGTTGTACCACACTGAGGCAGTCAATTAAACCTGGATTCGGACATTATTTTAGAGGATAACACCGGTTAGGTCTGGGTTAGGTCTGGGTTATGCCCGCATCTGGCTCATGATTTTGCCTTCTTCGCATACTTGTTGGCCAGATCCTGGGTTTTTTTCGTGTTTGAATCACGTAGTAATGAGGTAGTACACTGAAGCAGTCAATTAAACCTGGTTTCGATCAATATTTTAGAGGATAACACCGGTTAGGTCTGGGTTAGGTCTGGGTTATGCCCGCATCTGGCTCATGATTTTGCCTTCTTCGCATACTTGTTGGCCAGATCCTGGGTTTTTTTCGTGTTTGAATCACGTAGTAATGTGGTAACACACTGAAGCAGTCAATAAAACCTGGTTTCGATCAATATTTTAGAGGATAACACCGGTTAGGTCTGGGTTAGGTCTGGGATATGCGCGCATCTGGCTTATACTTTCGCCTTTTTCGCAAACTTGTTGGCCAGATCCTGGGTATTTTCCGTGTTTGAAACACGTAGTAATGTGGTAACACACTGAAGCTGTCAATTAAACCTGGTTTCGATCAATATTTTAGAGGATAACACCGGTTAGGTCTGGGTTAGGTCTGGGTTATGTCCGCATCTGGCTCATGATTTTGCCTTCTTCGCATACTTGTTGGGCAGATCCTGGGTTTTTTTCGTGTTTGAATCACGTAGTAATGAGGTAGTACACTGAAGCAGTCAATTAAACCTGGTTTCGATCAATATTTTAGAGGATAACACCGGTTAGGTCTGGGTTAGGTCTGGGATATGCGCGCATCTGGCTTATACTTTCGCCTTTTTCGCAAACTTGTTGGCCAGATCCTGGATTTTTTCCGTGTTTGAATCACGTAGTAATGTTGTACCACACTGAGGCAGTCAATTAAACCTGGATTCGGACATTATTTTAGAGGATAACACCGGTTAGGTCTGGGTTAGGTCTGGGTTATGCCCGCATCTGGCTCATGATTTTGCCTTCTTCGCATACTTGTTGGCCAGATCCTGGGTTTTTTTCGTGTTTGAATCATGTAGTAATGTGGTAACACACAGAAGCAGTCAATTAAACCTGGTTTCGATCAATATTTTAGAGGATAACACCGGTTAGGTCTGGGTTAGGTCTGGGTTATGCCCGCATCTGGCTCATGATTTTGCCTTCTTCGCATACTTGTTGGCCAGATCCTGGGTTTTTTTCGTGTTTGAATCACGTAGTAATGTGGTAATACACTGAAGCAGTCAATTAAACCTGGTTTCGATCAATATTTTAGAGGATAACACCGGTTAGGTCTGGGTTAGGTCTGGGTTATGCCCGCATCTGGCTCATGATTTTGCCTTCTTCGCATACTTGTTGGCCAGATCCTGGGTTTTTTTCGTGTTTGAATCACGTAGTAATGTGGTAACACACTGAAGCAGTCAATTAAACCTGGTTTCGACCAATATTTTAGAGGATAACACCGGTTAGGTCTGGGTTAGGTCTGGGATTTGCGCGCATCTGGCTTATACCTTCGCCTTTTTCGCAAACTTGTTGGCCAGATCCTGGGTATTTTCCGTGTTTGAATCAGGTAGTAATGTGGTAACACACTGAAGCAGTCAATTAAACCTGGTTTCGACCAATATTTTAGAGGATAACACCGGTTAGGTCTGGGTTAGGTCTGGGATTTGCGCGCATCTGGCTTATACCTTCGCCTTTTTCGCAAACTTGTTGGCCAGATCCTGGGTATTTTCCGTGTTTGAATCACGTAGTAATGTGGTAACACACTGAAGCAGTCAATTAAACCTGGTTTCGACCAATATTTTAGAGGATAACACCGGTTAGGTCTGGGTTAGGTCTGGGATATGCGCGCATCTGGCTTATACTTTCGCCTTTTTCGCAAACTTGTTGGCCAGATCCTGGATTTTTTCCGTGTTTGAATCACGTAGTAATGTTGTACCACACTGAGGCAGTCAATTAAACCTGGATTCGGACATTATTTTAGAGGATAACACCGGTTAGGTCTGGGTTAGGTCTGGGTTATGCCCGCATCTGGCTCATGATTTTGCCTTCTTCGCATACTTGTTGGCCAGATCCTGGGTTTTTTTCGTGTTTGAATCATGTAGTAATGTGGTAACACACTGAAGCAGTCAATTAAACCTGTTTTCGATCAATATTTTAGAGGATAACACCGGTTAGGTCTGGGTTAGGTCTGGGTTATGCCCGCATCTGGCTCATGATTTTGCCTTCATCGCATACTTGTTGGCCAGATCCTGGGTTTTTTTCGTGTTTGAATCATGTAGTAATGTGGTAACACACTGAAGCTGTCAATTAAACCTGGTTTCGATCAATATTTTAGAGGATAACACCGGTTAGGTCTGGGTTAGGTCTGGGTTATTCCCGCATCTGGCTCATGATTTTGCCTTCTTCGCATACTTGTTGGCCAGATCCTGGGTTTTTTTCGTGTTTGAATCACGTAGTAATGTGGTAATACACTGAAGCAGTCAATAAAACCTGGTTTCGATCAATATTTTAGAGGATAACACCGGTTTGGTCTGGGTTAGGTCTGGGTTATGCCCGCATCTGGCTCATGATTTTGCCTTCTTCGCATACTTGTTGGCCAGATCCTGGGTTTTTTTCGTGTTTGAATCACGTAGTAATGTGGTAACACACTGAAGCAGTCAATTAAACCTGGTTTCGATCAATATTTTAGAGGATAACACCGGTTAGGTCTGGGATAGTTCCGGGATATGCCCGCATCTGGCTTATACTTTCGCCTTTTTCGCAAACTTGTTGGCTAGATCCTGGGTTTTTTTCCGGTTTGAATAACGCAGTAATGTGGTACCACACTGAAGCAGTCAATTAAACCTGGTTTCGATCAATATTTTAGAGGATAACACCGGTTAGGTCTGGGTTAGGTCCGGGATATGCCCGCATCTGGCTCATGATTTTGCCTTCTTCGCATACTTGTTGGCCAGATCCTGGGTTTTTTTCGTGTTTGAATCATGTAGTAATGTGGTAACACACTGAAGCAGTCAATTAAACCTGGTTACGATCAATATTTTAGAGGATAACACCGGTTTGGTCTGGGTTAGGTCTGGGTTATGCCCGCATCTGGCTCATGATTTTGCCTTCTTCGCATACTTGTTGGCCAGATCCTGGGTTTTTAACGTGTTTGAATCACGTAGGAATGTGGTAACACACTGAAGCAGTCAATTAAACCTGGTTTCGATCAATATTTTAGAGGATAACACCGGTTAGCTCTGGGTTAGGTCCGGGATATGCGCGCATCTGGCTTATACTTTCGCCTTTTTCGCAAACTTGTTGGCCAGATCCTGGATTTTTTCCGCGTTTGAATCACGTAGTAATGTTGTACCACACTGAGGCAGTCAATTAAACCTGGATTCGGACATTATTTTAGAGGATAACACCGGTTAGGTCTGGGTTAGGTCTGGGATATGCCCGCATCTGGCTCATGATTTTGCCTTCTTCGCATACTTGTTGGCCAGATCCTGGGTTTTTTTCGTGTTTGAAACATGTAGTAATGTGGTAACACACTGAAGCTGTCAATTAAACCTGGTTTCGATCAATATTTCAGAGGATAACACCGGTTAGGTCTGGGTTAGGTCTGGGTTATGCCCGCATCTGGCTCATGATTTTGCCTTCTTCGCATACTTGTTGGCCAGATCCTGGGTTTTTCTCGTGTTTGAATCATGTAGTAATGTGGTAACACACTGAAGCAGTCAATTAAACCTGGTTTCGATCAATATTTCAGAGGATAACACCGGTTAGGTCTGGGTTAGGTCTGGGTGTTGCCCGCATCTGGCTCATGATTTTGCCTTCTGCGCATACTTGTTGGCCAGATCCTGGGTTTTTTTCGTGTTTGAATCACGTAGTAATGTGGTAATACACTGAAGCAGTCAATAAAACCTGGTTTCGATCAATATTTTAGAGGATAACACCGGTTAGGTCTGGGTTAGGTCTGCGATATGCCCGCATCTGGCTCATGATTTTGCCTTCTTCGCATACTTGTTGGCCAGATCCTGGGTTTTTATCGTGTTTGAATCACGTAGTAATGTGGTAACACACTGAAGCAGTCAATTAAACCTGGTTTCGATCAATATTTTAGAGGATAACACCGGTTAGGTCTGGGTTAGGTCTGGGATTTGCGCGCATCTGGCTTATACTTTCGCCTTTTTCGCAAACTTGTTGGCCAGATCCTGGGTATTTTCCGTGTTTGAATCACGTAGTAATGTGGTAACACACAGAAGCAGTCAATTAAACCTGGTTTCGATCAATAATTCAGAGGATAACACCGGTTAGGTCTGGGTTAGGTCTGGGTTATGCCCGCATCTGGCTCATGATTTTGCCTTCTTCGCATACTTGTTGGCCAGATCCTGGGTTTTTTTCGTGTTTGAATCATGTAGTAATGTGGTAACACACTGAAGCTGTCAATTAAACCTGGTTTCGATCAATATTTTAGAGGATAACACCGGTTAGGTATGGGTTAGGTCTGGGTTATGCCCGCATCTGGCTCATGATTTTGCCTTCTTCGCATACTTGTTGGCCAGATCCTGGGTATTTCCCGTGTTTGAATCACGTAGTAATGTGGTAACACACTGAAGCAGTCAATTAAACCTGGTTTCGACCAATATTTTAGAGGATAACACCGGTTAGGTCTGGGTTAGGTCTGGGATTTGCGCGCATCTGGCTTATACCTTCGCCTTTTTCGCAAACTTGTTGGCCAGATCCTGGGTATTTTCCGTGTTTGAATCAGGTAGTAATGTGGTAACACACTGAAGCAGTCAATTAAACCTGGTTTCGACCAATATTTTAGAGGATAACACCGGTTAGGTCTGGGTTAGGTCTGGGATTTGCGCGCATCTGGCTTATACCTTCGCCTTTTTCGCAAACCTGTTGGCCAGATCCTGGGTATTTTCCGTGTTTGAATCACGTAGTAATGTGGTAACACACTGAAGCAGTCAATTAAACCTGGTTTCGATCAATATTTCAGAGGATAACACCGGTTAGGTCTGGGTTAGGTCTGGGTTATGCCCGCATCTGGCTCATGATTTTGCCTTCTTCGCATACTTGTTGGCCAGATCTTGGGTTTTTTTCGTGTTTGAATCACGTAGTAATGTGGTAACACACTGAAGCAGTCAATTAAACCTGGTTTCGATCAATATTTTAGAGGATAACACCGGTTAGGTCTGGGTTAGGTCTGGGTTATGCCCGCATCTGGCTCATGATTTTGCCTTCTTCGCATACTTGCTGGCCAGATCCTGGGTTTTTTTCGTGTTTGAATCATGTAGTAATGTGGTAACACACTGAAGCTGTCAATTAAACCTGGTTTCGATCAATATTTCAGAGGATAACACCGGTTAGGTCTGGGTTAGGTCTGGGTTATGCCCCCATCTGGCTCATGATTTTGCCTTCTTCGCATACTTGTTGGCCAGATCCTGGGTTTTTTACGTGTTTGAATCACGTAGTAATGAGGTAATACACTGAAGCAGTCAATTAAACCTGGTTTCGATCAATATTTTAGAGGATAACACCGGTTAGGTCTGGGTTAGGTCTGGGATATGCGCGCATCTGGCTTATACTTTCGCCTTTTTCGCAAACTTGTTGGCCAGATCCTGGATTTTTTCCGTGTTTGAATCACGTAGTAATGTTGTACCACACTGAGGCAGTCAATTAAACCTGGATTCGGACATTATTTTAGAGGATAACACCGGTTAGGTCTGGGTTAGGTCTGGGTTATGCCCGCATCTGGCTCATGATTTTGCCTTCTTCGCATACTTGTTGGCCAGATCCTGGGTTTTTTTCGTGTTTGAATCATGTAGTAATGTGGTAACACACTGAAGCAGTCAATTAAACCTGTTTTCGATCAATATTTTAGAGGATAACACCGGTTAGGTCTGGGTTAGGTCTGGGTTATGCCCGCATCTGGCTCATGATTTTGCCTTCTTCGCATACTTGTTGGCCAGATCCTGGGTTTTTTTCGTGTTTGAATCATGTAGTAATGTGGTAACACACTGAAGCTGTCAATTAAACCTGGTTTCGATCAATATTTTAGAGGATAACACCGGTTAGGTCTGGGTTAGGTCTGGGTTATTCCCGCATCTGGCTCATGATTTTGCCTTCTTCGCATACTTGTTGGCCAGATCCTGGGTTTTTTTCGTGTTTGAATCATGTAGTAATGTGGTAACACACTGAAGCTGTCAATTAAACCTGGTTTCGATCAATATTTTAGAGGATAACACCGGTTAGGTCTGGGTTAGGTCTGGGTTATTCCCGCATCTGGCTCATGATTTTGCCTTCTTCGCATACTTGTTGGCCAGATCCTGGGTTTTTTTCGTGTTTGAATCACGTAGTAATGTGGTAACACACTGAAGCAGTCAATTAAACCTGGTTTCGATCAATATTTTAGAGGATAACACCGGTTAGGTCTGGGTTAGGTCTGGGAAATGCGCGCATCTGGCTTATACTTTCGCCTTCTCCGCATACTTGTTGGCCAGATCCTGGGTTTTTTTCGTGTTTGAATCACGTAGTAATGTGGTAATACACTGAAGCAGTCAATAAAACCTGGTTTCGATCAATATTTTAGAGGATAACACCGGTTAGGTCTGGGTTAGGTCTGGGTTATGCCCGCATCTGGCTCATGATTTTGCCTTCTTCGCATACTTGTTGGCCAGATCCTGGGTTTTTTTCGTGTTTGAATCATGTAGTAATGTGGTAACACACTGAAGCAGTCAATTAAACCTGGTTACGATCAATATTTTAGAGGATAACACCGGTTTGGTCTGGGTTAGGTCTGGGTTATGCCCGCATCTGGCTCATGATTTTGCCTTCTTCGCATACTTGTTGGCCAGATCCTGGGTTTTTAACGTGTTTGAATCACGTAGGAATGTGGTAACACACTGAAGCAGTCAATTAAACCTGGTTTCGATCAATATTTTAGAGGATAACACCGGTTAGCTCTGGGTTAGGTCCGGGATATGCGCGCATCTGGCTTATACTTTCGCCTTTTTCGCAAACTTGTTGGCCAGATCCTGGATTTTTTCCGCGTTTGAATCACGTAGAAATGTTGTACCACACTGAGGCAGTCAATTAAACCTGGATTCGGACATTATTTTAGAGGATAACACCGGTTAGGTCTGGGTTAGGTCTGGGATATGCCCGCATCTGGCTCATGATTTTGCCTTCTTCGCATACTTGTTGGCCAGATCCTGGGTTTTTTTCGTGTTTGAAACATGTAGTAATGTGGTAACACACTGAAGCTGTCAATTAAACCTGGTTTCGATCAATATTTCAGAGGATAACACCGGTTAGGTCTGGGTTAGGTCTGGGTTATGCCCGCATCTGGCTCATGATTTTGCCTTCTTCGCATACTTGTTGGCCAGATCCTGGGTTTTTCTCGTGTTTGAATCATGTAGTAATGTGGTAACACACTGAAGCAGTCAATTAAACCTGGTTTCGATCAATATTTCAGAGGATAACACCGGTTAGGTCTGGGTTAGGTCTGGGTGTTGCCCGCATCTGGCTCATGATTTTGCCTTCTGCGCATACTTGTTGGCCAGATCCTGGGTTTTTTTCGTGTTTGAATCACGTAGTAATGTGGTAATACACTGAAGCAGTCAATAAAACCTGGTTTCGATCAATATTTTAGAGGATAACACCGGTTAGGTCTGGGTTAGGTCTGCGATATGCCCGCATCTGGCTCATGATTTTGCCTTCTTCGCATACTTGTTGGCCAGATCCTGGGTTTTTATCGTGTTTGAATCACGTAGTAATGTGGTAACACACTGAAGCAGTCAATTAAACCTGGTTTCGATCAATATTTTAGAGGATAACACCGGTTAGGTCTGGGTTAGGTCTGGGATTTGCGCGCATCTGGCTTATACTTTCGCCTTTTTCGCAAACTTGTTGGCCAGATCCTGGGTATTTTCCGTGTTTGAATCACGTAGTAATGTGGTAACACACAGAAGCAGTCAATTAAACCTGGTTTCGATCAATAATTCAGAGGATAACACCGGTTAGGTCTGGGTTAGGTCTGGGTTATGCCCGCATCTGGCTCATGATTTTGCCTTCTTCGCATACTTGTTGGCCAGATCCTGGGTTTTTTTCGTGTTTGAATCATGTAGTAATGTGGTAACACACTGAAGCTGTCAATTAAACCTGGTTTCGATCAATATTTTAGAGGATAACACCGGTTAGGTATGGGTTAGGTCTGGGTTATGCCCGCATCTGGCTCATGATTTTGCCTTCTTCGCATACTTGTTGGCCAGATCCTGGGTATTTCCCGTGTTTGAATCACGTAGTAATGTGGTAACACACTGAAGCAGTCAATTAAACCTGGTTTCGACCAATATTTTAGAGGATAACACCGGTTAGGTCTGGGTTAGGTCTGGGATTTGCGCGCATCTGGCTTATACCTTCGCCTTTTTCGCAAACTTGTTGGCCAGATCCTGGGTATTTTCCGTGTTTGAATCAGGTAGTAATGTGGTAACACACTGAAGCAGTCAATTAAACCTGGTTTCGACCAATATTTTAGAGGATAACACCGGTTAGGTCTGGGTTAGGTCTGGGATTTGCGCGCATCTGGCTTATACCTTCGCCTTTTTCGCAAACTTGTTGGCCAGATCCTGGGTATTTTCCGTGTTTGAATCACGTAGTAATGTGGTAACACACTGAAGCAGTCAATTAAACCTGGTTTCGATCAATATTTCAGAGGATAACACCGGTTAGGTCTGGGTTAGGTCTGGGTTATGCCCGCATCTGGCTCATGATTTTGCCTTCTTCGCATACTTGTTGGCCAGATCTTGGGTTTTTTTCGTGTTTGAATCACGTAGTAATGTGGTAACACACTGAAGCAGTCAATTAAACCTGGTTTCGATCAATATTTTAGAGGATAACACCGGTTAGGTCTGGGTTAGGTCTGGGTTATGCCCGCATCTGGCTCATGATTTTGCCTTCTTCGCATACTTGCTGGCCAGATCCTGGGTTTTTTTCGTGTTTGAATCATGTAGTAATGTGGTAACACACTGAAGCTGTCAATTAAACCTGGTTTCGATCAATATTTCAGAGGATAACACCGGTTAGGTCTGGGTTAGGTCTGGGTTATGCCCCCATCTGGCTCATGATTTTGCCTTCTTCGCATACTTGTTGGCCAGATCCTGGGTTTTTTACGTGTTTGAATCACGTAGTAATGAGGTAATACACTGAAGCAGTCAATTAAACCTGGTTTCGATCAATATTTTAGAGGATAACACCGGTTAGGTCTGGGTTAGGTCTGGGATATGCGCACATCTGGCTTATACTTTCGCCTTTTTCGCAAACCTGTTGGCCAGATCCTGGATTTTTTCCGTGTTTGAATCACGTAGTAATGTTGTACCACACTGAGGCAGTCAATTAAACCTGGATTCGGACATTATTTTAGAGGATAACACCGGTTAGGTCTGGGTTAGGTCTGGGTTATGCCCGCATCTGGCTCATGATTTTGCCTTCTTCGCATACTTGTTGGCCAGATCCTGGGTTTTTTTCGTGTTTGAATCATGTAGTAATGTGGTAACACACTGAAGCAGTCAATTAAACCTGTTTTCGATCAATATTTTAGAGGATAACACCGGTTAGGTCTGGGTTAGGTCTGGGTTATGCCCGCATCTGGCTCATGATTTTGCCTTCTTCGCATACTTGTTGGCCAGATCCTGGGTTTTTTTCGTGTTTGAATCATGTAGTAATGTGGTAACACACTGAAGCTGTCAATTAAACCTGGTTTCGATCAATATTTTAGAGGATAACACCGGTTAGGTCTGGGTTAGGTCTGGGTTATGCCCGCATCTGGCTCATGATTTTGCCTTCTTCGCATACTTGCTGGTCAGATCCTGGGTTTTTTTCGTGTTTGAATCATGTAGTAATGTGGTAACACACTGAAGCTGTCAATTAAACCTGGTTTCGATCAATATTTCAGAGGATAACACCGGTTAGGTCTGGGTTAGGTCTGGGTTATGCCCCCATCTGGCTCATGATTTTGCCTTCTTCGCATACTTGTTGGCCAGATCCTGGGTTTTTTACGTGTTTGAATCACGTAGTAATGAGGTAATACACTGAAGCAGTCAATTAAACCTGGTTTCGATCAATATTTTAGAGGATAACACCGGTTAGGTCTGGGTTAGGTCTGGGATATGCGCGCATCTGGCTTATACTTTCGCCTTTTTCGCAAACTTGCTGGCCAGATCCTGGATTTTTTCCGTGTTTGAATCACGTAGTAATGTTGTACCACACTGAGGCAGTCAATTAAACCTGGATTCGGACATTATTTTAGAGGATAACACCGGTTAGGTCTGGGTTAGGTCTGGGTTATGCCCGCATCTGGCTCATGATTTTGCCTTCTTCGCATACTTGTTGGCCAGATCCTGGGTTTTTTTCGTGTTTGAATCATGTAGTAATGTGGTAACACACTGAAGCAGTCAATTAAACCTGTTTTCGATCAATATTTTAGAGGATAACACCGGTTAGGTCTGGGTTAGGTCTGGGTTATGCCCGCATCTGGCTCATGATTTTGCCTTCTTCGCATACTTGTTGGCCAGATCCTGGGTTTTTTTCGTGTTTGAATCATGTAGTAATGTGGTAACACACTGAAGCTGTCAATTAAACCTGGTTTCGATCAATATTTTAGAGGATAACACCGGTTAGGTCTGGGTTAGGTCTGGGTTATGCCCGCATCTGGCTCATGATTTTGCCTTCTTCGCATACTTGTTGGCCAGATCCTGGGTTTTTTTCGTGTTTGAATCACGTAGTAATGTGGTAACACACTGAAGCAGTCAATTAAACCTGGTTTCGATCAATATTTTAGAGGATAACACCGGTTAGGTCTGGGTTAGGTCTGGGAAATGCGCGCATCTGGCTTATACTTTCGCCTTCTCCGCATACTTGTTGGCCAGATCCTGGGTTTTTTTCGTGTTTGAATCACGTAGTAATGTGGTAATACACTGAAGCAGTCAATAAAACCTGGTTTCGATCAATATTTTAGAGGATAACACCGGTTTGGTCTGGGTTAGGTCTGGGTTATGCCCGCATCTGGCTCATGATTTTGCCTTCTTCGCATACTTGTTGGCCAGATCCTGGGTTTTTTTCGTGTTTGAATCACGTAGTAATGTGGTAACACACTGAAGCAGTCAATTAAACCTGGTTTCGATCAATATTTTAGAGGATAACACCGGTTAGGTCTGGGTTAGGTCTGGGAAATGCGCGCATCTGGCTTATACTTTCGCCTTCTCCGCATACTTGTTGGCCAGATCCTGGGTTTTTTTCGTGTTTGAATCACGTAGTAATGTGGTAATACACTGAAGCAGTCAATAAAACCTGGTTTCGATCAATATTTTAGAGGATAACACCGGTTAGGTCTGGGTTAGGTCTGGGTTATGCCCGCATCTGGCTCATGATTTTGCCTTCTTCGCATACTTGTTGGCCAGATCCTGGGTTTTTTTCGTGTTTGAATCATGTAGTAATGTGGTAACACACTGAAGCAGTCAATTAAACCTGGTTACGATCAATATTTTAGAGGATAACACCGGTTTGGTCTGGGTTAGGTCTGGGTTATGCCCGCATCTGGCTCATGATTTTGCCTTCTTCGCATACTTGTTGGCCAGATCCTGGGTTTTTAACGTGTTTGAATCACGTAGGAATGTGGTAACACACTGAAGCAGTCAATTAAACCTGGTTTCGATCAATATTTTAGAGGATAACACCGGTTAGCTCTGGGTTAGGTCCGGGATATGCGCGCATCTGGCTTATACTTTCGCCTTTTTCGCAAACTTGTTGGCCAGATCCTGGATTTTTTCCGCGTTTGAATCACGTAGTAATGTTGTACCACACTGAGGCAGTCAATTAAACCTGGATTCGGACATTATTTTAGAGGATAACACCGGTTAGGTCTGGGTTAGGTCTGGGATATGCCCGCATCTGGCTCATGATTTTGCCTTCTTCGCATACTTGTTGGCCAGATCCTGGGTTTTTTTCGTGTTTGAAACATGTAGTAATGTGGTAACACACTGAAGCTGTCAATTAAACCTGGTTTCGATCAATATTTCAGAGGATAACACCGGTTAGGTCTGGGTTAGGTCTGGGTTATGCCCGCATCTGGCTCATGATTTTGCCTTCTTCGCATACTTGTTGGCCAGATCCTGGGTTTTTCTCGTGTTTGAATCATGTAGTAATGTGGTAACACACTGAAGCAGTCAATTAAACCTGGTTTCGATCAATATTTCAGAGGATAACACCGGTTAGGTCTGGGTTAGGTCTGGGTGTTGCCCGCATCTGGCTCATGATTTTGCCTTCTGCGCATACTTGTTGGCCAGATCCTGGGTTTTTTTCGTGTTTGAATCACGTAGTAATGTGGTAATACACTGAAGCAGTCAATAAAACCTGGTTTCGATCAATATTTTAGAGGATAACACCGGTTAGGTCTGGGTTAGGTCTGCGATATGCCCGCATCTGGCTCATGATTTAGCCTTCTTCGCATACTTGTTGGCCAGATCCTGGGTTTTTATCGTGTTTGAATCACGTAGTAATGTGGTAACACACTGAAGCAGTCAATTAAACCTGGTTTCGATCAATATTTTAGAGGATAACACCGGTTAGGTCTGGGTTAGGTCTGGGATTTGCGCGCATCTGGCTTATACTTTCGCCTTTTTCGCAAACTTGTTGGCCAGATCCTGGGTATTTTCCGTGTTTGAATCACGTAGTAATGTGGTAACACACTGAAGCAGACAATTATACCTGGTTTCGATCAATATTTTAGAGGATAACACCGGTTAGGTCTGGGTTAGGTCTGGGTTATGCCCGCATCTGGCTCATGATTTTGCCTTCTTCGCATACTTGTTGGCCAGATCCTGGGGTTTTTTCGTGTTTGAATCACGTAGTAATGTGGTAACACACTGAAGCTGTCAATTAAACCAGGTTTCGATCAATATTTCAGAGGATAACACCGGTTAGGTCTGGGTTAGGTCTGGGTTATGCCCGCATCTGGCTCATGATTTTGCCTTCTTCGCATACTTGTTGGCCAGATCCTGGGTTTTTTTCGTGTTTGAATCACGTAGTAATGTGGTAACACACTGAAGCTGTCAATTAAACCTGGTTTCGATCAATATTTTAGAGGATAACACCGGGTAGGTCTGGGTTTCGTCTGGGATATGCCCGCATCTGGCTCATGATTTTGCCTTCTTCGCATACTTGTTGGCCAGATCCTGGGTTTTTTCCGTGTTTGAATCACGTAGTAATGTGGTATCACACTGAAGCAGTCAATTAAACCTGGTTTCGATCAATATTTTGGAGGATAACACCGGTTAGGTCTGGGTTAGGTCTGGGTTATGCCCGCATCTGGCTCATGATTTTGCCTTCTTCGCATACTTGTTGGCCAGATCCTGGGTTTTTTTCATGTTTGAATCACGTAGTAATATGGTAACACACTGAAGCAGTCAATTAAACCTGGTTTCGATCAATATTTTAGAGGATAACACCGGGTAGGTCTGGGTTTCGTCTGGGATATGCCCGCATCTGGCTCATGATTTTGCCTTCTTCGCATACTTGTTGGCCAGATCCTGGGTTTTTTTCGTGTTTGAATCACGTAGTAATGTGGTAACACACTGAAGCAGTCAATTAAACCTGGTTTCGATCAATATTTTAGAGGATAACACCGGTTAGGTCTGGGTTAGGTCTGGGATTTGCGCGCATCTGGCTTATACTTTCGCCTTTTTCGCAAACTTGTTGGCCAGATCCTGGGTATTTTCCGTGTTTGACTCACGTAGTAATGTGGTAACACACTGAAGCAGTCAATTAAACCAGGTTTCGATCAATATTTCAGAGGATAACACCGGTTAGGTCTGGGTTAGGTCTGGGATATGCCCGCATCTGGCTCATGATTTTGCCTTCTTCGCATACTTGTTGGCCAGATCCTGGGGTTTTTTCGTGTTTGAATCACGTAGTAATGTGGTAACACACTGAAGCTGTCAATTAAACCTGGTTTTGATCAATATTTTAGAGGATAACACCGGTTAGGTCTGGGTTAGGCCTGGGAAATGCGCGCATCTGGCTTATACTTTCGCCTTTTTCGCAAACTTGTTGGCCAGATCCTGGGTTTTTTTCGTGTTTGAACCACGTAGTAATGTGGTAACACACTGAAGCAGTCAATTAAACCTGGTTTCGATCAATATTTTAGAGGATAACACCGGTTAGGTCTGGGTTAGGTCTGGGATTTGCGCGCATCTGACTTATACTTTCGCCTTTTTCGCAAACTTGTTGGCCAGATCCTGGGTATTTTCCGTGTTTGAATCACGTAGTAATGTGGTAACACACTGAAGCAGTCAATTAAACCTGGTTTCGATCAATATTTTAGAGGATAACACCGGTTAGGTCTGGGTTAGGTCTGGGTTATGCCCGCATCTGGCTCATGATTTTGCCTTCTTCGCATACTTGTTGGCCAGATCCTGGGTTTTTTCCGTGTTTGAATCACGTAGTAATGAGGTAATACACTGAAGCAGTCAATTAAAGCTGGTTTCGATCAATATTTTAGAGGATAACACCGGTTAGGTCTGGGTTAGGTCTGGGTTATGCCCGCAGCTGGCTCATGATTTTGCCTTCTTCGCATACTTGTTGGCCAGATCCTGGGTTTCTTTCGTGTTTGAATCACGTAGTAATGTGGTAATACACTGAAGCAGTCAATTAAACCTGGTTTCGATCAATATTTCAGAGGATAACACCGGTTAGGTCTGGGTTAGGTCCGGGATATGCCCGCATCTGGCTCATGATTTTGCCTTCTTCGCATACTTGTTGGCCAGATCCTGGGTTTCTTTCGTGTTTGAATCACGTAGTAATGTGGTAACACACTGAAGCTGTCAATTAAACCTGGTTTCGATCAATATTTCAGAGGATAACACCGGTTAGGTCTGGGTTAGGTCTGGGTTATGCCCGCATCTGGCTCATGATTTTGCCTTCTTCGCATACTTGTTGGCCAGATCCTGGGTTTTTTTCGTGTTTGAATCACGTAGTAATGTGGTAATACACTGAAGCAGTCAATTAAACCTGGTTTCGATCAATATTTTAGAGGATAACACCGGTTAGGTCTGGGTTAGGTCTGGGAAATGCGCGCATCTGGCTTATGCTTTCGCCTTTTTCGCAAACTTGTTGGCCAGATCCTGCGTTTTTTTCGTGTTTGAATCACGTAGTAATGTGGTAACACACTGAAGCAGTCAATTAAATCTGGTTTCGATCAATATTTTAGAGGATAACACCGGTTAGGTCTGGGTTAGGTCTGGGTTATGCCCGCATCTGGCTCATGATTTTGCCTTCTTCGCATACTTGTTGGCCAGATCCTGGGTTTCTTTCGTGTTTGAATCACGTAGTAATGTGGTAATACACTGAAGCAGTCAATTAAACCTGGTTTCGATCAATATTTCAGAGGATAACACCGGTTAGGTCTGGGTTAGGTCTGGGTTATGCCCGCATCTGGCTCATGATTTTGCCTTCTTCGCATACTTGTTGGCCAGATCCTGGGTTTTTTTCGTGTTTGAATCATGCAGTAATGTGGTAACACACTGAAGCAGTCAATTAAACCTGGTTTCGATCAATATTTTAGAGGATAACACCGGTTAGGTCTGGGTTAGGTCTGGGTTATGCCCGCATCTGGCTCATGATTTTGCCTTCTTCGCATACTTGTTGGCCAGATCCTGGGTTTTTTTCGTGTTTGAATCATGTAGTAATGTGGTAACACACTGAAGCAGTCAATTAAACCTGGTTTCGATCAATATTTTAGAGGATAACACCGGTTTGGTCTGGGTTAGGTCTGGGTTATGCCCGCATCTGGCTGATGATTTTGCCTTCTTCGCATACTTGTTGGCCAGATCCTGGGTTTTTTTCGTGTTTGAATCACGTAGTAATGTGGTAACACACTGAAGCAGTCAATTAAACCTGGTTTCGATCAATATTTTAGAGGATAACGCCGGTTAGGTCTGGGTTAGGTCTGGGAAATGCGCGCATCTGGCTTATACTTTCGCCTTCTTCGCATACTTGTTGGTCAGATCCTGGGTTTTTTTCGTGTTTGAATCACGTAGTAATGTGGTAACACACTGAAGCTGTCAATTAAACCTGGTTTCAGTCAATATTTTAGAGGATAACACCGGTTAGGTCTGGGTTAGGTCTGGGTTATGCCCGCATCTGGCTCATGATTTTGCCTTCTTCGCATACTTGTTGGCCAGATCCTGGGTATTTTCCGTGTTTGAATCACGTAGTAATGTGGTAACACACTGAAGCAGTCAATTAAACCTGAATTCGGACATTATTTTAGAGGATAACACCGGTTAGGTCTGGGTTAGGTCCGGGATATGCCCGCATCTGGCTCATGATTTTGCCTTCTACGCATACTTGTTGGCCAGATCCTGGGTTTTTTCGTGTTTGAATCACGTAGTAATGTGGTAATACACTGAAGCAGTCAATTAAACCTGGTTTCGATCAATATTTTAGAGGATAACACCGGTTAGGTCTGGGTTAGGTCTGGGAAATGCGCGCATCTGGCTTATACTTTCGCCTTTTTCGCAAACTTGTTGGCCAGATCCTGCGTTTTTTTCGTGTTTGAATCACGTAGTAATGTGGTAACACACTGAAGCAGTCAATTAAACCTGGTTTCGATCAATATTTTAGAGGATAACACCGGTTAGGTCTGGGTTAGGTCTGGGTTATGCCCGCATCTGGCTCATGATTTTGCCTTCTTCGCATACTTGTTGGCCAGATCCTGGGTTTTTTTCGTGTTTGAATCACGTAGTAATGAGGTAATACACTGAAGCAGTCAATTAAACCTGGTTTCGATCAATATTTTAGAGGATAACACCGGTTAGGTCTGGGTTAGGTCTGGGATATGCGCGCATCTGGCTTATACTTTCGCCTTTTTCGCAAACTTGTTGGCCAGATCCTGGATTTTTTCCGTGTTTGAATCACGTAGTAATGTTGTACCACACTGAGGCAGTCAATTAAACCTGGATTCGGACATTATTTTAGAGGATAACACCGGTTAGGTCTGGGTTAGGTCTGGGTTATGCCCGCATCTGGCTCATGATTTTGCCTTCTTCGCATACTTGTTGGCCAGATCCTGGGTTTTTTTCGTGTTTGAATCATGTAGTAATGTGGTAACACACAGAAGCAGTCAATTAAACCTGGTTTCGATCAATATTTTAGAGGAGAACACCGGTTAGGTCTGGGTTAGGTCTGGGTTATGCCCGCATCTGGCTCATGATTTTGCCTTCTTCGCATACTTGTTGGCCAGATCCTGGTTTTTTTTCGTGTTTGAATCACGTAGTAATGTGGTAATACACTGAAGCAGTCAATTAAACCTGGTTTCGTTCAATATTTTAGAGGATAACACCGGTTAGGTCTGGGTTAGGTCTGGGTTATGCCCGCATCTGGCTCATGATTTTGCCTTCTTCGCATACTTGTTGGCCAGATCCTGGATTTTTTTCGTGTTTGAATCACGTAGTAATGTGGTAACACACTGAAGCTGTCAATTAAACCTGGTTTCGATCAATATTTCAGAGGATAACACCGGTTAGGTCTGGGTTAGGTCTGGGTTATGCCCGCATCTGGCTCATGATTTTGCCTTCTTCGCATACTTGTTGGCCAGATCCTGGGTATTTCCCGTGTTTGAATCACGTAGTAATGTGGTAACACACTGAAGCAGTCAATTAAACCTGGTTTCGTCCAATATTTTAGAGGATAACACCGGTTAGGTCTGGGTTAGGTCTGGGATTTGCGCGCATCTGGCTTATACCTTCGCCTTTTTCGCAAACTTGTTGGCCAGATCCTGGGTATTTTCCGTGTTTGAATCACGTAGTAATGTGGTAACACACTGAAGCAGTCAATTAAACCTGGTTTCGATCAATATTTCAGAGGATAACACCGGTTAGGTCTGGGTTAGGTCTGGGTTATGCCCGCATCTGGCTCATGATTTTGCCTTCTTCGCATACTTGTTGGCCAGACGCTGGGTTTTTTTCGTGTTTGAATCATGTAGTAATGTGGTAACACTCTGAAGCAGTCAATTAAACCTGGTTTCGATCAATATTTCAGAGGATAACACCGGTTAGGTCTGGGTTAGGTCTGGGTTATGCCCGCATCTGGCTCATGATTTTGCCTTCTTCGCATACTTGTTGGCCAGATCCTGGGTTTTTTTCGTGTTTGAATCACGTAGTAATGTGGTAACACACTGAAGCAGTCAATTAAACCTGGTTTCGATCAATATTTTAGAGGATAACACCGGTTAGGTCTGGGTTAGGTCTGGGTTATGCCCGCATCTGGCTCATGATTTTGCCTTCTTCGCATACTTGTTGGCCAGATCCTGGGTTTTTTTCGTGTTTGAATCATGTAGTAATGTGGTAACACACAGAAGCAGTCAATTAAACCTGGTTTCGATCAATATTTTAGAGGAGAACACCGGTTAGGTCTGGGTTAGGTCTGGGTTATGCCCGCATCTGGCTCATGATTTTGCCTTCTTCGCATACTTGTTGGCCAGATCCTGGTTTTTTTTCGTGTTTGAATCACGTAGTAATGTGGTAATACACTGAAGCAGTCAATTAAACCTGGTTTCGTTCAATATTTTAGAGGATAACACCGGTTAGGTCTGGGTTAGGTCTGGGTTATGCCCGCATCTGGCTCATGATTTTGCCTTCTTCGCATACTTGTTGGCCAGATCCTGGATTTTTTTCGTGTTTGAATCACGTAGTAATGTGGTAACACACTGAAGCTGTCAATTAAACCTGGTTTCGATCAATATTTCAGAGGATAACACCGGTTAGGTCTGGGTTAGGTCTGGGTTATGCCCGCATCTGGCTCATGATTTTGCCTTCTTCGCATACTTGTTGGCCAGATCCTGGGTATTTCCCGTGTTTGAATCACGTAGTAATGTGGTAACACACTGAAGCAGTCAATTAAACCTGGTTTCGTCCAATATTTTAGAGGATAACACCGGTTAGGTCTGGGTTAGGTCTGGGATTTGCGCGCATCTGGCTAATACCTTCGCCTTTTTCGCAAACTTGTTGGCCAGATCCTGGGTATTTTCCGTGTTTGAATCACGTAGTAATGTGGTAACACACTGAAGCAGTCAATTAAACCTGGTTTCGACCAATATTTTAGAGGATAACACCGGTTAGGTCTGGGTTAGGTCCGGGATATGCCCGCATCTGGCTCATGATTTTGCCTTCTTCGCATACTTTTTGGCCAGATCCTGGGTTTTTTTCGTGTTTGAATCACGTAGTAATGTGGTAACACACTGAAGCTGTCAATTAAACCTGGTTTCGATCAATATTTTAGAGGATAACACCGGTTAGGTCTGGGTTAGGTCTGGGATTTGCGCGCATCTGGCTTATACTTTCGCCTTTTTCGCAAACTTGTTGGCCAGATCCTGCGTTTTTTTCGTGTTTGAATCACGTAGTAATGTGGTAACACACTGAAGCAGTCAATTAAACCTGGTTTCGATCAATATTTCAGAGGATAACACCGGTTAGGTCTGGGTTAGGTCCGGGATATGCCCGCATCTGGCTCATGATTTTGCCTTCTTCGCATACTTGTTGGCCAGATCCTGGGTTTCTTTCGTGTTTGAATCACGTAGTAATGTGGTAACACACTGAAGCTGTCAATTGAACCTGGTTTCGATCAATATTTCAGAGGATAACACCGGTTAGGTCTGGGTAAGGTCTGGGTTATGCCCGCATCTGGCTCATGATTTTGCCTTCTACGCATACTTGTTGGCCAGATCCTGGGTTTTTTCGTGTTTGAATCACGTAGTAATGTGGTAATACACTGAAGCAGTCAATTAAACCTGGTTTCGATCAATATTTTAGAGGATAACACCGGTTAGGTCTGGGTTAGGTCTGGGAAATGCGCGCATCTGGCTTATACTTTCGCCTTTTTCGCAAACTTGTTGGCCAGATCCTGCGTTTTTTTCGTGTTTGAATCACGTAGTAATGTGGTAACACACTGAAGCAGTCAATTAAACCTGGTTTCGATCAATATTTTAGAGGATAACACCGGTTAGGTCTGGGTTAGGTCTGGGTTATGCCCGCATCTGGCTCATGATGTTGCCTTCTTCGCATACTTGTTGGCCAGATCCTGGGTTTTTTTCGTGTTTGAATCACGTAGTAATGAGGTAATACACTGAAGCAGTCAATTAAACCTGGTTTCGATCAATATTTTAGAGGATAACACCGGTTAGGTCTGGGTTAGGTCTGGGATATGCGCGCATCTGGCTTATACTTTCGCCTTTTTCGCAAACTTGTTGGCCAGATCCTGGATTTTTTCCGTGTTTGAATCACGTAGTAATGTTGTACCACACTGAGGCAGTCAATTAAACCTGGATTCGGACATTATTTTAGAGGATAACACCGGTTAGGTCTGGGTTAGGTCTGGGTTATGCCCGCATCTGGCTCATGATTTTGCCTTCTTCGCATACTTGTTGGCCAGATCCTGGGTTTTTTTCGTGTTTGAATCATGTAGTAATGTGGTAACACACAGAAGCAGTCAATTAAACCTGGTTTCGATCAATATTTTAGAGGAGAACACCGGTTAGGTCTGGGTTAGGTCTGGGTTATGCCCGCATCTGGCTCATGATTTTGCCTTCTTCGCATACTTGTTGGCCAGATCCTGGTTTTTTTTCGTGTTTGAATCACGTAGTAATGTGGTAATACACTGAAGCAGTCAATTAAACCTGGTTTCGTTCAATATTTTAGAGGATAACACCGGTTAGGTCTGGGTTAGGTCTGGGTTATGCCCGCATCTGGCTCATGATTTTGCCTTCTTCGCATACTTGTTGGCCAGATCCTGGATTTTTTTCGTGTTTGAATCACGTAGTAATGTGGTAACACACTGAAGCTGTCAATTAAACCTGGTTTCGATCAATATTTCAGAGGATAACACCGGTTAGGTCTGGGTTAGGTCTGGGTTATGCCCGCATCTGGCTCATGATTTTGCCTTCTTCGCATACTTGTTGGCCAGATCCTGGGTATTTCCCGTGTTTGAATCACGTAGTAATGTGGTAACACACTGAAGCAGTCAATTAAACCTGGTTTCGTCCAATATTTTAGAGGATAACACCGGTTAGGTCTGGGTTAGGTCTGGGATTTGCGCGCATCTGGCTTATACCTTCGCCTTTTTCGCAAACTTGTTGGCCAGATCCTGGGTATTTTCCGTGTTTGAATCACGTAGTAATGTGGTAACACACTGAAGCAGTCAATTAAACCTGGTTTCGATCAATATTTCAGAGGATAACACCGGTTAGGTCTGGGTTAGGTCTGGGTTATGCCCGCATCTGGCTCATGATTTTGCCTTCTTCGCATACTTGTTGGCCAGACGCTGGGTTTTTTTCGTGTTTGAATCATGTAGTAATGTGGTAACACTCTGAAGCAGTCAATTAAACCTGGTTTCGATCAATATTTCAGAGGATAACACCGGTTAGGTCTGGGTTAGGTCTGGGTTATGCCCGCATCTGGCTCATGATTTTGCCTTCTTCGCATACTTGTTGGCCAGATCCTGGGTTTTTTTCGTGTTTGAATCACGTAGTAATGTGGTAACACACTGAAGCAGTCAATTAAACCTGGTTTCGATCAATATTTTAGAGGATAACACCGGTTAGGTCTGGGTTAGGTCTGGGTTATGCCCGCATCTGGCTCATGATTTTGCCTTCTTCGCATACTTGTTGGCCAGATCCTGGGTTTTTTTCGTGTTTGAATCATGTAGTAATGTGGTAACACACAGAAGCAGTCAATTAAACCTGGTTTCGATCAATATTTTAGAGGAGAACACCGGTTAGGTCTGGGTTAGGTCTGGGTTATGCCCGCATCTGGCTCATGATTTTGCCTTCTTCGCATACTTGTTGGCCAGATCCTGGTTTTTTTTCGTGTTTGAATCACGTAGTAATGTGGTAATACACTGAAGCAGTCAATTAAACCTGGTTTCGTTCAATATTTTAGAGGATAACACCGGTTAGGTCTGGGTTAGGTCTGGGTTATGCCCGCATCTGGCTCATGATTTTGCCTTCTTCGCATACTTGTTGGCCAGATCCTGGATTTTTTTCGTGTTTGAATCACGTAGTAATGTGGTAACACACTGAAGCTGTCAATTAAACCTGGTTTCGATCAATATTTCAGAGGATAACACCGGTTAGGTCTGGGTTAGGTCTGGGTTATGCCCGCATCTGGCTCATGATTTTGCCTTCTTCGCATACTTGTTGGCCAGATCCTGGGTATTTCCCGTGTTTGAATCACGTAGTAATGTGGTAACACACTGAAGCAGTCAATTAAACCTGGTTTCGTCCAATATTTTAGAGGATAACACCGGTTAGGTCTGGGTTAGGTCTGGGATTTGCGCGCATCTGGCTAATACCTTCGCCTTTTTCGCAAACTTGTTGGCCAGATCCTGGGTATTTTCCGTGTTTGAATCACGTAGTAATGTGGTAACACACTGAAGCAGTCAATTAAACCTGGTTTCGACCAATATTTTAGAGGATAACACCGGTTAGGTCTGGGTTAGGTCTGGGATTTGCGCGCATCTGGCTTATACCTTCGCCTTTTTCGCAAACTTGTTGGCCAGATCCTGGGTATTTTCCGTGTTTGAATCACGTAGTAATGTGGTAACACACTGAAGCAGTCAATTAAACCTGGTTTCGATCAATATTTCAGAGGATAACACCGGTTAGGTCTGGGTTAGGTCTGGGTTATGCCCGCATCTGGCTCATGATTTTGCCTTCTTCGCATACTTGTTGGCCAGACGCTGGGTTTTTTTCGTGTTTGAATCATGTAGTAATGTGGTAACACTCTGAAGCAGTCAATTAAACCTGGTTTCGATCAATATTTCAGAGGATAACACCGGTTAGGTCTGGGTTAGGTCTGGGTTATGCCCGCATCTGGCTCATGATTTTGCCTTCTTCGCATACTTGTTGGCCAGATCCTGGGTTTTTTTCGTGTTTGAATCACGTAGTAATGTGGTAACACACTGAAGCAGTCAATTAAACCTGGTTTCGATCAATATTTTAGAGGATAACACCGGTTAGGTCTGGGTTAGGTCTGGGTTATGCCCGCATCTGGCTCATGATTTTGCCTTCTTCGCATACTTGTTGGCCAGATCCTGGGTTTTTTTCGTGTTTGAATCATGTAGTAATGTGGTAACACACTGAAGCTGTCAATTAAACCTGGTTTCGATCAATATTTCAGAGGATAACACCGGTTAGGTCTGGGTTAGGTCTGGGTTATGCCCGCATCTGGCTCATGATTTTGCCTTCTTCGCATACTTGTTGGCCAGATCCTGGGTTTTTTTCGTGTTTGAATCACGTCGTAATGTGGTAACAAACTGAAGCAGTCAATAAAACCTGGTTTCGATCAATATTTTAGAGGATAACACCGGTTAGGTCTGGGTTAGGTCCGGGATTTGCCCGCATCTGGCTCATGATTTTGCCTTCTTCGCATACTTGTTGGCCAGATCCTGGGTTTTTTTCGTGTTTGAATCACGTAGTAATGAGGTAATACACTGAAGCAGTCAATTAAACCTGGTTTCGATCAATATTTTAGAGGATAACACCGGTTAGGTCTGGGTTAGGTCTGGGATATGCCCCCTCAGGGGCTGTGTCCGGCCAGGTGTCCAACGCAGTACGGGGCGTAGCGACCCCGAGGTACCTGATGCTAATCACATCGTAAACCTCCTGTTGGTCGTCGCAACGACCCATTCACAACTCCATTTTTAGTTTTGTGAATGGTACGTGACGGCAGGAGGAACGGGGGCCTTGGCTTAACCGCCTGGGCCGCGAGGATGGTAACTCTATAAATTACCCTCTAATCCTAAGTTATGGTGCGCGGCGATGGGATGCATGGTTGGGAGAGAAGGCCCAATCCCTAGCGACCACCTCCGGGGGCACCTGCCGAACCCCCGGAGTATTAGGCTTCCCCACGCAAGGCGGCTCTGCCTGGGGTGACCTGTTTTCCGACCACACTCGTGGGATTAATAATGGATCTTAACTCTCAAACACAAACAAACAGGACTGGAAACACAGAGAACGGACAGGCAAGCATATCGGCAAATGAGAAGGATTTTATCGGCAATGGGATTGATGGACCACTCCCTGGTGGGGTTAAACCCACGGTCAGGGTTGTGGAGGTGGTTAATCCTCCGCTGGGGATCCACCTTGGGGGGCAGGATGACCATCAGAGGTACAGTCCCGTCCCCGTAGTTAGCCTGGAGCGGCTGAATGCCACGGAGTGGCGTAAGGCGGGGAAAGATTCTCCTCCTCGGAAGAGGCATGGTGCCGCGGGGCCGCAGCTCTCGCTGAGCGTCGCGGTCCAGGGCAAAGACGTGGCTACGTCGTGCGTCGGGGAGTCCATTACCCTCATCGACGACGGCTCTATGGACGAAGCTGAATGGGCGCCAAACCGATCTACCGCCAACGAAAGTGAGAGCGTCGACTCAGGCGAAGAGGATTATGGGCCCCGGAAAAGGAAAAGGAAGGGCCCCGGGGCTGGCAGGCCTAGGGGTATCTTTGCGGACCCAAAAAAGTTGGGTCCAGGGATGAAGGCCCTGCCAAAGCAGGGAGACCTCCGCAATATAGCGGAGGTCATGAAATTGGACGAGCTCCTGGGCCGGCTTAAGGAGCAATTGGAGTCCGTCGTCAAGGTGGCAGACACCGCAAGCCACCTCAAGACGACGGACATCCGCGGACTCCGTTTGGCAGCTCGGGTGGCAATGGTCAGCGCCGAGGAACTGCACGGCAGAGCTGACCGTGCCGAAAATCCCAACAGGCCGGCCCGGGAGGTAGTTATTCGCCAAGGCGAATGGGAGCGGAGGGCCAAGGCCCTCGAGAAGAGACTGGAGGTGGCGGATAAGACCGCCACCACCCTGTCCGAGACCGTGAGGGTCAAGGACAGGGAGTTGGAGCACCTTAGGCGGGAAGTGGGCCGCCTAAGGTCCAAAGAGGAGCAGCGGAGGCTATTGAAAGTGGGAGAGGAGGTGGCTGGCGATACGCCACTGGACCACGCGCTTCCCTGTGTCCCTCGACCGCGCCGGAGGGGCCTCCTTCCATCCACGTTTGACGGGGGGGACTCCGGAATGGATGTCCAGGCGGCGGTCCCTGGACCGTCGTCTGCACTTCGGCCGGTCCCGTGCGAGGAGGAGAGTCCCGCCTCCGGAAATCCTTTGGTGGTCATGATGACCGAAGTCGTGCAAAGGGTTTCCGAGATGGCGGGGCACTTATCGGCCGTGGAGGGCCGGATAGATGCCCGCTTTGAAGCGGTTTGGCGGGCTGTGTCCCGCCCGCCACTCGGGAGAGGTCAACTGGCCCCAGCTGCATCCGTGGGAGCGGCCCCGGCCCCGGCGAGCTCATCGAAATGTGCTAAGCCGGCGGAGACAGTTACGGTAAAAGGGAAGACGAAGGGAGCCGCAGTGGCAAAACATGGGGGCGCGTCAGCCCCCGTGAAAGCGCCCGGGGCACCCGCAAAGCCAACCGCGGCGAGGAGTGGTGCTGGTAATTGCCCCGCATCCGCCCCGAAATCGAAGGCGCCAACGAAGGCCGCGCAAAGTCCCCCTCAGCCACCTCCCAGGGCGGATAGCGGCAAGTCCGCCCGACCCGCGAAGGACACCGCGCCACAGCCCGTCCCTGCCCCCACCAGTGGTGTGTTGGGCTCCTGGGCTGAGGTGGTTAGGAGGGGTAAAGGCAAAGGCGGTGATAGGGGTTCGACTCCTACCGCAGCCTCCGCGAAAAGCGGGAAACTACCCGCAGCCAACCGGCCAGCCGCAAATACTGCAGCTGCCAGTAAGAGGAAGGTTGGTGCCCAGCCCGCGGCGGTCAAGGTACCGAGGCTGCCGAAAAATGCGGCTGTCTCGGTGACCGCCGCCGCTGGGCGCGAAAAGGATTTGGGCCCCTTACTTACAAGGGTGATGCCCGGGATCTGCAAAGATCTCGGGATCACAGGGATGCGTCCAACCAGGGCGGTCACCGGGGCGCTGCTTCTAGCGATCCCCGGCGAAAAGGGAAAGGAGAAGGCGACAGCCCTGAGGGCGCGTCTCGAGGGGGCCCTTCAGGTCGAGGGTGTTCGGGTGGCTTGCCCCCAAAAACAGGCCGAGTTAAGGGTGTCCGGCCTGTCGGAGGCAGCCACCCAGCAGGCTGTCAGGGAGGCCCTTGCCACAGCCGGGGGTTGCGGCGAAGCGGAGGTCAACGTTGGTGACCTCCGTCGGGACAGCTCGGGCATGTTTACTGCCTGGGCCCGCTGTCCCCTTCGCGCTGCAACCAAGCTCGCGAAGTCCGGCCGACTTATGGTCGGCTTCTTCGAGGCCCGGCTGGCAGTCCTCGCAGCGAGGCCGCTGCAGTGTCACCGCTGCCTAGAGTTCGGCCATGTCCGGCAGCGGTGCACCAGCACCGTTGATCGCAGCGGCCTCTGCTACCGCTGCGGAGGGGCCTCTCACACTGCGCGGGAGTGCACGGCCGCCCCTAAATGCCCCCTTTGTGTGGGCTTGGGGCGGCCAGCGGATCACCGAATGGGTGGGGCGGCGTGCCGTCCCCCCAAACGGAAGGGGAAGAAGACAAGGGGTGCGGTTGTGCCCCCATCCACGGTGCCGGCTGGTGTTGAGCCGGCACCGCTGTCCGTCGCGATGGATGTTCAGGGGGCGGCTTGTTCCCAGCCGTCCCCTGCTGTGGCGTCGGGGTTTACTCCCGCCCCAGCACCTGTCGCGGCGGCAGTGAAGGTGGTAGGGTGTGCACCCGCACCCCCGCCGATGACGGAGATGATGGAGGTGGATGTGGCGCCTAACGACTCAGCGCCCTCCACCTCCACGAAATCGGAAGGCGTGCTGTCTGGTGGGGGTGCTGCAGAGCCCCCACCACAAGCGGCAGCACAGTCGCCGTGCGGGTCAGAGCCCCTTAGTCGTGGGGTGATGGCCTCGTACGGCGGCAAAGATCCGGGGCGCGCAGAGGCGCCCCTAAACGTTGGAAGGGGAGGCCTGGAGGAGGCCGCGGGTGAGACCCGATAATGTCTCAACGCCTCCTCCAGGTCAATTTGAACCACTGCCGGGGGGCCCAGGATCTCATGCTTCAAACCCTCCGGCAGTGGAACATTGGGATGGCCGTGATCGCCGAGCCCTACCGTGTCCCCAAACACCCAGCTTGGGTAGGGGACCTTAACGGTGTCTCGGCGATCACTTGGCAGTACGGACGCGGCACGCTGCCGTGCTCTGTCGTGGGGAGGGGCCACGGTTTTGTGGCGGTGAAGTGGGGGGAACTGGTGGTTGCCGGGTGTTACGCGTCGCCCGCTATGGGCCTCAGCGAATTTGAGGCGTACCTCGACGAGGTGGGGAGACGCATCTCCCCACATCTCGCCAGTGGGGTACTCGTCCTGGGTGATTTCAACGCCCACGCTGCAGCGTGGGGCTGCCCCAGGACGACCGTGAAGGGCGACGCGATGCTCGAATGGGCGGCGGGTCACGGCCTCGTAGTTTTGAATGAAGGGGCCGTGAGCACGTGCGTGCACGCGCGGGGCGAGTCGATCGTCGACATTTCGTTGGCGAGCCCCGCCATAGCGCGCCGTGTGTCCGACTGGAGGGTTGCGGAAGAGGTGGCCACGTTAAGCGACCACCTCTATATAACGTTTACCGTATCCGCGACCCCCGGCGGAAATGGACCCCGCCAACCGGGCAGGGAAGTACACCTGGCGCCACGCTGGTCCGCCAAGAGGCTGGACCCGGACGCCCTAGCGATGGCAGCCTCCGTTGTGGCATGGCAGGAGATGCCACGCCGGACCCTCGGCAATCCTTCTGCTGGGGCGCGTTGGTTCCGCGAGACTATGACGTCCTTATGCGACGCAGTCATGCCGCGGGCCACCGCCCCGAGCCGAGGGGGGTCCGTGTACTGGTGGTCGGGCGAGATCGAGGACTTACGCACTCGGTGTGTCCTCGCTCGACGCCAGTACACCCGCGCCAGGAGACGGCGCGGGGCGACGGAGGCAGAGGTGGTGAGGTTGCGCGGGGAATTTTCCCTGGCGCGAAGGACCCTCCGCCGGGCCATCGCAACCGCGAAAGCCCAGGCATGGACGGAGCTCCTCGGCTCTCTGGATGCAAATCCATGGGGGCGCCCTTATCATATGGTCGCAGGGAAGATGCGATCATGGGCGCCCCCGATCACAGAGAGTCTCGACCCCCAGCTGCTCGGGGAAACTATGCGCGTCCTCTTCCCCGTTGGGGGAGAGGCGTTCCTGCATCCCCCCGAGCCACAGCCGGATCACCCGCCTTGGTGGTCCGACGAACTGGGGGTCTCCGAGGAGGAGCTGGCCAGGGCCGTCCGGAGAATGGCTGCCAAGAAGACGGCGCCAGGACCGGACGGCATACCTGGCAGGGCCTGGGCAGTAGCGGTGGGCGTTCTGGGGGCCGGGCTGATTAGCGTCTTTGACGCGTGCCTGCGGACCGGTCAGTTCCCCCCCATGTGGAAGGTAGCGAGGTTGGTCCTCCTTCACAAGCCTGGGAAGCCCGCGGACTCTCCATCCGCGTTCCGCCCGATATGCTTGCTGGACGAGGCTGGGAAGCTCCTCGAGCGGGTCATTGTATCCCGTCTCGAGGGGCACCTGTCCCGCGTCGGCCCCGATCTGGCCGACCGACAGTTCGGCTTTCGCCGGGGCCGCTCCACAGTCGACGCCATAGCGACAGTGCGGACCCTGGCGGAATCGGCAATCTCCCGGGGGGGTGTGGCGTTGACAGTCTCATTAGACATTGCCAACGCCTTCAATACCGTCTCCTGGGGGGCGATAGGTCGGGCACTCCAGTACCACCGGGTGCCCGCCTATCTATGCCGACTGATCGGGGATTATCTTCGGGGCAGGGTAGTCCAATATTCGGGTCGGAACGGGATGGAGCAGAGAGCGGTGCACCGCGGGGTTCCACAGGGGTCGGTCCTAGGGCCGCTCTTGTGGAACTTGGCCTACGATGCGGTGCTGCGGGCAGAACTCCCCGTCGGCGTGTCGTTGATTTGTTATGCCGACGACACCCTGGTGATAGCCGACGGGGACACGTGGAGGAGGGCCGTGGCCCTCGCGGAGGAAGGGACGGCACGAGTCGTTGCCGAAGTGGAGCGTCTGGGGTTGCGCGTGGCACCCCAGAAGACCGAGGCCATCTGGCTGTGTAACGTCAGTGGTCGCGGGGTGCCGCGCCAGGCGTCTCTACGGGTGGGCGGAGCCCAAGTCGCGGTGGGGCGCCGGATGAAGTATCTGGGCCTCACCCTCGACAGCTACTGGCGGTTCGGGCATCATTTGGAAGGGTTGGGTCCCCGTATCGAGAGGGCAGTGGCCGCGTTAGGCCGCATAATGCCTAATCTCGGGGGACCCAACATGGCGGCACGGCGGCTGTATTTGGGAGTCGTCCGGTCCATGGCGCTTTATGGCGCGCCGATATGGGCCGGCGGTCTGATGGCCAATCGGCGGGGTGCATTTGTACTCCGTCGGTTACAGAGGTTGGTCGCCATCAGAGTCGTGCGGGGTTATCGCACGATCTCCTACACAGCCGCCACCTTGCTAGCGGGTTCCGCACCGTTTCACCTGCTGGCGAAAATGGACGCAGAGGTGTATCAAAGCCTCTGCAACCTTCGCCAGCGGGGCGTGGACCCGCATGGCGAGGAGGCCGCCAGGGCCCGGAGCCAGGCGCGGCGACGCGTCTATAGTCGGTGGCTGGTCTGGTTATCGAAGCCAGACCAGCAGGATGATCGCGTCGCCGCGGCGGTCCGCCCAGTGTTTTATGCCTGGGTGGGCCGTAGCTGGGGTACGCCCACCTACCGCCTGACACAGGTACTGACCGGACACGGTTGCTTCGGTCGGTACCTGCATCGGATAGGGCGGGAGGCGACGGCTGCGTGCCATCATTGCAGGGGAAGGGAGGACACCGCGCAGCACACGTTGGAAATTTGTCCGGCGTGGGCAGCTCAGCGCGGTGTCCTCGTTAGAGCGATTGGAGCGGACCTCTCGCTGCCGGCCGTCATACGGGCAATGGTCGGCAGCGAGGAGGCGTGGGCGGCCATGGCCTTGTTTTGTGAAGAGGTCATGGCCGCCAAGGAAGACGCCGAGAGGGCGCGTGAGGGGCAGGCGGCGACGCCGACCGTAAGACCCTCCACCGCTCCCCGTGGCAGGGGGAGCGCGAAGGGGTCGGTGATGGTGTTTGTGGTGCGAGGTGAGGGACTTTATTCCCTCATTCCCTCTCGCACCCAGCCCATCACCGGACCGGGGGCCCGTGACAGGGGCCCCATTTAGCGGGGGCGGCAGTGTTAGCCGGCCCCGCAGCCGTGGTCGCGATCGGGTGGGGGCCCGGTCGCGGCTAGTAGCAACGGCACGAGTGGGGCGACGTCGCGTGTGACCGCGCGGCGTCGCCGGAGGGCAATCAATCATGGTTGCCCCCCATCGGGGGAGGAGGATCACATCTCCTCCCCCGGGAAGGGCCCGTAGTAGGGCGTTGCGCCAACGGGGAGAGTCACGGTAGTATCGCTAGTTTGGTTCCCGTGACTCTCCCCAGATAAAGGGCGCAGGCGGTCACCGTGGTGTTTTAGCCCGTAAGAGTCCGGCACTACCCCGGCCTCCCCCCCAGAGAGCCGGGGTGTCCATGAGGATTTCACCACGATAAAAAAAAAAAAAAAAAAAAAAAAAGGTCTGGGATATGCGCGCATCTGGCTTATACTTTCGCCTTTTTCGCAAACTTGTTGGCCAGATCCTGGATTTTTTCCGTGTTTGAATCACGTAGTAATGTTGTACCACACTGAGGCAGTCAATTAAACCTGGATTCGGACATTATTTTAGAGGATAACACCGGTAAGGTCTGGGTTAGGTCTCGGTTATGCCCGCATCTGGCTCATGATTTTGCCTTCTTCGCATACTTGTTGGCCAGATCCTGGGTTTTTTTCGTGTTTGAATCATGTAGTAATGTGGTAACACACTGAAGCAGTCAATTAAACCTGGTTTCGATCAATATTTTAGAGGATAACACCGGTTAGGTCTGGGTTAGGTCTGGGTTATGCCCGCATCTGGCTCATGATTTTGCCTTCTTCGCATACTTGTTGGCCAGATCCTGGGGTTTTTCCGTGTTTGAATCACGTAGTAATGTGGTATCACACTGAAGCAGTCAATTAAACCTGGTTTCGATCAATATTTTAGAGGATAACACCGGTTAGGTCTGGGTTTCGTCTGGGATATGCCCGCATCTGGCTCATGATTTTGCCTTCATCGCATACTTGTTGGCCAGATCCTGGGTTTTTTCCGTGTTTGAATCACGTAGTAATGTGGTAATACACTGAAGCAGTCAATTAAACCTGGTTTCGATCAATATTTCAGAGGATAACACCGGTTAGGTCTGGGTTAGGTCTGGGTTATGCCCGCATCTGGCTCATGATTTTGCCTTCTTCGCATACTTGTTGGCCAGATCCTGGGTTTTTTTCGTGTTTGAATCACGTAGTAATGTGGTAATACACTGAAGCAGTCAATTAAACCTGGTTTCGATCAATATTTCAGAGGATAACACCGGATAGGTCTGGGTTAGGTCCGGGATATGCCCGCATCTGGCTCATGATTTTGCCTTCTTCGCATACTTGTTGGCCAGATCCTGGGTTTCTTTCGTGTTTGAATCACGTAGTAATGTGGTAACACACTGAAGCTGTCAATTAAACCTGGTTTCGATCAATATTTCAGAGGATAACACCGGTCAGGTCTGGGTTAGGTCTGGGTTATGCCCGCATCTGGCTCATGATTTTGCCTTCTTCGCATACTTGTTGGCCAGATCCTGGGTTTTTTTCGTGTTCGAATCACGTAGTAATGTGGTAATACACTGAAGCAGTCAATTAAACCTGGTTTCGATCAATATTTTAGAGGATAAGACCGGTTAGATCTGGGTTAGGTCTGGGTTATGCCCGCATCTGGCTCATGATTTTGCCTTCTTCGCATACTTGTTGGCCAGATCCTGGGTTTTTTCCGTGTTTGAATCACGTAGTAATGTGGTAATACACTGAAGCAGTCAATTAAACCTGGTTTCGATCAATATTTCAGAGGATAACACCGGTTAGGTCTGGGTTAGGTCCGGGATATGCCCGCATCTGGCTCATGATTTTGCCTTCTTCGCATACTTGTTGGCCAGATCCTGGGTTTCTTTCGTGCTTGAATCACGTAGTAATGTGGTAACACACTGAAGCAGTCAATTAAACCTGGTTTCGATCAATATTTTGGAGGATAACACCGGTTAGGTCTGGGTTAGGTCTGGGTTATGCCCGCATCTGGCTCATGATTTTGCCTTCTTCGCATACTTGTTGGCCAGATCCTGGGGTTTTTCCGTGTTTGAATCACGTAGTAATGTGGTATCACACTGAAGCAGTCAATTAAACCTGGTTTCGATCAATATTTTAGAGGATAACACCGGTTAGGTCTGGGTTTCGTCTGGGATATGCCCGCATCTGGCTCATGATTTTGCCTTCATCGCATACTTGTTGGCCAGATCCTGGGTTTTTTCCGTGTTTGAATCACGTAGTAATGTGGTAATACACTGAAGCAGTCAATTAAACCTGGTTTCGATCAATATTTCAGAGGATAACACCGGTTAGGTCTGGGTTAGGTCTGGGTTATGCCCGCATCTGGCTCATGATTTTGCCTTCTTCGCATACTTGTTGGCCAGATCCTGGGTTTTTTTCGTGTTTGAATCACGTAGTAATGTGGTAATACACTGAAGCAGTCAATTAAACCTGGTTTCGATCAATATTTCAGAGGATAACACCGGATAGGTCTGGGTTAGGTCCGGGATATGCCCGCATCTGGCTCATGATTTTGCCTTCTTCGCATACTTGTTGGCCAGATCCTGGGTTTCTTTCGTGTTTGAATCACGTAGTAATGTGGTAACACACTGAAGCTGTCAATTAAACCTGGTTTCGATCAATATTTCAGAGGATAACACCGGTCAGGTCTGGGTTAGGTCTGGGTTATGCCCGCATCTGGCTCATGATTTTGCCTTCTTCGCATACTTGTTGGCCAGATCCTGGGTTTTTTTCGTGTTTGAATCACGTAGTAATGTGGTAATACACTGAAGCAGTCAATTAAACCTGGTTTCGATCAATATTTTAGAGGATAAGACCGGTTAGATCTGGGTTAGGTCTGGGTTATGCCCGCATCTGGCTCATGATTTTGCCTTCTTCGCATACTTGTTGGCCAGATCCTGGGTTTTTTCCGTGTTTGAATCACGTAGTAATGTGGTAATACACTGAAGCAGTCAATTAAACCTGGTTTCGATCAATATTTCAGAGGATAACACCGGTTAGATCTGGGTTAGGTCCGGGATATGCCCGCATCTGGCTCATGATTTTGCCTTCTTCGCATACTTGTTGGCCAGATCCTGGGTTTCTTTCGTGTTTGAATCACGTAGTAATGTGGTAACACACTGAAGCAGTCAATTAAACCTGGTTTCGATCAATATTTTGGAGGATAACACCGGTTAGGTCTGGGTTAGGTCTGGGTTATGCCCGCATCTGGCTCATGATTTTGCCTTCTTCGCATACTTGTTGGCCAGATCCTGGGGTTTTTCCGTGTTTGAATCACGTAGTAATGTGGTATCACACTGAAGCAGTCAATTAAACCTGGTTTCGATCAATATTTTAGAGGATAACACCGGTTAGGTCTGGGTTTCGTCTGGGATATGCCCGCATCTGGCTCATGATTTTGCCTTCATCGCATACTTGTTGGCCAGATCCTGGGTTTTTTCCGTGTTTGACTCACGTAGTAATGTGGTAATACACTGAAGCAGTCAATTAAACCTGGTTTCGATCAATATTTCAGAGGATAACACCGGTTAGGTCTGGGTTAGGTCTGGGTTATGCCCGCATCTGGCTCATGATTTTGCCTTCTTCGCATACTTGTTGGCCAGATCCTGGGTTTTTTTCGTGTTTGAATCACGTAGTAATGTGGTAATACACTGAAGCAGTCAATTAAACCTGGTTTCGATCAATATTTCAGAGGATAACACCGGATAGGTCTGGGTTAGGTCCGGGATATGCCCGCATCTGGCTCATGATTTTGCCTTCTTCGCATACTTGTTGGCCAGATCCTGGGTTTCTTTCGTGTTTGAATCACGTAGTAATGTGGTAACACACTGAAGCTGTCAATTAAACCTGGTTTCGATCAATATTTCAGAGGATAACACCGGTCAGGTCTGGGTTAGGTCTGGGTTATGCCCGCATCTGGCTCATGATTTTGCCTTCTTCGCATACTTGTTGGCCAGATCCTGGGTTGTTTTCGTGTTTGAATCACGTAGTAATGTGGTAATACACTGAAGCAGTCAATTAATCCTGGTTTCGATCAATATTTTAGAGGATAACACCGGTTAGGTCTGGGTTAGGTCTGGGTTATGCCCGCATCTGGCTCATGATTTTGCCTTCTTCGCATACTTGTTGGCCAGATCCTGGGTATTTTCCGTGTTTGAATCACGTAGTAATGTGGTAACACACTGAAGCAGTCAATTAAACCTGGATTCGGACATTATTTTAGAGGATAACACCGGTTAGGTCTGGGTTAGGTCTGGGTTATGCCCGCATCTGGCTCATGATTTTGCCTTCTTCGCATACTTGTTGGCCAGATCCTGGGTTTTTTTCGTGTTTGAATCACGTAGTAATGAGGTAATACACTGAAGCAGTCAATTAAACCAGGTTTCGATCAATATTTTAGAGGATAACACCGGTTAGGTCTGGGTTAGGTCTGGGATATGCGCGCATCTGGCTTATACTTTCGCCTTTTTCGCAGACTTGTTGGCCAGATCCTGGATTTTTTCCGTGTTTGAATCACGTAGTAATGTTGTACCACACTGAGGCAGTCAATTAAACCTGGATTCGGACATTATTTTAGAGGATAACACCGGTTAGGTCTGGGTTAGGTCTGGGTTATGCCCGCATCTGGCTCATGATTTTGCCTTCTTCGCATACTTGTTGGCCAGATCCTGGGTTTTTTTCGTGTTTGAATCACGTAGTAATGTGGTAACACACTGAAGCAGTCAATTCAACCTGGTTTCGATCAATATTTTAGAGGATAACACCGGTTAGGTCTGGGTTAGGTCTGGGTTATGCCCGCATCTGGCTCATGATTTTGCCTTCTTCGCATACTTGTTGGCCAGATCCTGGGTTTTTTTCGTGTTTGAATCACGTAGTAATGTGGTAACACACTGAAGCAGTCAATTAAACCTGGTTTCGATCAATATTTCAGAGGATAACACCGGTTAGGTCTGGGTTAGGTCTGGGTTATGCCCGCATCTGGCTCATGATTTTGCCTTCTTCGCATACTTGTTGGCCAGATCCTGGGTTTTTTTCGTGTTTGAATCATGTAGTAATGTGGTAACACACAGAAGCAGTCAATTAAACCTGGTTTCGATTAATATTTTAGAGGATAACACCGGTTAGGTCTGGGTTAGGTCTGGGTTATGCCCGCATCTGGCTCATGATTTTGCCTTCTTCGCATACTTGTTGGCCAGATCCTGGGTTTTATTTCGTGTTTGAATCACGTAGTAATGTGGTAATACACTGAAGCAGTCAATTAAACCTGGTTTCGATCAATATTTCAGAGGATAACACCGGTTAGGTCTGGGTTAGGTCCGGGATATGCCCGCATCTGGCTCATGATTTTGCCTTCTTCGCATACTTGTTGGCCAGATCCTGGGTTTCTTTCGTGTTTGAATCACGTAGTAATGTGGTAACACACTGAAGCTGTCAATTAAACCTGGTTTCGATCAATATTTCAGAGGATAACACCGGTTAGGTCTGGGTTAGGTCTGGGTTATGCCCGCATCTGGCTCATGATTTTGCCTTCTTCGCATACTTGTTGGCCAGATCCTGGGTTTTTTTCGTGTTTGAATCACGTAGTAATGTGGTAATACACTGAAGCAGTCAATTAAACCTGGTTTCGATCAATATTTTAGAGGATAACACCGGTTAGGTCTGGGTTAGGTCTGGGAAATGCGCGCATCTGGCTTATACTTTCGCCTTTTTCGCAAACTTGTTGGCCAGATCCTGCGTTTTTTTCGTGTTTGAATCACGTAGTAATGTGGTAACACACTGAAGCAGTCAATTAAACCTGGTTTCGATCAATATTTTGGAGGATAACACCGGTTAGGTCTGGGTTAGGTCTGGGTTATGCCCGCATCTGGCTCATGATTTTGCCTTCTTCGCATACTTGTTGGCCAGATCCTGGATTTTTTTGGTGTTTGAATCACGTAGTAATGAGGTAATACACTGAAGCAGTCGATTAAACCAGGTTTCGATCAATATTTTAGAGGATAACACCGGTTAGGTCTGGGTTAGGTCTGGGATATGCGCGCATCTGGCTTATACTTTCGCCTTTTTCGCATACTTGTTGGCCAGATCCTGGGTTTTTTTCGTGTTTGAATCACGTAGTAATGTGGTAACACACTGAAGCAGTCAATTAAACCTGGTTTCGATCAATATTTTGGAGGATAACACCGGTTAGGTCTGGGTTAGGTCTGGGTTATGCCCGCATCTGGCTCATGATTTTGCCTTCTTCGCATACTTGTTGGCCAGATCCTGGGTTTTTTTCGTGTTTGAATCACGTAGTAATGTGGTAACACACTGAAGCAGTCAATTAAACCTGGTTTCGATCAATATTTCAGAGGATAACACCGGTTAGGTCTGGGTTAGGTCTGGGTTATGCCCGCATCTGGCTCATGATTTTGCCTTCTTCGCATACTTGTTGGCCAGATCCTGGGTTTTTTTCGTGTTTGAATCATGTAGTAATGTGGTAACACACAGAAGCAGTCAATTAAACCTGGTTTCGATCAATATTTTAGAGGATAACACCGGTTAGGTCTGGGTTAGGTCTGGGTTATGCCCGCATCTGGCTCATGATTTTGCCTTCTTCGCATACTTGTTGGCCAGATCCTGGGTTTTTTTCGTGTTTGAATCACGTAGTAATGTGGTAACACACTGAAGCAGTCAATTAAACCTGGTTTCGATCAATATTTTAGAGGATAACGCCGGTTAGGTCTGGGTTAGATCTGGGAAATGCGCGCATCTGGCTTATACTTTCGCCTTCTTCGCATACTTGATGGTCAGATCCTGGGTTTTTTTCGTGTTTGAATCACGTAGGAATGTGGTAACACACTGAAGCAGTCAATTAAACCTGGTTTCGATCAATATTTTAGAGGATAACACCGGTTAGGTCTGGGTTAGGTCCGGGATATGCGCGCATCTGGCTTATACTTTCACCTTTTTCGCAAACTTGTTGGCCAGATCCTGGATTTTTTCCGTGTTTGAATCACGTAGTAATGTTGTACCACACTGAGGCAGTCAATTAAACCTGGATTCGGACATTATTTTAGAGGATAACACCGGTTAGGTCTGGGTTAGGTCTGGGTTATGCCCGCATCTGGCTCATGATTTTGCCTTCTTCGCATACTTGTTGGCCAGATCCTGGGTTTTTTTCGTGTTTGAATCACGTAGTAATGTGGTAACACACTGAAGCAGTCAATTAAACCTGGTTTCGATCAATATTTTAGAGGATAACGCCGGTTAGGTCTGGGTTAGGTCTGGGAAATGCGCGCATCTGGCTTATACTTTCGCCTTCTTCGCATACTTCTTGGTCAGATCCTGGGTTTTTTTCGTGTTTGAATCACGTAGGAATGTGGTAACACACTGAAGCAGTCAATTAAACCTGATTTCGATCAATATTTTAGAGGATAACACCGGTTAGGTCTGGGTTAGGTCCGGGATATGCGCGCATCTGGCTTATACTTTCGCCTTTTTCGCAAACTTGTTGGCCAGATCCTGGATTTTTTCCGTGTTTGAATCACGTAGTAATGTTGTACCACACTGAGGCAGTCAATTAAACCTGGATTCGGACATTATTTTAGAGGATAACACCGGTTAGGTCTGGGTTAGGTCTGGGTTATGCCCGCATCTGGCTCATGATTTTGCCTTCTTCGCATACTTGTTGGCCAGATCCTGGGTTTTTTTCGTGTTTGAATCATGTAGTAATGTGGTAACACACTGAAGCAGTCAATTAAACCTGGTTTCGATCAATATTTTAGAGGATAACACCGGTTAGGTCTGGGTTCGGTCTGGGTTATGCCCGCATCTGGCTCATGATTTTGCCTTCTTCGCATACTTGTTGGCCAGATCCTGGGTTTTTTTCGTGTTTGAATCATGTAGTAATGTGGTAACACACTGAAGCAGTCAATTAAACCTGGTTTCGATCAATATTTTAGAGGATAACACCGGTTAGGTCTGGGTTAGGTCTGGGTTATGCCCGCATCTGGCTCATGATTTTGCCTTCTTCGCATACTTGTTGGCCAGATCCTGGGTTTTTTTCGTGTTTGAATCATGTAGTAATGTGGTAACACACTGAAGCAGTCAATTAAACCTGGTTTCGATCAATATTTTAGAGGATAACACCGGTTTGGTCTGGGTTAGGTCTGGGTTATGCCCGCATCTGGCTGATGATTTTGCCTTCTTCGCATACTTGTTGACCAGTTCCTGGGTTTTTTTCGTGTTTGAATCACGTAGTAATGTGGTAACACACTGAAGCAGTCAATTAAACCTGGTTTCGATCAATATTTTAGAGGATAACGCCGGCTAGGTCTGGGTTAGGTCTGGGAAATGCGCGCATCTGGCTTATACTTTCGCCTTCTTCGCATACTTGTTGGTCAGATCCTGGGTTTTTCTCGTGTTTGAATCACGTAGTAATGTGGTAACACACTGAAGGTGTCAATTAAACCTGGTTTCAATCAATATTTTAGAGGATAACACCGGTTAGGTCTGGGTTAGGTCTGGGTTATGCCCGCATCTGGCTCATGATTTTGCCTTCTTCGCATACTTGTTGGCCAGATCCTGGGTATTTTCCGTGTTTGAATCACGTAGTAATGTGGTAACACACTGAAGCAGTCAATTAAACCTGGATTCGGACATTATTTTAGAGGATAACACCGGTTAGGTCTGGGTTAGGTCTGGGTTATGCCCGCATCTGGCTCATGATTTTGCCTTCTTCGCATACTTGTTGGCCAGATCCTGGGTTTTTTTCGTGTTTGAATCACGTAGTAATGAGGTAATACACTGAAGCAGTCAATTAAACCAGGTTTCGATCAATATTTTAGAGGATAACACCGGTTAGGTCTGGGTTAGGTCTGGGATATGCGCGCATCTGGCTTATACTTTCGCCTTTTTCGCAGACTTGTTGGCCAGATCCTGGATTTTTTCCGTGTTTGAATCACGTAGTAATGTTGTACCACACTGAGGCAGTCAATTAAACCTGGATTCGGACATTATTTTAGAGGATAACACCGGTTAGGTCTGGGTTAGGTCTGGGTTATGCCCGCATCTGGCTCATGATTTTGCCTTCTTCGCATACTTGTTGGCCAGATCCTGGGTTTTTTTCGTGTTTGAATCACGTAGTAATGTGGTAACACACTGAAGCAGTCAATTCAACCTGGTTTCGATCAATATTTTAGAGGATAACACCGGTTAGGTCTGGGTTAGGTCTGGGTTATGCCCGCATCTGGCTCATGATTTTGCCTTCTTCGCATACTTGTTGGCCAGATCCTGGGTTTTTTTCGTGTTTGAATCACGTAGTAATGTGGTAACACACTGAAGCAGTCAATTAAACCTGGTTTCGATCAATATTTCAGAGGATAACACCGGTTAGGTCTGGGTTAGGTCTGGGTTATGCCCGCATCTGGCTCATGATTTTGCCTTCTTCGCATACTTGTTGGCCAGATCCTGGGTTTTTTTCGTGTTTGAATCATGTAGTAATGTGGTAACACACAGAAGCAGTCAATTAAACCTGGTTTCGATTAATATTTTAGAGGATAACACCGGTTAGGTCTGGGTTAGGTCTGGGTTATGCCCGCATCTGGCTCATGATTTTGCCTTCTTCGCATACTTGTTGGCCAGATCCTGGGTTTTATTTCGTGTTTGAATCACGTAGTAATGTGGTAATACACTGAAGCAGTCAATTAAACCTGGTTTCGATCAATATTTCAGAGGATAACACCGGTTAGGTCTGGGTTAGGTCCGGGATATGCCCGCATCTGGCTCATGATTTTGCCTTCTTCGCATACTTGTTGGCCAGATCCTGGGTTTCTTTCGTGTTTGAATCACGTAGTAATGTGGTAACACACTGAAGCTGTCAATTAAACCTGGTTTCGATCAATATTTCAGAGGATAACACCGGTTAGGTCTGGGTTAGGTCTGGGTTATGCCCGCATCTGGCTCATGATTTTGCCTTCTTCGCATACTTGTTGGCCAGATCCTGGGTTTTTTTCGTGTTTGAATCACGTAGTAATGTGGTAATACACTGAAGCAGTCAATTAAACCTGGTTTCGATCAATATTTTAGAGGATAACACCGGTTAGGTCTGGGTTAGGTCTGGGAAATGCGCGCATCTGGCTTATACTTTCGCCTTTTTCGCAAACTTGTTGGCCAGATCCTGCGTTTTTTTCGTGTTTGAATCACGTAGTAATGTGGTAACACACTGAAGCAGTCAATTAAACCTGGTTTCGATCAATATTTTGGAGGATAACACCGGTTAGGTCTGGGTTAGGTCTGGGTTATGCCCGCATCTGGCTCATGATTTTGCCTTCTTCGCATACTTGTTGGCCAGATCCTGGATTTTTTTGGTGTTTGAATCACGTAGTAATGAGGTAATACACTGAAGCAGTCGATTAAACCAGGTTTCGATCAATATTTTAGAGGATAACACCGGTTAGGTCTGGGTTAGGTCTGGGATATGCGCGCATCTGGCTTATACTTTCGCCTTTTTCGCATACTTGTTGGCCAGATCCTGGGTTTTTTTCGTGTTTGAATCACGTAGTAATGTGGTAACACACTGAAGCAGTCAATTAAACCTGGTTTCGATCAATATTTTAGAGGATAACACCGGTTAGGTCTGGGTTAGGTCTGGGTTATGCCCGCATCTGGCTCATGATTTTGCCTTCTTCGCATACTTGTTGGCCAGATCCTGGGTTTTTTTCGTGTTTGAATCACGTAGTAATGTGGTAACACACTGAAGCAGTCAATTAAACCTGGTTTCGATCAATATTTCAGAGGATAACACCGGTTAGGTCTGGGTTAGGTCTGGGTTATGCCCGCATCTGGCTCATGATTTTGCCTTCTTCGCATACTTGTTGGCCAGATCCTGGGTTTTTTTCGTGTTTGAATCATGTAGTAATGTGGTAACACACAGAAGCAGTCAATTAAACCTGGTTTCGATCAATATTTTAGAGGATAACACCGGTTAGGTCTGGGTTAGGTCTGGGTTATGCCCGCATCTGGCTCATGATTTTGCCTTCTTCGCATACTTGTTGGCCAGATCCTGGGTTTTTTTCGTGTTTGAATCACGTAGTAATGTGGTAACACACTGAAGCAGTCAATTAAACCTGGTTTCGATCAATATTTTAGAGGATAACGCCGGTTAGGTCTGGGTTAGATCTGGGAAATGCGCGCATCTGGCTTATACTTTCGCCTTCTTCGCATACTTGATGGTCAGATCCTGGGTTTTTTTCGTGTTTGAATCACGTAGGAATGTGGTAACACACTGAAGCAGTCAATTAAACCTGGTTTCGATCAATATTTTAGAGGATAACACCGGTTAGGTCTGGGTTAGGTCCGGGATATGCGCGCATCTGGCTTATACTTTCGCCTTTTTCGCAAACTTGTTGGCCAGATCCTGGATTTTTTCCGTGTTTGAATCACGTAGTAATGTTGTACCACACTGAGGCAGTCAATTAAACCTGGATTCGGACATTATTTTAGAGGATAACACCGGTTAGGTCTGGGTTAGGTCTGGGTTATGCCCGCATCTGGCTCATGATTTTGCCTTCTTCGCATACTTGTTGGCCAGATCCTGGGTTTTTTTCGTGTTTGAATCACGTAGTAATGTGGTAACACACTGAAGCAGTCAATTAAACCTGGTTTCGATCAATATTTTAGAGGATAACGCCGGTTAGGTCTGGGTTAGGTCTGGGAAATGCGCGCATCTGGCTTATACTTTCGCCTTCTTCGCATACTTCTTGGTCAGATCCTGGGTTTTTTTCGTGTTTGAATCACGTAGGAATGTGGTAACACACTGAAGCAGTCAATTAAACCTGGTTTCGATCAATATTTTAGAGGATAACACCGGTTAGGTCTGGGTTAGGTCCGGGATATGCGCGCATCTGGCTTATACTTTCGCCTTTTTCGCAAACTTGTTGGCCAGATCCTGGATTTTTTCCGTGTTTGAATCACGTAGTAATGTTGTACCACACTGGGGCAGTCAATTAAACCTGGATTCGGACATTATTTTAGAGGATAACACCGGTTAGGTCTGGGTTAGGTCTGGGTTATGCCCGCATCTGGCTCATGATTTTGCCTTCTTCGCATACTTGTTGGCCAGATCCTGGGTTTTTTTCGTGTTTGAATCATGTAGTAATGTGGTAACACACTGAAGCAGTCAATTAAACCTGGTTTCGATCAATATTTTAGAGGATAACACCGGTTAGGTCTGGGTTAGGTCTGGGTTATGCCCGCATCTGGCTCATGATTTTGCCTTCTTCGCATACTTGTTGGCCAGATCCTGGGTTTTTTTCGTGTTTGAATCACGTAGTAATGTGGTAACACACTGAAGCAGTCAATTAAACCTGGTTTCGATCAATATTTTAGAGGATAACACCGGTTAGGTCTGGGTTAGGTCTGGGTTATGCCCGCATCTGGCTCATGATTTTGCCTTCTTCGCATACTTGTTGGCCAGATCCTGGGTTTTTTTCGTGTTTGAATCACGTAGTAATGTGGTAACACACTGAAGCAGTCAATTAAACCTGGTTTCGATCAATATTTCAGAGGATAACACCGGTTAGGTCTGGGTTAGGTCTGGGTTATGCCCGCATCTGGCTCATGATTTTGCCTTCTTCGCATACTTGTTGGCCAGATCCTGGGTTTTTTTCGTGTTTGAATCACGTAGTAATGTGGTAATACACTGAAGCAGTCAATTAAACCTGGTTTCGATCAATATTTCAGAGGATAACACCGGATAGGTCTGGGTTAGGTCCGGGATATGCCCGCATCTGGCTCATGATTTTGCCTTCTTCGCATACTTGTTGGCCAGATCCTGGGTTTCTTTCGTGTTTGAATCACGTAGTAATGTGGTAACACACTGAAGCTGTCAATTAAACCTGGTTTCGATCAATATTTCAGAGGATAACACCGGTCAGGTCTGGGTTAGGTCTGGGTTATGCCCGCATCTGGCTCATGATTTTGCCTTCTTCGCATACTTGTTGGCCAGATCCTGGGTTTTTTTCGTGTTTGAATCACGTAGTAATGTGGTAATACACTGAAGCAGTCAATTAATCCTGGTTTCGATCAATATTTTAGAGGATAACACCGGTTAGGTCTGGGTTAGGTCTGGGAAATGCGCGCATCTGGCTTATACTTTCGCCTTTTTCGCAAACTTGTTGGCCAGATCCTGCGTTTTTTTCGTGTTTGAATCACGTAGTAATGTGGTAACACACTGAAGCAGTCAATTAAACCTGGTTTCGATCAATATTTTGGAGGATAACACCGGTTAGGTCTGGGTTAGGTCTGGGTTATGCCCGCATCTGGCTCATGATTTTGCCTTCTTCGCATACTTGTTGGCCAGATCCTGGGTTTTTTTCGTGTTTGAATCACGTAGTAATGAGGTAATACACTGAAGCAGTCAATTAAACCAGGTTTCGATCAATATTTTAGAGGATAACACCGGTTAGGTCTGGGTTAGGTCTGGGATATGCGCGCATCTGGCTTATACTTTCGCCTTTTTCGCAGACTTGTTGGCCAGATCCTGGATTTTTTCCGTGTTTGAATCACGTAGTAATGTTGTACCACACTGAGGCAGTCAATTAAACCTGGATTCGGACATTATTTTAGAGGATAACACCGGTTAGGTCTGGGTTAGGTCTGGGTTATGCCCGCATCTGGCTCATGATTTTGCCTTCTTCGCATACTTGTTGGCCAGATCCTGGGTTTTTTTCGTGTTTGAATCACGTAGTAATGTGGTAACACACTGAAGCGGTCAATTCAACCTGGTTTCGATCAATATTTTAGAGGATAACACCGGTTAGGTCTGGGTTAGGTCTGGGTTATGCCCGCATCTGGCTCATGATTTTGCCTTCTTCGCATACTTGTTGGCCAGATCCTGGGTTTTTTTCGTGTTTGAATCACGTAGTAATGTGGTAACACACTGAAGCAGTCAATTAAACCTGGTTTCGATCAATATTTCAGAGGATAACACCGGTTAGGTCTGGGTTAGGTCTGGGTTATGCCCGCATCTGGCTCATGATTTTGCCTTCTTCGCATACTTGTTGGCCAGATCCTGGGTTTTTTTCGTGTTTGAATCATGTAGTAATGTGGTAACACACAGAAGCAGTCAATTAAACCTGGTTTCGATTAATATTTTAGAGGATAACACCGGTTAGGTCTGGGTTAGGTCTGGGTTATGCCCGCATCTGGCTCATGATTTTGCCTTCTTCGCATACTTGTTGGCCAGATCCTGGGTTTTATTTCGTGTTTGAATCACGTAGTAATGTGGTAATACACTGAAGCAGTCAATTAAACCTGGTTTCGATCAATATTTCAGAGGATAACACCGGTTAGGTCTGGGTTAGGTCCGGGATATGCCCGCATCTGGCTCATGATTTTGCCTTCTTCGCATACTTGTTGGCCAGATCCTGGGTTTCTTTCGTGTTTGAATCACGTAGTAATGTGGTAACACACTGAAGCTGTCAATTAAACCTGGTTTCGATCAATATTTCAGAGGATAACACCGGTTAGGTCTGGGTTAGGTCTGGGTTATGCCCGCATCTGGCTCATGATTTTGCCTTCTTCGCATACTTGTTGGCCAGATCCTGGGTTTTTTTCGTGTTTGAATCACGTAGTAATGTGGTAATACACTGAAGCAGTCAATTAAACCTGGTTTCGATCAATATTTTAGAGGATAACACCGGTTAGGTCTGGGTTAGGTCTGGGAAATGCGCGCATCTGGCTTATACTTTCGCCTTTTTCGCAAACTTGTTGGCCAGATCCTGCGTTTTTTTCGTGTTTGAATCACGTAGTAATGTGGTAACACACTGAAGCAGTCAATTAAACCTGGTTTCGATCAATATTTTGGAGGATAACACCGGTTAGGTCTGGGTTAGGTCTGGGTTATGCCCGCATCTGGCTCATGATTTTGCCTTCTTCGCATACTTGTTGGCCAGATCCTGGATTTTTTTGGTGTTTGAATCACGTAGTAATGAGGTAATACACTGAAGCAGTCGATTAAACCAGGTTTCGATCAATATTTTAGAGGATAACACCGGTTAGGTCTGGGTTAGGTCTGGGATATGCGCGCATCTGGCTTATACTTTCGCCTTTTTCGCATACTTGTTGGCCAGATCCTGGGTTTTTTTCGTGTTTGAATCACGTAGTAATGTGGTAACACACTGAAGCAGTCAATTAAACCTGGTTTCGATCAATATTTTAGAGGATAACACCGGTTAGGTCTGGGTTAGGTCTGGGTCATGCCCGCATCTGGCTCATGATTTTGCCTTCTTCGCATACTTGTTGGCCAGATCCTGGGTTTTTTTCGTGTTTGAATCACGTAGTAATGTGGTAACACACTGAAGCAGTCAATTAAACCTGGTTTCGATCAATATTTCAGAGGATAACACCGGTTAGGTCTGGGTTAGGTCCGGGATATGCCCGCACCTGGCTCATGATTTTGCCTTCTTCGCATACTTGTTGGCCAGATCCTGGGTTTTTTTCGTGTTTGAATCACGTAGTAATGTGGTAACACACAGAAGCAGTCAATTAAACCTGGTTTCGATCAATATTTTAGAGGATAACACCGGTTAGGTCTGGGTTAGGTCTGGGTTATGCCCGCATCTGGCTCATGATTTTGCCTTCTTCGCATACTTGTTGGCCAGATCCTGGGTTTTTTTCGTGTTTGAATCACGTAGTAATGTGGTAACACACTGAAGCAGTCAATTAAACCTGGTTTCGATCAATATTTTAGAGGATAACGCCGGTTAGGTCTGGGTTAGATCTGGGAAATGCGCGCATCTGGCTTATACTTTCGCCTTCTTCGCATACTTGATGGTCAGATCCTGGGTTTTTTTCGTGTTTGAATCACGTAGGAATGTGGTAACACACTGAAGCAGTCAATTAAACCTGGTTTCGATCAATATTTTAGAGGATAACACCGGTTAGGTCTGGGTTAGGTCCGGGATATGCGCGCATCTGGCTTATACTTTCGCCTTTTTCGCAAACTTGTTGGCCAGATCCTGGATTTTTTCCGTGTTTGAATCACGTAGTAATGTTGTACCACACTGAGGCAGTCAATTAAACCTGGATTCGGACATTATTTTAGAGGATAACACCGGTTAGGTCTGGGTTAGGTCTGGGTTATGCCCGCATCTGGCTCATGATTTTGCCTTCTTCGCATACTTGTTGGCCAGATCCTGGGTTTTTTTCGTGTTTGAATCACGTAGTAATGTGGTAACACACTGAAGCAGTCAATTAAACCTGGTTTCGATCAATATTTTAGAGGATAACGCCGGTTAGGTCTGGGTTAGGTCTGGGAAATGCGCGCATCTGGCTTATACTTTCGCCTTCTTCGCATACTTCTTGGTCAGATCCTGGGTTTTTTTCGTGTTTGAATCACGTAGGAATGTGGTAACACACTGAAGCAGTCAATTAAACCTGGTTTCGATCAATATTTTAGAGGATAACACCGGTTAGGTCTGGGTTAGGTCCGGGATATGCGCGCATCTGGCTTATACTTTCGCCTTTTTCGCAAACTTGTTGGCCAGATCCTGGATTTTTTCCGTGTTTGAATCACGTAGTAATGTTGTACCACACTGAGGCAGTCAATTAAACCTGGATTCGGACATTATTTTAGAGGATAACACCGGTTAGGTCTGGGTTAGGTCTGGGTTATGCCCGCATCTGGCTCATGATTTTGCCTTCTTCGCATACTTGTTGGCCAGATCCTGGGTTTTTTTCGTGTTTGAATCATGTAGTAATGTGGTAACACACTGAAGCAGTCAATTAAACCTGGTTTCGATCAATATTTTAGAGGATAACACCGGTTAGGTCTGGGTTAGGTCTGGGTTATGCCCGCATCTGGCTCATGATTTTGCCTTCTTCGCATACTTGTTGGCCAGATCCTGGGTTTTTTTCGTGTTTGAATCATGTAGTAATGTGGTAACACACTGAAGCAGTCAATTAAACCTGGTTTCGATCAATATTTTAGAGGATAACACCGGTTAGGTCTGGGTTAGGTCTGGGTTATGCCCGCATCTGGCTCATGATTTTGCCTTCTTCGCATACTTGTTGGCCAGATCCTGGGTTTTTTTCGTGTTTGAATCATGTAGTAATGTGGTAACACACTGAAGCAGTCAATTAAACCTGGTTTCGATCAATATTTTAGAGGATAACACCGGTTTGGTCTGGGTTAGGTCTGGGTTATGCCCGCATCTGGCTGATGATTTTGCCTTCTTCGCATACTTGTTGGCCAGTTCCTGGGTTTTTTTCGTGTTTGAATCACGTAGTAATGTGGTAACACACTGAAGCAGTCAATTAAACCTGGTTTCGATCAATATTTTAGAGGATAACGCCGGCTAGGTCTGGGTTAGGTCTGGGAAATGCGCGCATCTGGCTTATACTTTCGCCTTCTTCGCATACTTGTTGGTCAGATCCTGGGTTTTTTTCGTGTTTGAATCACGTAGTAATGTGGTAACACACTGAAGGTGTCAATTAAACCTGGTTTCAATCAATACTTTAGAGGATAACACCGGTTAGGTCTGGGTTAGGTCTGGGTTATGTCCGCATCTGGCTCATGATTTTGCCTTCTTCGCATACTTGTTGGCCAGATCCTGGGTATTTTCCGTGTTTGAATCACGTAGTAATGTGGTAACACACTGAAGCAGTCAATTAAACCTGGATTCGGACATTATTTTAGAGGATAACACCGGTTAGGTCTGGGTTAGGTCCGGGATATGCCCGCATCTGGCTCATGATTTTGCCTTCTTCGCATACTTTTTGGCCAGATCCTGGGTTTTTTTCGTGTTTGAATCACGTAGTAATGTGGTAACACACTGAAGCTGTCAATTAAACCTGGTTTCGATCAATATTTTAGAGGATAACACCGGTTAGGTCTGGGTTAGGTCTGGGATTTGCGCGCATCTGGCTTATACTTTCGCCTTTTTCGCAAACTTGTTGGCCAGATCCCGGGTATTTTCCGTGTTTGAATCACGTAGTAATGTGGTAACACACTGAAGCAGTCAATTAAACCTGGTTTCGATCAATATTTCAGAGGGTAACACCGGTTAGGTCTGGGTTATGCCCGCATCTGGCTCATGATTTTGCCTTCTTCGCATACTTTTTGGCCAGATCCTGGGTTTTTTTCGTGTTTGAATCATGTAGTAATGTGGTAACACACTGAAGCAGTCAATTAAACCTGGTTTCGATCAATATTTTAGAGGATAACACCGGTTAGGTCTGGGTTAGGTCTGCGTTATGCCCGCATCTGGCTCATGATTTTGCCTTCTTCGCATACTTGTTGGCCAGATCCTGGGTTTTTTTCGTGTTTGAATCACGTAGTAATGTGGTAACACACTGAAGCAGTCAATTAAACCTGGTTTCGATCAATATTTTAGAGGATAACACCAGTTAGGTCTGGGTTAGGTCTGGGATTTGCGCGCATCTGGCTTATACTTTCGCCTTTTTCGCAAACTTGTTGGCCAGATCCTGGGTATTTTCCGTGTTTGAATCACGTAGTAATGTGGTAACACACTGAAGCAGTCAATTAAACCTGGTTTCGATCAATATTTTTGGGGAAAACACCGGTTAGGTCTGGGTTAGGTCTGGGTTATGCCCGCATCTGGCTCATGATTTTGCCTTCTTCGCATACTTGTTGGCCAGATCCTGGGTTTTTTTCGTGTTTGAATCACGTAGTAATGAGGTAATACACTGAAGCAGTCAATTAAACCTGGTTTCGATCAATATTTTAGAGGATAACACCGGTTAGGTCTGGGTTAGGTCTGGGATATGCGCGCATCTGGCTTATACTTTCGCCTTTTTCGCAAACTTGTTGGCCAGATCCTGGATTTTTTCTGTGTTTGAATCACGTAGTAATGTTGTACCACACTGAGGCAGTCAATTAAACCTGGATTCGGACATTATTTTAGAGGATAACACCGGTTAGGTCTGGGTTAGGTCTGTGTTATGCCCGCATCTGGCTCATGATTTTGCCTTCTTCGCATACTTGTTGGCCAGATCCTGGGTTTTTTTCGTGTTTGAATCATGTAGTAATGTGGTAACACACAGAAGCAGTCAATTAAACCTGGTTTCGATCAATATTTCTGAGTATAACACCGGTTAGGTCTGGGTTAGGTCTGGGATATGCGCGCATCTGGCTTATACTTTCGCCTTTTTCGCAAACTTGTTGGCCAGATCCTGGGTATTTTCCGTGTTTGAAACACGTAGTAATGTGGTAACACACTGAAGCTGTCAATTAAACCTGGTTTCGATCAATATTTTAGAGGATAACACCGGTTAGGTCTGGGTTAGGTCTGGGTTATGCCCGCATCTGGCTCATGATTTTGCCTTCTTCGCATACTTGTTGGCCAGATCCTGGGTTTTTTCCGTGTTTGAATCACGCAGTAATGTGGTAACACACTGAAGCAGTCAATTAAACCTGGTTTCGATCAATATTTCAGAGGATAACACCGGTTAGGTCTGGGTTAGGTCTGGGTTATGCCCGCATCTGGCTCATGATTTTGCCTTCTTCGCATACTTGTTGGCCAGATCCTGGGTTTTTTTCGTGTTTGAATCATGTAGTAATGTGGTAACACACAGAAGCAGTCAATTAAACCTGGTTTCGATCAATATTTTAGAGGATAACACCGGTTAGGTCTGGGTTAGGTCTGGGTTATGCCCGCATCTGGCTCATGATTTTGCCTTCTTCGCATACGTGTTGACCACGTGTTGACGATAAAACTGTAAGATATAGGATGAATTAAGTTCCATGTCCCTAAAATTTTCCAAATCATAGATTTAAAAATGATTTAGATATTTAGATGATTTTAGTGTGGGTATTTATACAAGTATGTAAATCTCTATTTATGCATAACATGTTACCCCTAAATGGGCAAGTTAATGAATTATATAGATGTTAATTGTATAATAATAACCCTTTGTTCCTCATAAAAATTCATAACTGAATTGCTATCATTCTAAAAAAATCCATCCCAAAATATATTGTCAAAACTAGTAATAAATTATTTGAACAAGGTGATAACAGATTTGAAATATTTAATAAAATTTAAATACCAGTAGTATTAATAAAAGATAATATTAATACTATTTTGACACTGTTATTTGATTTTAATATTAATTATAGATACTTTGATTATTGATTTATTAAAACATAAAATTAATGAAGTCCCAGTAGATTATAAATATTTTAAAGAGCATGAATTAGCATAGAATTTCATAAAAAATTTGATGAGTGATAGAAGTAACTTGAATAATCTGAATTTTGTAGCTTTTACTATATCTTTGGATATGGAATCACAGATTCATTTTATTAATAAAAATAGAGATAGTACTGATGATTTACTCAGGCTCGTTAAAGTAAGTGGGCCAAGTGGGAAGAATATTAAGATAAATGGATAGATATTGGTAAAAGTATTCTTCTTGTCCTTATATAGGAAATCTTTAATCTTACAAATAAACTCTTTCTGTAAAATCTTGAACTTATCATTATAATTTATAGAATTAAAGTCAACGCATCTAATAATGAAAGTGAACTGAAGTATTTTATAGACTTGTCAAGAACGTTTTTTGGTATATTCCTAGCAAACGACCCGTTCAACGATCGGGATGAGTTATACGTAATTCGATTCGTCTAATTCAGTATATTATTTGATTAGTATATGCATTTCATTATCTGCGGAAATTCGGTATTTTTACAAAGTAACTAAGTATTTTAAATATATTCTGACAGGTTCACAGGTGGAAACAAGTGACTGTCGTTACCTGTGTTCAAAATGCCAGCTAGTCAAATGCTAATTTGTTAACAATAACATTTATTGAATGAAATTTCTGCTATTTCTGCAAATATCTCATTGAATAAATCACCATCTTTCTATTATATATACATTTACTAAATACATAATGGCTCAGGTATCCAATGAAGTTACTCTTATTGAAAATATAAAATATTGATAGTATTATATGTTAGAAAAAAGTGGTTTCTTCAATTTAATTCATGTAAGCATCAGTAATGAGATCTTGAAAATTGACGCTGTGATTAATTTTCAAATGGCCTCTGTGCCATTATTTCTACAACAAAATGTTGATTCATCAGTCTCTATCTACTCTACCCTTCCACAATTGCTGCGCAGTATTTTTATTTAATGTTAGTTATATAATATCACGACATTGCTCATAATTATATGTTAGCATATATGGTAATTTTAAAACAATATCTGTAACTGAGTTTGTTTTTAGAAAACCACGTTCTTTGCTTTTCAAATATCTTTATATAATGCAATGGCTTTTAAAAAATAAGGGTATAAACATCTCACCGTAAACCGTAAATAGTTTACATTTTAAAGATCCAGAAACAGGCGCTCATACGAATAAAACAGAAACTACGTGGAAGCATAGTAAACACTTTTTGCCTGAATATTGTCGGTTAGTATTTGCAGTTCCACACGTTTTTTAATATGTTTTTCTAACATATAATACAAAATAATAAATATTATATTTTCTATTTTCAGCAAAAAAGATAATTTCATTGGGTACTTAAGCCATTACGTGTTTTATAAACCTTCCAAGCAAGGAAAGGATGATTTATTTAATCAGTTCTTAAAAGAAATTTCAGAAATTTCATTTGATGATGATCGATTCTGTAAAAAATCAAAATATACCAGACTTAGATGATAATGAAATTTAATAATAAAAACAAGTTAAACCAACGTACTGCGTACAATAGTAATTTACTATATATTGTAAACACTGTCAGCGACGGGGAGACATTTTTTACTGTTGCTGCATGTACTGTCTACATACCTGGTTTTAATACTGTCCACCTGACCGACTCGTGGAAGTTCTATGCCTAAAAAAATGATTTTTATGCATCATACAAATTCTTCTACAAATTCCCATTTGACAATGTAGAATAGATCCAATTAGATAAATTATTTATAATTTTTAAAATGAACATAGCAACGATGGTCACTAGTTTCTATCTGTGAACCTGTCAAAAAATCTACTTGACCTTACTTTTTTACTGTAACTTTTTATAATAACTGTTAAAATACTGTTTATATTATTTATTATAATGAATCTTGTTACAAAACAAACACACTTATTTTCCATTGTGAAAAGAAAACTTAAAAACTAAAAGAACATTCCTCTACATGTGCTTCTTTCACACACACCACACACACACACACACACACACACACACACACACACACACACACACACACACACACACACACACACACACACACACACACCACACCACACCACACCACACCACACCACACCACACCACACCACACACTACCCCTCTTATCTGAAACGGTAAACTCCTAAACACTAAAGAAACTAACGAATTTTAAGTCATATTTCTAACACGCCTTCTTGACTTAAAATTTATCAAAACAACAACAAAAATTTTGCCTTTCCTAACGATTTAGTCAGTACATCTGCAATTTGATCGTCCGTAGTCACACTTATTAGTCCCTTTTTTCATAATCATAAACAAAATGATAACTTATATCTATATGCTTGGAATTTTTTGAAAATTTTCCATTTTCTGATAAGGCTATCGCTCCAATATTGTCTTCATATATTTTTACTGGATTGTCATTCTTCACGTCAAAAACAGATAAAATGCCCTTAATTGGAATGATTTCTTCTACACAATCAGCAAGAGCGTAGTATTCAGCATGCGTTGAGGCTCTGGAGACAATTTTTTGTTTTTGCGATTTCCATAGTACTACATTTCCAAAAACTCGTATGATTATCCCTGTAGTCGATTTTCTGTCCGTAGTGTCTGCAGCCCAATCAGCGTCAACAAATGCATCCATTATTTCCTGAGTAGTTGAGTTATAAACAAGATTTATGGAACGAGTGTGATACAAGTATTTTAGAACACGTGTGCTGTCATAGCTATTTTGGAATCGACTTAGGTAATTGACCGCAAATGAAATGTCTGGGCGAGTACCATTTGCAATATACAATAATGCTCCAATTAAATTCCTATATTTCAGTTCTTCATCCACTATATCAGCAGGTTCAATTTTTCGATTCATTTCCATAGGTGTATCGAACCTTTTACTATTTATTATTCCGTACTTATGACTAAGATTTTCAATATATTTTTCTTGATTCAAGTATATTTCCTCTTTACTTTGGTTACGTTGTACTTCAATTCCCAAGTATTGCTTTATTTGTCCCAAGTCTTTCATGCGAAATCGTTTATTAAGCATGATCTTAACTTCATCTATAGCCACTTCATTTATACCACTGATTAATATATCATCCACATATAAAATAATATATATTTTTGTGTCGTTTATCTCTCCAGTATACAGACAGTAATCATAATCAGATCTTTTAAAATGCAAGCTTATCATGTAATTATGAAAACAATCATACCAGTCACGTGGACTTTCTCTCAATCCATAAAGCGCCTTCTTAAGTAAACAAACCTTATCTGACTGTATATTACTACCATCAGGAGGGTAGATGTAAACTTCAGACTTGATATTTCCGTTTAAAAAAGCTGTTTGAACATCCATTTGTTCTATTTTTAAATTTTTAACACATGCAATTGGCAGCAACACCTTTAGCGTGCTCATTCTTGCAACCGGTGAATAAACTTCTTCATCGCTTTGGTACAACTGTTGGAAATGCGACTTTGGCGACAATGCGCGCTTTGCATACTCCATCTGTCTTAATTCTATATATCCACTTTACTTCAATTATTTTCTTATTTATTGGAACGTTGACCAAATCCCATGTGTCGTTTTCTTTTAAACCATCAAGTTCTTGTTTCATAGCCGCTTTCCATTTTCTTGACTCTTCGCAGTTCAATGGTTCTTGGTAGTTTTCAGGTATCAAAGCATTGCAATAGTTTGTATATACGACATGATCATCAAATTTCACAACATTTCACACATTATGTTACGCTTGGGGCGTGTATCTTATTTAACTTCCTCAGTTTTGCTGCATTGATCATCGTCAGTTTTATTTTCTTTTATTTTCAAAACTCTTTCTTCTTCTTCTTCTTTTGGCGTTTCCCCTTCGTATTTTTCTTCGTTATCAGTATTTCTATAAATGGTATATCTTGCACGTGACGACTTACAACTATTTTGTCATTAACCAATATCTGTATACCCTATTAATATTAATTCCTTTTTCGGCCTTTGGATTTAGCTTTGAATATCTGCATGCCTCGGGAATTCGTACAAAAGCAGTGCTTCCATATAAGTGTAAGTTTGAAACATCAGCCCTTTTATTAAAAAATATTTCATATGGTGTTTTTCTTATTCTTGTGTTTGCTAATAGGCGATTTCCAATGTAGGCAGCCGTGTAAATACATTCTGGCCAATAAAACTTGTCGACATTTGCCTCTGACAGCAAGCAGCGTGCACGATCCATTATCGTTCTGTTGTGCCTTTCGGCGACTCCGTTCAATTCGTGTGTGTATGCTGGTCCTGGTTTCAAATAAATACCTTCTCGTTTCGCTAATTCATCAAAGTTTTTGTTAAGATATGATTCTCTTCCATTGTCACATCGAATTTCTTTAATACTTTTTCCAGTTTGATTTTTTACTAATTTCCTAATATACCTAATGAAGCAATAAAAAACATCACTTTTTTGTTTTATGCAATACACAACAGCAATTTTACTGAAATCATCTATAAAAGACACAAAGTATTTCTCACCATTATGACCTGTCTGAGTTATTGGACCATGGACATCTGTATGGACTATTTGTAACAAATCATTTGCTCTTGTACGTTTGTTTTTAAATTTCAAATTTGTCATTTTATTCTCCGGACAAACTTCGCATTTTATAAATTCGTTTTCGAGTTTCACCGGTGTTCCATTTAGCAGCTGAGCTTCACACAAATATTTTAAATCTCTAAAATTTGTGTGACAAAGTATATATCTATGCCATTTTTCTATATTTGAAATTCCCATTGAACTAGTGTACGTACTTGTTTTCTTATTCTCAAGTCTGGCAACTTCTCCATTTAATTCAAAGAGTTTATTTCTTTTAACAGCAATAGCAATGAGTTTCTCTTTCGAATTACAAATTTTATTGTAATTCATTGTCTTTCTCAAACATTATTTTTAATTGTTTTGATTTACAAATACAAGAGACACTTAGTAAGTTTTGTTTCATTTCTGGTACATAGTATATACATTTTTAATCTTTATTTCCTCCGACTTGTCATTAATGTTAATCATTACATTACCAATTTTTCCAGATATTAGTTTAAAACCATCACCAACTTTAATATCAACCGGGTTTTGTAGATTTTTGGATTCATAAAAGTACTCATCTGTGTTTATTATGTGATCTGAGCAACCACTATCTAGTAGCCATTTAATATTTCTACTTCTTCTATTTTGCTACTTTTCATTACTTCAACCTTGAATGAATTGTAATTTCTACTGTCATCTAGACTCGAATTTCCAGCCACTTTTCTATCGTGTCTATTTTGTATATGTTTGAAAAGGTTGCATTTTGTAATAATTATTAAAGTTTTCTGGGCAGTAACGTTGGATGTGCCCTGACTTATTACACTGACTTAACATACCGCTTCAGTAGTCGTTGCACTGCTATGCTGATTATCCTTTGAATTGAGATACTTGTTCTGATTGCGTTGTACGTGTCGAAACCTATGACCTCTAGGATTTTTAGTTAAATTTGAACTAAACGTGCGAGTGTAATTTCTGCTGTACTCAAAGTAGTAACTTTTACCGTTTCTCTTTTGATACTCTAACAGTAATTTAGATTTTACATACTCAACTGTTTTCTCCTTCGTTGGCAGTGCATCAATAATATCAACAATACGTGAGAAGTTAACGTTAATAACAGATAATTCAATTTATCCTCTTCATTCACAGTCTCACCAATATTTTTGAGCCTATTTATATGCGTTTCAAATTCGTTAAAGAAGTCACTTGGATTTTCACCTTCTTTCATTTTTAATTCTAACAATCTTCTTTTACACAATAGCTTTACTGCACTGTTTTTAACTAGATAAATTTCGTCAAGCTTTGCAATCATATTTTTCGCAGTCGTTTCTGATATTATTAATTCTAACTGAGTGTTTGAAATACTGTTTACGATGTAACTTTTTGCTTTAATTTCCGTTTTTATTCCAATCTTCGACTCTTATTTCAGCCGGTCTTTCATCATGTAGAATAACCTCGTTACAGTCTTTCATTTCTAAAAATAAATTTAGCCTGAATTTCCAGTTCCATAAAATATTTGTAACATGAAATCGTCCTTTTTTTCACTTGCCATGCTTCAAACTTAGGTTATCTTCCTTTCACAACTAAATTTCTTTTCTTTACTGTTAACGAACAAACCACGGACCTCTGCTACCATGTTAAAATACTGTTTATATTATTTATTATAATGAATCTTGTTACAAAACAAACACACTTATTTTCCATTGTGAAAAGAAAACTTAAAAACTAAAAGAACATTTCTCGACGTGTGCTTCTTTCACACACACACACAACACGCGCGCGCGCACACACTCCTAAACACTAAAGAAACTAACGAATTTTAAGTCATATTTCTAACAATAGCAGTAACAGTTTATAAAAAAATAACGAATTTCCACAGATGCATAGAAATGCATATCAATAATGTACTGAATTAGGCGAATCGAATAATGTATAACTCACCCCGATCCGTGAACGGGCCTAGCGTTTGCTAGGAATATAATGTTCCATAACTTCTCAACAAAGTCTAAAATTTTTCCCAAGGGTTTTTGAATACCTATACACTGTATAGATATCCTGTTTCCTTCAACCGAACGACATGTGTCCCTAAAAAATATATTTATAAAGTAAGTCGGTCAAGTAGGAAGAATATTCAGATATTTAAGAATATGGATATATTGGTAAAAATATCCATTCCTCTTACCTTTATGTCCTGTGTATTGGATAATATAGATTTACATACTTTTACCGCTGAATTCGAAATTCTGAACTAAACATAGGTACAGGACTCGTAAAAACCGTTTTTTATTCTTTTTATAGTTTTATCTGTTTTCCAAAAAACAACCAATTAAATTAAGTTGCAAGAATGCAAAAGCGATAAAACTTACAGAGGCTTTAATAGAAAATTATAAAACAAAATGTTTACTTAAGACTTTACCTTTTGTAAAAACCGGCGATATTGACTGTGTGTGTGTAAATCGTCGTACGTTCCTGCCCGGTGCAGTAAAACACGTGCATCGATCTAGGTTACGTACGTTCCTCACGTGCCACTTTCTCAATCTATACTTTTACATAAAAATTACTTAGAAAATCACTCCTACTCCTCATTTGGACAGAATTTTTACTTTCATGATTTTAGCGAAAAGTCGTTTTCCTGCTCGGGGAACACATATGTACAGGGTATTCGGCCACCCCTGGGAAAAATTTTAATGGGGGATTCTAGATGCCAAAATACGAAAATACAGACGAAAATCAAGAATACCAATTTGTTGATAGAGGCTACGTTGAAAAGTTATTAACAATTAAACTCAAAAATTTCAAATCGTTCTGGAAAAATTGTTATCGGTTGCGGGGGTCAATTGCAATCATTTTTGGTGAATACACATACCTCCGAAATCTTACCCACTTTCGAGATAAAAATTCGAGAATGTGTGAAATTTTTTCGATGGAAAAGAAAAATTTCAAATCGTTTTGGAAAAATTGTTATCGGTTGCGGGGGTTACTTACAACCATTTTGGGTGAATCGTCATACCCCCCTAATCATGCGCATTTTCGAGAAAGAAATTCAGTACGGGCGGAACTTTAAACGTTAATAACTTTTTAATAAAGCCTCCATTAACAAATTGGTATTCTTGATTTTCGTCTTACTTTGGTCTCTAGAATCCCCTGGGAGAAATTGTAATGGGAGATTCTAGAGGTTAAAGTAGGATGAAAATCAAGAATACCAATTTGTTGATGGAGTAATACGATACTAAACAAGTTATTGACGTTTAAAGTTCCGCTCTTACTTTCGAATTTTTTTCTCGAAAATGCGCAGGATTTCGTATGTGGTATGTCTATTCACCGAAAATAATTGTAATTGACCCCCGAAACCGAAAGTAATTTTTTCAGAACGATTTGAAATTTTCTTTTTCTTTCGTCGAAAAATTTAGGCACTGTCTGTCGATTTTTCTTAAAAATTCCTTTCTGATTTTTATTCAGTTTGTAAAATAGTTGTTTAATAATACTCTTTGTGTAGGTACCCATGAGCTCTACTCGCGAAAAAAAACGTTTCATTGGAATATATTCACTATTCACTATATCAGTAGGAGTTGCGGGGGCTGTTTGAAAATTTGACCAGTTATATGGGATTTTTCTCACTTTACGGGGTCAAGGAACAACTTTTCCAACATCTCTACATATTCTCCATTAAAATATGCGTTGTGTTGCTGTTTGAAACATTAAAATCGTTCAATCCGGCTGTCGACCAAAAAAAAAAAATGCTTGTAACTGACCCCTGCAACGAAAACTAATTCTTCCAAGACGATTCGAAATTCTTTTTTACTTGAATTTTTTTTGTCGAAACTGAGTAGGATTTCGGGGGTACGATTCTAACTGACCTCCGCGACCAAAAATAATTTTTTCAGAACGATTTGAAATTTTTTTATTTAATGTTATTAATAACTACTTTTTAACGAAACCTCAGTCGAAAAATTGATATTCTTAATTTTCGTCTTATTTTGGCTTCTAGAATCTCCCATTAAAATTTTTCCCAGGGGTGGCCAAACACCCTGTATATATTAAATCAATATTAATGAAATTACACCTTGACCGAATTCATTTCAATCCCCCCACACTAATACATATATTGTGTGTAGCCCATAAATGGTTGAGAATGGAGTCACCTTTCCTATACTGGTATTATTAGATGGTCGCAGGTCCTGCATAAATTTCAATTTACATAATTTTTGTTTTGAGTAAACTCATTTTACTTTTTTGTATATTATTACCTAATGCAACTCATATTTTCCAGCCATGCGATGTAGGAATATTTAGACGATTAAAAGTTGCATGGCGAAGGGTAGTGCAGGAACATAGACAAAGTACGTAGGTAGACTAAACCCATTACGAAGGTGAATTTCGCACCAATATATATATCATACCATATATAAATTCCATGAAGAAGGAAATGCTTTTAAAGCTTGTGGTGGCCTATGACCGTTTAACTCAAATACAATTTACTAGACAAAACGTATTTCAGAAAGAAGAAAATAAATTAGAATTCATGTCGCCAGATGAAACTGACATCAATGACAGCAATATAGGTAGTTTTACATAGCATTCAAGAGCATATTCCAGATGATCTGAGAGGGGAACAATTTTCTTTTCTATATAGAAAATATTAAAATACAATCGGGACACAACTAAGACACAACACAAGACACAACTCGCAGAGAGAAAGCACTGCTGATGTTCAACGCAGTGCAGTTCATAGTAACAGTAAAACCAATACCAGTGTAGAAGACTAATTTAACAACGTTTCGCTAGAAGAAACTAATATATGATATACTGATCATTAATTAACTTTAATATTTCATGACAATGATGCTTTTACTTTTTTCTAATGGGAATTGTTTTGTTTCCGATGGTACTGAAATCAAACTACATTAATTCTACAACGTTACTTTACTTATTTTCTCGTAAAGACAAAGATTCTTCAGAATCTATTCTGGATAAACATTATCAACATTATCAAAAAATTGAAAAAACAACAAAGAAAAGAAAAGAAAAGAAAAGAAATATAGAAAGGTGTGTGCAATCAAAGTTACATCAAAGACATGGAAATAGACTCAGCTTGAAAAAATAGAAGCAATTGATAACCAGGAAAAAGAAAAACAAAGAATGAAAGAAGAACGATTAGAAAAGAAAAAAACAAGCCGAGAAATTAAAAGAAGAAAAGCTATTGAAAAAAGAAAGAAAAACAGAAAAATGAAAAGGAAAAGGAGAAAGAAAAGCAAGACGAAGAGAAGGAGAAATGTAAAACTCAAACTAAAAATAAAAATAAAGTTAAGAACGTGAAAAGAAAATAATAAATAATATTATTGTGTTGTTTTTACAGGGTGAATGTAGTAACTGAACCAGGTGGTTATGACTATGCAACATTTTTATTAGCATCTTTTTCAAACTCCACTTGGAACAACACTGTACGTATGTATGTATGGGATTATCAGGAACCGTGTTTGTTCGTTAATCGGCACACTCGTATTTATTTCGTTAAACACAGTCACACCTACTACGTACTTTTCTTCAATCTTTCTCTCTTCCGTGCTGTCTTTTCTCGCTTTCTGGGTTATTCACCCATCAGCTGTTCGGCCGTACGCTCGCCGCGTGTTGACGGCTTTTTCGGCGGTAACCGTCTTCGCTCGTGCACGCTCGTGGACAGCGAACGATTCGCTGTTCGGCCAAAAATTCGTGCGCGATTTAATAATTTTCAACTGCACGGTTCCCTACATACAGGGTGTTCGGCCATCCATGGGAAAAATTTTAATGGGGGATTCTAGAGGTCAAAATAAGACGAAAATCAAGAATACCAATTTGTTGATGGAGGCACTGTTAAAAAGTTATTAATGTTTAAAGTTCCGCTCGTACTGAATTTTTTTCTCGAAAATGCGCAAGATTACGGGGGTATGTCTATACATAAAAAATGATTGTCACCGACCCTCGCAACTGAAAATAATTTTTCACAGAACGATTTGAAATCTTTCTTTTTCATCGAAAAATAAAGGCACCCGATTAGATTTTCGGTAAGGAATTTTTTTCTCGAAAGTGCGTAGGATTTCGGGGGAATGTGTAATGACCAAAAATGATTGTAATTGCCCCCTGTAACCGAAAATAATTTTTTTAGAACGATTTGAAAAATTTGCTTTTCGCCGAAAAATATCAACACATACTCGAATTTTTTTCTCGAAACTGAGTAGGATTCCGAATATATGTCTATTCACTAAAAATGCTTGTAATTGACCCCCGCAGCCGAAAATAATTTTTCTGGAACGATTTGAAATTTTTGAATCAAATTGTTAATAACTTTTTAACGAAGCCTCCATCAACAAATTGATATTCTTGATTTTCGTCTTAGTTTGGCCTCTAGAATATCCTATTAAAATGTTTCTCAGGGCTGGCCGAACACCCTCTATACTACTATGTTTACTAGATCCTGGGTTTTTTTCGGGTTTGAATCACGTAGTAATGTGGTAACACACTGAAGCTGTCAATTAAACCTGGTTTCGATCAATATTTTAGAGGATAACACCGGTTAGGTCTGGGTTAGGTCCGGGATATGCCCGCATCTGGCTCATGATTTTGCCTTCTTCGCATACTTGTTGGCCAGATCCTGGGTTTTTTTCGTGTTTGAATCACGTAGTAATGTGGTAACACACTGAAGCTGTCAATTAAACCTGGTTTCGATCAATATTTTAGAGGATAACACTGGTTAGGCTTGGGTTTCGTCTGGGTTATGTCCGCACCTGGCTCATGACTTTGCCTTCTTCGCATACTTGTTGGCCAGATCCTGGGTTTTTTTCGTGTTTGAATCACGTAGTAATGTGGTAACAAACTGAAGCAGTCAATAAAACCTGGTTTCGATCAATATTTTAGAGGATAACACCGGTTAGGTCTGGGTTAGGTCCGGGATATGCCCGCATCTGGCTCATGATTTTGCCTTCTTCGCATACTTGTTGGCCAGATCCTGGGTTTTTTTCGTGTTTGAATCACGTAGTAATGTGGTAACACACTGAAGCTGTCAATTAAACCTGGTTTCGATCAATATTTTAGAGGATAACACTGGTTAGGCTTGGGTTTCGTCTGGGTTATGTCCGCACCTGGCTCATGACTTTGCCTTCTTCGCATACTTGTTGGCCAGATCCTGGGTTTTTTTCGTGTTTGAATCACGTAGTAATGTGGTAACAAACTGAAGCAGTCAATAAAACCTGGTTTCGATCAATATTTTAGAGGATAACACCGGTTAGGTCTGGGTTAGGTCCGGGATTTGCGCGCATCTGGCTTATACTTTCGCCTTTTTCGCAAACTTGTTGGCCAGATCCTGGATTTTTTCCGTGTTTGAATCACGTAGTAATGTTGTACCACACTGAGGCAGTCAATTAAACCTGGATTCGGACATTATTTTAGAGGATAACACCGGTTAGGTCTGGGTAAGGTCTGGGTTATGCCCGCATCTGGCTCATGATTTTGCCTTCTTCGCATACTTGTTGGCCAGATCCTGGGTTTTTTTCGAGTTTGAATCATGTAGTAATGTGGTAACACACTGAAGCAGTCAATTAAACCTGGTTTCGATCAATATTTTAGAGGATAACACCGGTTAGGTCTGGGTTAGGTCTGGGTTATGCCCGCATCTGGCTCATGATTTTGCCTTCTTCGCATACTTGTTGGCCAGATCCTGGGTTTTTTTCGTGTTTGAATCATGTAGTAATGTGGTAACACACTGAAGCAGTCAATTAAACCTGGTTTCGATCAATATTTCAGAGGATAACACCGGTTAGGTCTGGGTTAGGTCTGGGAAATGCGCGCATCTGGCTTATTCTTTCGCCTTCTTCGCATACTTCTTGGCCAGATCCTGGGTTTTTTTCGTGTTTGAATCACGTAGGAATGTGGTAACACACTGAAGCAGTCAATTAAACCTGGTTTCGATCAATATTTTAGAGGATAACACCGGTTAGGTCTGGGTTAGGTCCGGGATATGCCCGCATCTGGCTCATGATTTTGCCTTCTTCGCATACTTGCTGGCCAGATCCTGGGTTTTTTTCGTGTTTGAATCACGTAGTAATGTGGTAACACACTGAAGCTGTCAATTAAACCTGGTTTCGATCAATATTTAAGAGGATAACACCGGTTAGGACTGGGTTAGGTCTGGCTTATGCCCGCATCTGGCTCATGATTTCGCCTTCTTCGCATACTTGTTGGCCAGATCCTGGGTTTTTTTCGTGTTTGAATCACGTAGTAATGTGGTAACACACTGAAGCTGTCAATTAAACCTGGTTTCGATCAATATTTTAGAGGATAACACCGGTTAGGTCTGGGTTAGGTCTGGGATATGCGCGCATCTGGCTTATACCTTCACCTTTTTCGCAAACTTGTTGGCCAGATCCAGGGTATTTTCCGTGTTTGAATCACGTAGGAATGTGGTAACACACTGAAGCAGTCAATTAAACCTGGTTTCGATCAATATTTTAGAGGATAACACCGGTTAGGTCTGGGTTAGGTCCGGGATATGCGCGCATCTGGCTTATACTTTCGCCTTTTTCGCAAACTTGTTGGCCAGATCCTGGATATTTTCCGTGTTTGAATCACGTAGTAATGTTGTACCACACTGAGGCAGTCAATTAAACCTGGTTTCGATAAATATTTTAGAGGATAATACTGGTTAGGCTTGGGTTTCGTCTGGGTTATGTCCGCATCTGGCTCATGACTTTGCCTTCTTCGCATACTTGCTGGCCAGATCCTGGGTTTTTTTCGTGTTTGAATCACGTAGGAATGTGGTAACACACTGAAGCAGTCAATTAAACCTGGTTTCGATCAATATTTTAGAGGATAACACCGGTTAGGTCTGGGTTAGGTCCGGGATATGCCCGCATCTGGCTCATGATTTTGCCTTCTTCGCATACTTGTTGGCCAGATCCTGGGTTTTTTTCGTGTTTGAATCACGTAGTAATGTGGTAACACACTGAAGCTGTCAATTAAACCTGGTTTCGATCAATATTTTAGAGGATAACACTGGTTAGGCTTGGGTTTCGTCTGGGTTATGTCCGCACCTGGCTCATGACTTTGCCTTCTTCGCATACTTGTTGGCCAGATCCTGGGTTTTTTTCGTGTTTGAATCACGTAGTAATGTGGTAACAAACTGAAGCAGTCAATAAAACCTGGTTTCGATCAATATTTTAGAGGATAACACCGGTTAGGTCTGGGTTAGGTCCGGGATATGCCCGCATCTGGCTCATGATTTTGCCTTCTTCGCATACTTGTTGGCCAGATCCTGGGTTTTTTTCGTGTTTGAATCACGTAGTAATGTGGTAACACACTGAAGCTGTCAATTAAACCTGGTTTCGATCAATATTTTAGAGGATAACACCGGTTAGGTCTGGGTTAGGTCTGGGTTATGCCCGCATCTGGCTCATGATTTTGCCTTCTTCGCATACTTGTTGGCCAGATCTTGGGTTTTTTTCGTGTTTGAATCACGTAGTAATGTGGTAACACACTGAAGCAGTCAATTAAACCTGGTTTCGATCAATATTTTAGAGGATAACACCGGTTAGGTCTGGGTTAGGTCTGGGTTAAGCCCGCAATCTGGCTCATGATTTTGCCTTCTTCGCATACTTGTTGGCCAGATCCTGGATTTTTTCCGTGTTTGAATCACGTAGTAATGTTGTACCACACTGAGGCAGTCAATTAAACCTGGATTCGGACATTATTTGAGAGGATAACACCGGTTAGGTCTGGGTAAGGTCTGGGTTATGCCCGCATCTGGCTCATGATTTTGCCTTCTTCGCATACTTGTTGGCCAGATCCTGGGTTTTTTTCGAGTTTGAAACATGTAGTAATGTGGTAACACACTGGAGCAGTCAATTAAACCTGGTTTCGATCAATATTTTAGAGGATAACACCGGTTAGGTCTGGGTTAGGTCTGGGTTATGCCCGCATCTGGCTCATGATTTTGCCTTCTTCGCATACTTGTTGGCCAGATCCTGGGTTTTTTTCGTGTTTGAATCATGTAGTAATGTGGTAACACACTGAAGCAGTCAATTAAACCTGGTTTCGATCAATATTTTAGAGGATAACACCGGTTAGGTCTGGGTTAGGTCCGGGATATGCGCGCATCTGGCTTATACTTTCGCCTTTTTCGCAAACTTGTTGGCCAGATCCTGGATTTTTTCCGTGTTTGAATCACGTAGTAATGTTGTACCACACTGAGGCAGTCAATTAAACCTGGATTCGGACATTATTTTAGAGGATAACACCGGTTAGGTCTGGGTTAGGTCTGGGTTATGCCCGCATCTGGCTCATGATTTTGCCTTCTTCGCATACTTGTTGGCCAGATCCTGGGTTTTTTTCGTGTTTGAATCACGTAGGAATGTGGTAACACACTGAAGCAGTCAATTAAACCTGGTTTCGATCAATATTTTAGAGGATAACACCGGTTAGGTCTGGGTTAGGTCTGGGTTTTGCCCGCATCTGGCTCATGATTTTGCCTTCCTCGCATACTTGTTGGCCAGATCCCGGGTATTTTCCGTGTTTGAATCACGTAGTAATGTGGTAGCACACTGAAGCAGTCAATTCAACCTGGTTTCGATCAATATTTCAGAGGATAACACCGGTTAGGTCTGGGAAATGCGCGCATCTGGCTTATACTTTCGCCTTCATCGCATACTTGTTGGTCAGATCCTGGGTTTTTTTCGTGTTTCAATCACGTAGGAATGTGGTAACACACTGAAGCAGTCAATTAAACCTGGTTTCGAACAATATTTTAGAGGATAACACCGGTTAGGTCTGGGTTAGGTCTGGGTTTTGCCCGCATCTGGCTCATGATTTTGCCTTTTTCGCAAACTTGTTGGCCAGATCCTGGGTTTTTTTCGAGTTTGAAACATGTAGTAATGTGGTAACACACTGAAGCAGTCAATTAAACCTGGTTTCGATCAATATTTTAGAGGATAACACCGGTTAGGTCTGGGTTAGGTCTGGGTTATGCCCGCATCTGGCTCATGATTTTGCCTTCTTCGCATACTTGTTGGCCAGATCCTGGATTTTTTCCGTGTTTGAATCACGTAGTAATGTTGTACCACACTGAGGCAGTCAATTAAACCTGGATTCGGACATTATTTGAGAGGATAACACCGGTTAGGTCTGGGTAAGGTCTGGGTTATGCCCGCATCTGGCTCATGATTTTGCCTTCTTCGCATACTTGTTGGCCAGATCCTGGGTTTTTTTCGAGTTTGAAACATGTAGTAATGTGGTAACACACTGAAGCAGTCAATTAAACCTGGTTTCGATCAATATTTTAGAGGATAACACCGGTTAGGTCTGGGTTAGGTCTGGGTTATGCCCGCATCTGGCTCATGATTTTGCCTTCTTCGCATACTTGTTGGCCAGATCCTGGGTTTTTTTCGTGTTTGAATCATGTAGTAATGTGGCAACACACTGAAGCAGTCAATTAAACCTGGTTTCGATCAATATTTTAGAGGATAACACCGGTTAGGTCTGGGTTAGGTCCGGGATATGCGCGCATCTGGCTTATACTTTCGCCTTTTTCGCAAACTTGTTGGCCAGATCCTGGATTTTTTCCGTGTTTGAATCACGTAGTAATGTCGTACCACACTGAGGCAGTCAATTAAACCTGGATTCGGACATTATTTTAGAGGATAACACCGGTTAGGTCTGGGTTAGGTCTGGGTTATGCCCGCATCTGGCTCATGATTTTGCCTTCTTCGCATACTTGTTGGCCAGATCCTGGGTTTTTTTCGTGTTTGAATCACGTAGGAATGTGGTAACACACTGAAGCAGTCAATTAAACCTGGTTTCGATCAATATTTTAGAGGATAACACCGGTTAGGTCTGGGTTAGGTCTGGGTTTTGCCCGCATCTGGCTCATGATTTTGCCTTCCTCGCATACTTGTTGGCCAGATCCCGGGTATTTTCCGTGTTTGAATCACGTAGTAATGTGGTAGCACACTGAAGCAGTCAATTCAACCTGGTTTCGATCAATATTTCAGAGGATAACACCGGTTAGGTCTGGGAAATGCGCGCATCTGGCTTATACTTTCGCCTTCATCGCATACTTGTTGGTCAGATCCTGGGTTTTTTTCGTGTTTCAATCACGTAGGAATGTGGTAACACACTGAAGCAGTCAATTAAACCTGGTTTCGAACAATATTTTAGAGGATAACACCGGTTAGGTCTGGGTTAGGTCTGGGTTTTGCCCGCATCTGGCTCATGATTTTGCCTTTTTCGCAAACTTGTTGGCCAGATCCTGGGTTTTTTTCGAGTTTGAAACATGTAGTAATGTGGTAACACACTGAAGCAGTCAATTAAACCTGGTTTCGATCAATATTTTAGAGGATAACACCGGTTAGGTCTGGGTTAGGTCTGGGTTATGCCCGCATCTGGCTCATGATTTTGCCTTCTTCGCATACTTGTTGGCCAGATCCTGGGTTTTTTTCGTGTTTGAATCATGTAGTAATGTGGTAACACACTGAAGCAGTCAATTAAACCTGGTTTCGATCAATATTTCAGAGGATAACACCGGTTAGGTCTGGGTTAGGTCTGGATTTGCCCGCATCTGGCTCATGATTTTGCCTTCTTCGCATACTTGTTGGCCAGATCCTGGGTTTTTTTCGTGTTTGAATCATGTAGTAATGTGGTAATACACTGAAGCAGTCAATAAAACCTGGTTTCGATCAATATTTCAGAGGATAACACCGGTTAGGTCTGGGTTAGGTCCGGGATATGCCCGCATCTGGCTCATGATTTTGCCTTCTTCGCATACTTGTTGGCCAGATCCTGGGTTTTTTTCGTGTTTGAATCACGTAGTAATGTGGTAACACACTGAAGCTGTCAATTAAACCTGGTTTCGACCAATATTTTAGAGGATAACACCGGTTAGGTCTGGGTTAGGTCTGGGTTATGCCCGCATCTGGCTCATGATTTTGCCTTCTTCGCATACTTGTTGGCCAGATCCTGGGTTTTTTTCATGTTTGAATCACGTAGTAATGTGGTAACACACTGAAGCAGTAAATTAAACCTGGTTTCGATCAATATTTTAGAGGATAACACCGGTTAGGTCTGGGTTTCGTCTGGGATATGCCCGCATCTGGCTCATGATTTTGCCTTCTTCGCATACTTGTTGGCCAGATCCAGGGTTTTTTCCGTGTTTAATCACGTAGTAATGTGGTAACACACTGAAGCAGTCAATAAAACCTGGTTTCGATCAATATTTTAGACGATAACACCGGTTAGGTCTGGGTTATGCCCGCATCTGGCTCATGATTTTGCCTTCTTCGCATACTTGTTGGCCAGATCCTGGGTTTTTTTCGTGTTTGAATCATGTAGTAATGTGGTAACACACTGAAGCTGTCAATTAAACCTGGTTTCGATCAATATTTCAGAGGATAACACCGGTTAGGTCTGGGTTAGGTCTGGGTTTTGCCCGCATCTGGCTCATGATTTTGCCTTCTTCGCATACTTGTTGGCCAGATCCTGGGTTTTTTTCGTGTTTGAATCATGTAGTAATGTGGTAATACACTGAAGCAGTCAATAAAACCTGGTTTCGATCAATATTTTAGAGGATAACACCGGTTAGGTCTGGGTTAGGTCCGGGATATGCCCGCATCTGGCTCATGATTTTGCCTTCTTCGCATACTTGTTGGCCAGATCCTGGGTTTTTTTCGTGTTTGAATCACGTAGTAATGTGGTAACACACTGAAGCTGTCAATTAAACCTGGTTTCGATCAATATTTTAGAGGATAACACCGGTTAGGTCTGGGTTAGGTCTGGGTTATGCCCGCATCTGGCTCATGATTTTGCCTTCTTCGCATACTTGTTGGCCAGATCTTGGGTTTTTTTCGTGTTTGAATCACGTAGTAATGTGGTAACACACTGAAGCAGTCAATTAAACCTGGTTTCGATCAATATTTTAGAGGATAACACCGGTTAGGTCTGGGTTAGGTCTGGGTTAAGCCCGCATCTGGCTCATGATTTTGCCTTCTTCGCATACTTGTTGGCCAGATCCTGGATTTTTTCCGTGTTTGAATCACGTAGTAATGTTGTACCACACTGAGGCAGTCAATTAAACCTGGATTCGGACATTATTTCAGAGGATAACACCGGTTAGGTCTGGGTTAGGTCTGGGTTATGCCCGCATCTGGCTCATGATTTTGCCTTCTTCGCATACTTGATGGCCAGATCCTGGGTTTTTTTCGTGTTTGAATCATGTAGTAATGTGGTAACACACTGAAGCAGTCAATTAAACCTGGTTTCGATCAATATTTTAGAGGATAACACCGGTTAGGTCTGGGTTAGGTCCGGGATATGCGCGCATCTGGCTTATACTTTCGCCTTTTTCGCAAACTTGTTGGCCAGATCCTGGATTTTTTCCGTGTTTGAATCACGTAGTAATGTTGTACCACACTGAGGCAGTCAATTAAACCTGGATTCGGACATTATTTTAGAGGATAACACCGGTTAGGTCTGGGTTAGGTCTGGGTTATGCCCGCATCTGGCTCATGATTTTGCCTTCTTCGCATACTTGTTGGCCAGATCCTGGGTTTTTTTCGTGTTTGAATCACGTAGGAATGTGGTAACACACTGAAGCAGTCAATTAAACCTGGTTTCGATCAATATTTTAGAGGATAACACCGGTTAGGTCTGGGTTAGGTCTGGGTTATGCCCGCATCTGGCTCATGATTTTGCCTTCTTCGCATACTTGTTGGCCAGATCCTGGGTTTTTTTCGTGTTTGAATCATGTAGTAATGTGGTAACACACTGAAGCAGTCAATTAAACCTGGTTTCGATCAATATTTTAGAGGATAACACCGGTTAGGTCTGGGTTAGGTCCGGGATATGCGCGCATCTGGCTTATACTTTCGCCTTTTTCGCAAACTTGTTGGCCAGATCCTGGATTTTTTCCGTGTTTGAATCACGTAGTAATGTCGTACCACACTGAGGCAGTCAATTAAACCTGGATTCGGACATTATTTTAGAGGATAACACCGGTTAGGTCTGGGTTAGGTCTGGGTTATGCCCGCATCTGGCTCATGATTTTGCCTTCTTCGCATACTTGTTGGCCAGATCCTGGGTTTTTTTCGTGTTTGAATCACGTAGGAATGTGGTAACACACTGAAGCAGTCAATTAAACCTGGTTTCGATCAATATTTTAGAGGATAACACCGGTTAGGTCTGGGTTAGGTCTGGGTTTTGCCCGCATCTGGCTCATGATTTTGCCTTCCTCGCATACTTGTTGGCCAGATCCCGGGTATTTTCCGTGTTTGAATCACGTAGTAATGTGGTAGCACACTGAAGCAGTCAATTCAACCTGGTTTCGATCAATATTTCAGAGGATAACACCGGTTAGGTCTGGGAAATGCGCGCATCTGGCTTATACTTTCGCCTTCATCGCATACTTGTTGGTCAGATCCTGGGTTTTTTTCGTGTTTCAATCACGTAGGAATGTGGTAACACACTGAAGCAGTCAATTAAACCTGGTTTCGAACAATATTTTAGAGGATAACACCGGTTAGGTCTGGGTTAGGTCTGGGTTTTGCCCGCATCTGGCTCATGATTTTGCCTTTTTCGCAAACTTGTTGGCCAGATCCTGGGTTTTTTTCGAGTTTGAAACATGTAGTAATGTGGTAACACACTGAAGCAGTCAATTAAACCTGGTTTCGATCAATATTTTAGAGGATAACACCGGTTAGGTCTGGGTTAGGTCTGGGTTATGCCCGCATCTGGCTCATGATTTTGCCTTCTTCGCATACTTGTTGGCCAGATCCTGGGTTTTTTTCGTGTTTGAATCATGTAGTAATGTGGTAACACACTGAAGCAGTCAATTAAACCTGGTTTCGATCAATATTTCAGAGGATAACACCGGTTAGGTCTGGGTTAGGTCTGGGTTTTGCCCGCATCTGGCTCATGATTTTGCCTTCTTCGCATACTTGTTGGCCAGATCCTGGGTTTTTTTCGTGTTTGAATCATGTAGTAATGTGGTAATACACTGAAGCAGTCAATAAAACCTGGTTTCGATCAATATTTTAGAGGATAACACCGGTTAGGTCTGGGTTAGGTCTGCGTTATGCCCGCATCTGGCTCATGATTTTGCCTTCTTCGCATACTTGTTGGCCAGATCCTGGGTTTTTTTCGTGTTTGAATCACGTAGTAATGTGGTAACACACTGAAGCAGTCAATTAAACCTGGTTTCGATCAATATTTTAGAGGATAACACCGGTTAGGTCTGGGATAGTTCCGGGATATGCCCGCATCTGGCTTATACTTTCGCCTTTTTCGCAAACTTGTTGGCTAGATCCTGGGTTTTTTTCCGGTTTGAATAACGCAGTAATATGGTACCACACTGAAGCAGTCAATTAAACCTGGTTTCGATCAATATTTCAGAGGATAACACCGGTTAGGTCTGGGTTAGGTCCGGGATATGCCCGCATCTGGCTCATGATTTTGCCTTCTTCGCATACTTGTTGGCCAGATCCTGGGTTTTTTTCGTGTTTGAATCACGTAGTAATGTGGTAACACACTGAAGCTGTCAATTAAACCTGGTTTCGATCAATATTTTAGAGGATAACACCGGTTAGGTCTGGGTTAGGTCTGGGTTATGCCCGCATCTGGCTCATGATTTTGCCTTCTTCGCATACTTGTTGGCCAGATCCTGGGTTTTTTTCATGTTTGAATCACGTAGTAATGTGGTAACACACTGAAGCAGTAAATTAAACCTGGTTTCGATCAATATTTTAGAGGATAACACCGGTTAGGTCTGGGTTTCGTCTGGGATATGCCCGCATCTGGCTCATGATTTTGCCTTCTTCGCATACTTGTTGGCCAGATCCAGGGTTTTTTCCGTGTTTAATCACGTAGTAATGTGGTAACACACTGAAGCAGGCAATAAAACCTGGTTTCGATCAATATTTTAGACGATAACACCGGTTAGGTCTGGGTTATGCCCGCATCTGGCTCATGATTTTGCCTTCTTCGCATACTTGTTGGCCAGATCCTGGGTTTTTTTCGTGTTTGAATCATGTAGTAATGTGGTAACACACTGAAGCAGTCAATTAAACCTGGTTTCGATCAATATTTCAGAGGATAACACCGGTTAGGTCTGGGTTAGGTCTGGGTTTTGCCCGCATCTGGCTCATGATTTTGCCTTCTTCGCATACTTGTTGGCCAGATCCTGGGTTTTTTTCGTGTTTGAATCATGTAGTAATGTGGTAATACACTGAAGCAGTCAATAAAACCTGGTTTCGATCAATATTTTAGAGGATAACACCGGTTAGGTCTGGGTTAGGTCCGGGATATGCCCGCATCTGGCTCATGATTTTGCCTTCTTCGCATACTTGTTGGCCAGATCCTGGGTTTTTTCCGTGTTTGAATCACGTAGTAATGTGGTAACACACTGAAGCTGTCAATTAAACCTGGTTTCGATCAATATTTTAGAGGATAACACCGGTTAGGTCTGGGTTAGGTCTGGGTTATGCCCGCATCTGGCTCATGATTTTGCCTTCTTCGCATACTTGTTGGCCAGATCTTGGGTTTTTTTCGTGTTTGAATCACGTAGTAATGTGGTAACACACTGAAGCAGTCAATTAAACCTGGTTTCGATCAATATTTTAGAGGATAACACCGGTTAGGTCTGGGTTAGGTCTGGGTTAAGCCCGCATCTGGCTCATGATTTTGCCTTCTTCGCATACTTGTTGGCCAGATCCTGGATTTTTTCCGTGTTTGAATCACGTAGTAATGTTGTACCACACTGAGGCAGTCAATTAAACCTGGATTCGGACATTATTTTAGAGGATAACACCGGTTAGGTCTGGGTAAGGTCTGGGTTATGCCCGCATCTGGCTCATGATTTTGCCTTCTTCGCATACTTGTTGGCCAGATCCTGGGTTTTTTTCGAGTTTGAAACATGTAGTAATGTGGTAATACACTGAAGCAGTCAATTAAACCTGGTTTCGATCAATATTTTAGAGGATAACACCGGTTAGGTCTGGGTTAGGTCTGGGTTATGCCCGCATCTGGCTCATGATTTTGCCTTCTTCGCATACTTGATGGCCAGATCCTGGGTTTTTTTCGTGTTTGAATCATGTAGTAATGTGGTAACACACTGAAGCAGTCAATTAAACCTGGTTTCGATCAATATTTTAGAGGATAACACCGGTTAGGTCTGGGTTAGGTCCGGGATATGCGCGCATCTGGCTTATACTTTCGCCTTTTTCGCAAACTTGTTGGCCAGATCCTGGATTTTTTCCGTGTTTGAATCACGTAGTAATGTTGTACCACACTGAGGCAGTCAATTAAACCTGGATTCGGACATTATTTTAGAGGATAACACCGGTTAGGTCTGGGTTAGGTCTGGGTTATGCCCGCATCTGGCTCATGATTTTGCCTTCTTCGCATACTTGTTGGCCAGATCCTGGGTTTTTTTCGTGTTTGAATCACGTAGGAATGTGGTAACACACTGAAGCAGTCAATTAAACCTGGTTTCGATCAATATTTTAGAGGATAACACCGGTTAGGTCTGGGTTAGGTCTGGGTTTTGCCCGCATCTGGCTCATGATTTTGCCTTCCTCGCATACTTGTTGGCCAGATCCCGGGTATTTTCCGTGTTTGAATCACGTAGTAATGTGGTAGCACACTGAAGCAGTCAATTCAACCTGGTTTCGATCAATATTTCAGAGGATAACACCGGTTAGGTCTGGGAAATGCGCGCATCTGGCTTATACTTTCGCCTTCATCGCATACTTGTTGGTCAGATCCTGGGTTTTTTTCGTGTTTCAATCACGTAGGAATGTGGTAACACACTGAAGCAGTCAATTAAACCTGGTTTCGAACAATATTTTAGAGGATAACACCGGTTAGGTCTGGGTTAGGTCTGGGTTTTGCCCGCATCTGGCTCATGATTTTGCCTTTTTCGCAAACTTGTTGGCCAGATCCTGGGTTTTTTTCGAGTTTGAAACATGTAGTAATGTGGTAACACACTGAAGCAGTCAATTAAACCTGGTTTCGATCAATATTTTAGAGGATAACACCGGTTAGGTCTGGGTTAGGTCTGGGTTATGCCCGCATCTGCCTCATGATTTTGCCTTCTTCGCATACTTGTTGGCCAGATCCTGGGTTTTTTTCGTGTTTGAATCATGTAGTAATGTGGTAACACACTGAAGCAGTCAATTAAACCTGGTTTCGATCAATATTTCAGAGGATAACACCGGTTAGGTCTGGGTTAGGTCTGGGTTTTGCCCGCATCTGGCTCATGATTTTGCCTACCTCGCATACTTGTTGGCCAGATCCCGGGTATTTTCCGTGTTTGAATCACGTAGTAATGTGGTAGCACACTGAAGCAGTCAATTCAACCTGGTTTCGATCAATATTTCAGAGGATAACACCGGTTAGGTCTGGGAAATGCGCGCATCTGGCTTATACTTTCGCCTTCATCGCATACTTGTTGGTCAGATCCTGGGTTTTTTTCGTGTTTCAATCACGTAGGAATGTGGTAACACACTGAAGCAGTCAATTAAACCTGGTTTCGAACAATATTTTAGAGGATAACACCGGTTAGGTCTGGGTTAGGTCTGGGTTTTGCCCGCATCTGGCTCATGATTTTGCCTTTTTCGCAAACTTGTTGGCCAGATCCTGGGTTTTTTTCGAGTTTGAAACATGTAGTAATGTGGTAACACACTGAAGCAGTCAATTAAACCTGGTTTCGATCAATATTTTAGAGGATAACACCGGTTAGGTCTGGGTTAGGTCTGGGTTATGCCCGCATCTGGCTCATGATTTTGCCTTCTTCGCATACTTGTTGGCCAGATCCTGGGTTTTTTTCGTGTTTGAATCATGTAGTAATGTGGTAACACACTGAAGCAGTCAATTAAACCTGGTTTCGATCAATATTTCAGAGGATAACACCGGTTAGGTCTGGGTTAGGTCTGGGTTTTGCCCGCATCTGGCTCATGATTTTGCCTTCTTCGCATACTTGTTGGCCAGATCCTGGGTTTTTTTCGTGTTTGAATCATGTAGTAATGTGGTAATACACTGAAGCAGTCAATAAAACCTGGTTTCGATCAATATTTTAGAGGATAACACCGGTTAGGTCTGGGTTAGGTCTGCGTTATGCCCGCATCTGGCTCATGATTTTGCCTTCTTCGCATACTTGTTGGCCAGATCCTGGGTTTTTTTCGTGTTTGAATCACGTAGTAATGTGGTAACACACTGAAGCAGTCAATTAAACCTGGTTTCGATCAATATTTTAGAGGATAACACCGGTTAGGTCTGGGATAGTTCCGGGATATGCCCGCATCTGGCTTATACTTTCGCCTTTTTCGCAAACTTGTTGGCTAGATCCTGGGTTTTTTTCCGGTTTGAATAACGCAGTAATATGGTACCACACTGAAGCAGTCAATTAAACCTGGTTTCGATCAATATTTCAGAGGATAACACCGGTTAGGTCTGGGTTAGGTCCGGGATATGCCCGCATCTGGCTCATGATTTTGCCTTCTTCGCATACTTGTTGGCCAGATCCTGGGTTTTTTTCGTGTTTGAATCACGTAGTAATGTGGTAACACACTGAAGCTGTCAATTAAACCTGGTTTCGATCAATATTTTAGAGGATAACACCGGTTAGGTCTGGGTTAGGTCTGGGTTATGCCCGCATCTGGCTCATGATTTTGCCTTCTTCGCATACTTGTTGGCCAGATCCTGGGTTTTTTTCATGTTTGAATCACGTAGTAATGTGGTAACACACTGAAGCAGTAAATTAAACCTGGTTTCGATCAATATTTTAGAGGATAACACCGGTTAGGTCTGGGTTTCGTCTGGGATATGCCCGCATCTGGCTCATGATTTTGCCTTCTTCGCATACTTGTTGGCCAGATCCAGGGTTTTTTCCGTGTTTAATCACGTAGTAATGTGGTAACACACTGAAGCAGGCAATAAAACCTGGTTTCGATCAATATTTTAGACGATAACACCGGTTAGGTCTGGGTTATGCCCGCATCTGGCTCATGATTTTGCCTTCTTCGCATACTTGTTGGCCAGATCCTGGGTTTTTTTCGTGTTTGAATCATGTAGTAATGTGGTAACACACTGAAGCAGTCAATTAAACCTGGTTTCGATCAATATTTCAGAGGATAACACCGGTTAGGTCTGGGTTAGGTCTGGGTTTTGCCCGCATCTGGCTCATGATTTTGCCTTCTTCGCATACTTGTTGGCCAGATCCTGGGTTTTTTTCGTGTTTGAATCATGTAGTAATGTGGTAATACACTGAAGCAGTCAATAAAACCTGGTTTCGATCAATATTTTAGAGGATAACACCGGTTAGGTCTGGGTTAGGTCCGGGATATGCCCGCATCTGGCTCATGATTTTGCCTTCTTCGCATACTTGTTGGCCAGATCCTGGGTTTTTTCCGTGTTTGAATCACGTAGTAATGTGGTAACACACTGAAGCTGTCAATTAAACCTGGTTTCGATCAATATTTTAGAGGATAACACCGGTTAGGTCTGGGTTAGGTCTGGGTTATGCCCGCATCTGGCTCATGATTTTGCCTTCTTCGCATACTTGTTGGCCAGATCTTGGGTTTTTTTCGTGTTTGAATCACGTAGTAATGTGGTAACACACTGAAGCAGTCAATTAAACCTGGTTTCGATCAATATTTTAGAGGATAACACCGGTTAGGTCTGGGTTAGGTCTGGGTTAAGCCCGCATCTGGCTCATGATTTTGCCTTCTTCGCATACTTGTTGGCCAGATCCTGGATTTTTTCCGTGTTTGAATCACGTAGTAATGTTGTACCACACTGAGGCAGTCAATTAAACCTGGATTCGGACATTATTTTAGAGGATAACACCGGTTAGGTCTGGGTAAGGTCTGGGTTATGCCCGCATCTGGCTCATGATTTTGCCTTCTTCGCATACTTGTTGGCCAGATCCTGGGTTTTTTTCGAGTTTGAAACATGTAGTAATGTGGTAATACACTGAAGCAGTCAATTAAACCTGGTTTCGATCAATATTTTAGAGGATAACACCGGTTAGGTCTGGGTTAGGTCTGGGTTATGCCCGCATCTGGCTCATGATTTTGCCTTCTTCGCATACTTGATGGCCAGATCCTGGGTTTTTTTCGTGTTTGAATCATGTAGTAATGTGGTAACACACTGAAGCAGTCAATTAAACCTGGTTTCGATCAATATTTTAGAGGATAACACCGGTTAGGTCTGGGTTAGGTCCGGGATATGCGCGCATCTGGCTTATACTTTCGCCTTTTTCGCAAACTTGTTGGCCAGATCCTGGATTTTTTCCGTGTTTGAATCACGTAGTAATGTTGTACCACACTGAGGCAGTCAATTAAACCTGGATTCGGACATTATTTTAGAGGATAACACCGGTTAGGTCTGGGTTAGGTCTGGGTTATGCCCGCATCTGGCTCATGATTTTGCCTTCTTCGCATACTTGTTGGCCAGATCCTGGGTTTTTTTCGTGTTTGAATCACGTAGGAATGTGGTAACACACTGAAGCAGTCAATTAAACCTGGTTTCGATCAATATTTTAGAGGATAACACCGGTTAGGTCTGGGTTAGGTCTGGGTTTTGCCCGCATCTGGCTCATGATTTTGCCTTCCTCGCATACTTGTTGGCCAGATCCCGGGTATTTTCCGTGTTTGAATCACGTAGTAATGTGGTAGCACACTGAAGCAGTCAATTCAACCTGGTTTCGATCAATATTTCAGAGGATAACACCGGTTAGGTCTGGGAAATGCGCGCATCTGGCTTATACTTTCGCCTTCATCGCATACTTGTTGGTCAGATCCTGGGTTTTTTTCGTGTTTCAATCACGTAGGAATGTGGTAACACACTGAAGCAGTCAATTAAACCTGGTTTCGAACAATATTTTAGAGGATAACACCGGTTAGGTCTGGGTTAGGTCTGGGTTTTGCCCGCATCTGGCTCATGATTTTGCCTTTTTCGCAAACTTGTTGGCCAGATCCTGGGTTTTTTTCGAGTTTGAAACATGTAGTAATGTGGTAACACACTGAAGCAGTCAATTAAACCTGGTTTCGATCAATATTTTAGAGGATAACACCGGTTAGGTCTGGGTTAGGTCTGGGTTATGCCCGCATCTGCCTCATGATTTTGCCTTCTTCGCATACTTGTTGGCCAGATCCTGGGTTTTTTTCGTGTTTGAATCATGTAGTAATGTGGTAACACACTGAAGCAGTCAATTAAACCTGGTTTCGATCAATATTTCAGAGGATAACACCGGTTAGGTCTGGGTTAGGTCTGGGTTTTGCCCGCATCTGGCTCATGATTTTGCCTACCTCGCATACTTGTTGGCCAGATCCCGGGTATTTTCCGTGTTTGAATCACGTAGTAATGTGGTAGCACACTGAAGCAGTCAATTCAACCTGGTTTCGATCAATATTTCAGAGGATAACACCGGTTAGGTCTGGGAAATGCGCGCATCTGGCTTATACTTTCGCCTTCATCGCATACTTGTTGGTCAGATCCTGGGTTTTTTTCGTGTTTCAATCACGTAGGAATGTGGTAACACACTGAAGCAGTCAATTAAACCTGGTTTCGAACAATATTTTAGAGGATAACACCGGTTAGGTCTGGGTTAGGTCTGGGTTTTGCCCGCATCTGGCTCATGATTTTGCCTTTTTCGCAAACTTGTTGGCCAGATCCTGGGTTTTTTTCGAGTTTGAAACATGTAGTAATGTGGTAACACACTGAAGCAGTCAATTAAACCTGGTTTCGATCAATATTTTAGAGGATAACACCGGTTAGGTCTGGGTTAGGTCTGGGTTATGCCCGCATCTGGCTCATGATTTTGCCTTCTTCGCATACTTGTTGGCCAGATCCTGGGTTTTTTTCGTGTTTGAATCATGTAGTAATGTGGTAACACACTGAAGCAGTCAATTAAACCTGGTTTCGATCAATATTTCAGAGGATAACACCGGTTAGGTCTGGGTTAGGTCTGGGTTTTGCCCGCATCTGGCTCATGATTTTGCCTTCTTCGCATACTTGTTGGCCAGATCCTGGGTTTTTTTCGTGTTTGAATCATGTAGTAATGTGGTAATACACTGAAGCAGTCAATAAAACCTGGTTTCGATCAATATTTTAGAGGATAACACCGGTTAGGTCTGGGTTAGGTCTGCGTTATGCCCGCATCTGGCTCATGATTTTGCCTTCTTCGCATACTTGTTGGCCAGATCCTGGGTTTTTTTCGTGTTTGAATCACGTAGTAATGTGGTAACACACTGAAGCAGTCAATTTAACCTGGTTTCGATCAATATTTTAGAGGATAACACCGGTTAGGTCTGGGATAGTTCCGGGATATGCCCGCATCTGGCTTATACTTTCGCCTTTTTCGCAAACTTGTTGGCTAGATCCTGGGTTTTTTTCCGGTTTGAATAACGCAGTAATGTGGTACCACACTGAAGCAGTCAATTAAACCTGGTTTCGATCAATATTTCAGAGGATAACACCGGTTAGGTCTGGGTTAGGTCCGGGATATGCCCGCATCTGGCTCATGATTTTGCCTTCTTCGCATACTTGTTGGCCAGATCCTGGGTTTTTTTCGTGTTTGAATCACGTAGTAATGTGGTAACACACTGAAGCTGTCAATTAAACCTGGTTTCGATCAATATTTTAGAGGATAACACCGGTTAGGTCTGGGTTAGGTCTGGGTTATGCCCGCATCTGGCTCATGATTTTGCCTTCTTCGCATACTTGTTGGCCAGATCCTGGGTTTTTTTCATGTTTGAATCACGTAGTAATGTGGTAACACACTGAAGCAGTAAATTAAACCTGGTTTCGATCAATATTTTAGAGGATAACACCGGTTAGGTCTGGGTTTCGTCTGGGATATGCCCGCATCTGGCTCATGATTTTGCCTTCTTCGCATACTTGTTGGCCAGATCCAGGGTTTTTTCCGTGTTTAATCACGTAGTAATGTGGTAACACACTGAAGCAGTCAATAAAACCTGGTTTCGATCAATATTTTAGACGATAACACCGGTTAGGTCGGGGTTATGCCCGCATCTGGCTCATGATTTTGCCTTCTTCGCATACTTGTTGGCCAGATCCTGGGTTTTTTTCGTGTTTGAATCATGTAGTAATGTGGTAACACACTGAAGCAGTCAATTAAACCTGGTTTCGATCAATATTTCAGAGGATAACACCGGTTAGGTCTGGGTTAGGTCTGGGTTTTGCCCGCATCTGGCTCATGATTTTGCCTTCTTCGCATACTTGTTGGCCAGATCCTGGGTTTTTTTCGTGTTTGAATCATGTAGTAATGTGGTAATACACTGAAGCAGTCAATAAAACCTGGTTTCGATCAATATTTTAGAGGATAACACCGGTTAGGTCTGGGTTAGGTCCGGGATATGCCCGCATCTGGCTCATGATTTTGCCTTCTTCGCATACTTGTTGGCCAGATCCTGGGTTTTTTTCGTGTTTGAATCACGTAGTAATGTGGTAACACACTGAAGCTGTCAATTAAACCTGGTTTCGATCAATATTTTAGAGGATAACACCGGTTAGGTCTGGGTTAGGTCTGGGTTATGCCCGCATCTGGCTCATGATTTTGCCTTCTTCGCATACTTGTTGGCCAGATCTTGGGTTTTTTTCGTGTTTGAATCACGTAGTAATGTGGTAACACACTGAAGCAGTCAATTAAACCTGGTTTCGATCAATATTTTAGAGGATAACACCGGTTAGGTCTGGGTTAGGTCTGGGTTAAGCCCGCATCTGGCTCATGATTTTGCCTTCTTCGCATACTTGTTGGCCAGATCCTGGATTTTTTCCGTGTTTGAATCACGTAGTAATGTTGTACCACACTGAGGCAGTCAATTAAACCTGGATTCGGACATTATTTTAGAGGATAACACCGGTTAGGTCTGGGTAAGGTCTGGGTTATGCCCGCATCTGGCTCATGATTTTGCCTTCTTCGCATACTTGTTGGCCAGATCCTGGGTTTTTTTCGAGTTTGAAACATGTAGTAATGTGGTAATACACTGAAGCAGTCAATTAAACCTGGTTTCGATCAATATTTCAGAGGATAACACCGGTTAGGTCTGGGAAATGCGCGCATCTGGCTTATACTTTCGCCTTCATCGCATACTTGTTGGTCAGATCCTGGGTTTTTTTCGTGTTTCAATCACGTAGGAATGTGGTAACACACTGAAGCAGTCAATTAAACCTGGTTTCGAACAATATTTTAGAGGATAACACCGGTTAGGTCTGGGTTAGGTCTGGGTTTTGCCCGCATCTGGCTCATGATTTTGCCTTTTTCGCAAACTTGTTGGCCAGATCCTGGGTTTTTTTCGAGTTTGAAACATGTAGTAATGTGGTAACACACTGAAGCAGTCAATTAAACCTGGTTTCGATCAATATTTTAGAGGATAACACCGGTTAGGTCTGGGTTAGGTCTGGGTTATGCCCGCATCTGGCTCATGATTTTGCCTTCTTCGCATACTTGTTGGCCAGATCCTGGGTTTTTTTCGTGTTTGAATCATGTAGTAATGTGGTAACACACTGAAGCAGTCAATTAAACCTGGTTTCGATCAATATTTCAGAGGATAACACCGGTTAGGTCTGGGTTAGGTCTGGGTTTTGCCCGCATCTGGCTCATGATTTTGCCTTCTTCGCATACTTGTTGGCCAGATCCTGGGTTTTTTTCGTGTTTGAATCATGTAGTAATGTGGTAATACACTGAAGCAGTCAATAAAACCTGGTTTCGATCAATATTTTAGAGGATAACACCGGTTAGGTCTGGGTTAGGTCTGCGTTATGCCCGCATCTGGCTCATGATTTTGCCTTCTTCGCATACTTGTTGGCCAGATCCTGGGTTTTTTTCGTGTTTGAATCACGTAGTAATGTGGTAACACACTGAAGCAGTCAATTAAACCTGGTTTCGATCAATATTTTAGAGGATAACACCGGTTAGGTCTGGGATAGTTCCGGGATATGCCCGCATCTGGCTTATACTTTCGCCTTTTTCGCAAACTTGTTGGCTAGATCCTGGGTTTTTTTCCGGTTTGAATAACGCAGTAATATGGTACCACACTGAAGCAGTCAATTAAACCTGGTTTCGATCAATATTTCAGAGGATAACACCGGTTAGGTCTGGGTTAGGTCCGGGATATGCCCGCATCTGGCTCATGATTTTGCCTTCTTCGCATACTTGTTGGCCAGATCCTGGGTTTTTTTCGTGTTTGAATCACGTAGTAATGTGGTAACACACTGAAGCTGTCAATTAAACCTGGTTTCGATCAATATTTTAGAGGATAACACCGGTTAGGTCTGGGTTAGGTCTGGGTTATGCCCGCATCTGGCTCATGATTTTGCCTTCTTCGCATACTTGTTGGCCAGATCCTGGGTTTTTTTCATGTTTGAATCACGTAGTAATGTGGTAACACACTGAAGCAGTAAATTAAACCTGGTTTCGATCAATATTTTAGAGGATAACACCGGTTAGGTCTGGGTTTCGTCTGGGATATGCCCGCATCTGGCTCATGATTTTGCCTTCTTCGCATACTTGTTGGCCAGATCCAGGGTTTTTTCCGTGTTTAATCACGTAGTAATGTGGTAACACACTGAAGCAGGCAATAAAACCTGGTTTCGATCAATATTTTAGACGATAACACCGGTTAGGTCTGGGTTATGCCCGCATCTGGCTCATGATTTTGCCTTCTTCGCATACTTGTTGGCCAGATCCTGGGTTTTTTTCGTGTTTGAATCATGTAGTAATGTGGTAACACACTGAAGCAGTCAATTAAACCTGGTTTCGATCAATATTTCAGAGGATAACACCGGTTAGGTCTGGGTTAGGTCTGGGTTTTGCCCGCATCTGGCTCATGATTTTGCCTTCTTCGCATACTTGTTGGCCAGATCCTGGGTTTTTTTCGTGTTTGAATCATGTAGTAATGTGGTAATACACTGAAGCAGTCAATAAAACCTGGTTTCGATCAATATTTTAGAGGATAACACCGGTTAGGTCTGGGTTAGGTCCGGGATATGCCCGCATCTGGCTCATGATTTTGCCTTCTTCGCATACTTGTTGGCCAGATCCTGGGTTTTTTCCGTGTTTGAATCACGTAGTAATGTGGTAACACACTGAAGCTGTCAATTAAACCTGGTTTCGATCAATATTTTAGAGGATAACACCGGTTAGGTCTGGGTTAGGTCTGGGTTATGCCCGCATCTGGCTCATGATTTTGCCTTCTTCGCATACTTGTTGGCCAGATCTTGGGTTTTTTTCGTGTTTGAATCACGTAGTAATGTGGTAACACACTGAAGCAGTCAATTAAACCTGGTTTCGATCAATATTTTAGAGGATAACACCGGTTAGGTCTGGGTTAGGTCTGGGTTAAGCCCGCATCTGGCTCATGATTTTGCCTTCTTCGCATACTTGTTGGCCAGATCCTGGATTTTTTCCGTGTTTGAATCACGTAGTAATGTTGTACCACACTGAGGCAGTCAATTAAACCTGGATTCGGACATTATTTTAGAGGATAACACCGGTTAGGTCTGGGTAAGGTCTGGGTTATGCCCGCATCTGGCTCATGATTTTGCCTTCTTCGCATACTTGTTGGCCAGATCCTGGGTTTTTTTCGAGTTTGAAACATGTAGTAATGTGGTAATACACTGAAGCAGTCAATTAAACCTGGTTTCGATCAATATTTTAGAGGATAACACCGGTTAGGTCTGGGTTAGGTCTGGGTTATGCCCGCATCTGGCTCATGATTTTGCCTTCTTCGCATACTTGATGGCCAGATCCTGGGTTTTTTTCGTGTTTGAATCATGTAGTAATGTGGTAACACACTGAAGCAGTCAATTAAACCTGGTTTCGATCAATATTTTAGAGGATAACACCGGTTAGGTCTGGGTTAGGTCCGGGATATGCGCGCATCTGGCTTATACTTTCGCCTTTTTCGCAAACTTGTTGGCCAGATCCTGGATTTTTTCCGTGTTTGAATCACGTAGTAATGTTGTACCACACTGAGGCAGTCAATTAAACCTGGATTCGGACATTATTTTAGAGGATAACACCGGTTAGGTCTGGGTTAGGTCTGGGTTATGCCCGCATCTGGCTCATGATTTTGCCTTCTTCGCATACTTGTTGGCCAGATCCTGGGTTTTTTTCGTGTTTGAATCACGTAGGAATGTGGTAACACACTGAAGCAGTCAATTAAACCTGGTTTCGATCAATATTTTAGAGGATAACACCGGTTAGGTCTGGGTTAGGTCTGGGTTTTGCCCGCATCTGGCTCATGATTTTGCCTTCCTCGCATACTTGTTGGCCAGATCCCGGGTATTTTCCGTGTTTGAATCACGTAGTAATGTGGTAGCACACTGAAGCAGTCAATTCAACCTGGTTTCGATCAATATTTCAGAGGATAACACCGGTTAGGTCTGGGAAATGCGCGCATCTGGCTTATACTTTCGCCTTCATCGCATACTTGTTGGTCAGATCCTGGGTTTTTTTCGTGTTTCAATCACGTAGGAATGTGGTAACACACTGAAGCAGTCAATTAAACCTGGTTTCGAACAATATTTTAGAGGATAACACCGGTTAGGTCTGGGTTAGGTCTGGGTTTTGCCCGCATCTGGCTCATGATTTTGCCTTTTTCGCAAACTTGTTGGCCAGATCCTGGGTTTTTTTCGAGTTTGAAACATGTAGTAATGTGGTAACACACTGAAGCAGTCAATTAAACCTGGTTTCGATCAATATTTTAGAGGATAACACCGGTTAGGTCTGGGTTAGGTCTGGGTTATGCCCGCATCTGCCTCATGATTTTGCCTTCTTCGCATACTTGTTGGCCAGATCCTGGGTTTTTTTCGTGTTTGAATCATGTAGTAATGTGGTAACACACTGAAGCAGTCAATTAAACCTGGTTTCGATCAATATTTCAGAGGATAACACCGGTTAGGTCTGGGTTAGGTCTGGGTTTTGCCCGCATCTGGCTCATGATTTTGCCTACCTCGCATACTTGTTGGCCAGATCCCGGGTATTTTCCGTGTTTGAATCACGTAGTAATGTGGTAGCACACTGAAGCAGTCAATTCAACCTGGTTTCGATCAATATTTCAGAGGATAACACCGGTTAGGTCTGGGAAATGCGCGCATCTGGCTTATACTTTCGCCTTCATCGCATACTTGTTGGTCAGATCCTGGGTTTTTTTCGTGTTTCAATCACGTAGGAATGTGGTAACACACTGAAGCAGTCAATTAAACCTGGTTTCGAACAATATTTTAGAGGATAACACCGGTTAGGTCTGGGTTAGGTCTGGGTTTTGCCCGCATCTGGCTCATGATTTTGCCTTTTTCGCAAACTTGTTGGCCAGATCCTGGGTTTTTTTCGAGTTTGAAACATGTAGTAATGTGGTAACACACTGAAGCAGTCAATTAAACCTGGTTTCGATCAATATTTTAGAGGATAACACCGGTTAGGTCTGGGTTAGGTCTGGGTTATGCCCGCATCTGGCTCATGATTTTGCCTTCTTCGCATACTTGTTGGCCAGATCCTGGGTTTTTTTCGTGTTTGAATCATGTAGTAATGTGGTAACACACTGAAGCAGTCAATTAAACCTGGTTTCGATCAATATTTCAGAGGATAACACCGGTTAGGTCTGGGTTAGGTCTGGGTTTTGCCCGCATCTGGCTCATGATTTTGCCTTCTTCGCATACTTGTTGGCCAGATCCTGGGTTTTTTTCGTGTTTGAATCATGTAGTAATGTGGTAATACACTGAAGCAGTCAATAAAACCTGGTTTCGATCAATATTTTAGAGGATAACACCGGTTAGGTCTGGGTTAGGTCTGCGTTATGCCCGCATCTGGCTCATGATTTTGCCTTCTTCGCATACTTGTTGGCCAGATCCTGGGTTTTTTTCGTGTTTGAATCACGTAGTAATGTGGTAACACACTGAAGCAGTCAATTTAACCTGGTTTCGATCAATATTTTAGAGGATAACACCGGTTAGGTCTGGGATAGTTCCGGGATATGCCCGCATCTGGCTTATACTTTCGCCTTTTTCGCAAACTTGTTGGCTAGATCCTGGGTTTTTTTCCGGTTTGAATAACGCAGTAATGTGGTACCACACTGAAGCAGTCAATTAAACCTGGTTTCGATCAATATTTCAGAGGATAACACCGGTTAGGTCTGGGTTAGGTCCGGGATATGCCCGCATCTGGCTCATGATTTTGCCTTCTTCGCATACTTGTTGGCCAGATCCTGGGTTTTTTTCGTGTTTGAATCACGTAGTAATGTGGTAACACACTGAAGCTGTCAATTAAACCTGGTTTCGATCAATATTTTAGAGGATAACACCGGTTAGGTCTGGGTTAGGTCTGGGTTATGCCCGCATCTGGCTCATGATTTTGCCTTCTTCGCATACTTGTTGGCCAGATCCTGGGTTTTTTTCATGTTTGAATCACGTAGTAATGTGGTAACACACTGAAGCAGTAAATTAAACCTGGTTTCGATCAATATTTTAGAGGATAACACCGGTTAGGTCTGGGTTTCGTCTGGGATATGCCCGCATCTGGCTCATGATTTTGCCTTCTTCGCATACTTGTTGGCCAGATCCAGGGTTTTTTCCGTGTTTAATCACGTAGTAATGTGGTAACACACTGAAGCAGTCAATAAAACCTGGTTTCGATCAATATTTTAGACGATAACACCGGTTAGGTCGGGGTTATGCCCGCATCTGGCTCATGATTTTGCCTTCTTCGCATACTTGTTGGCCAGATCCTGGGTTTTTTTCGTGTTTGAATCATGTAGTAATGTGGTAACACACTGAAGCAGTCAATTAAACCTGGTTTCGATCAATATTTCAGAGGATAACACCGGTTAGGTCTGGGTTAGGTCTGGGTTTTGCCCGCATCTGGCTCATGATTTTGCCTTCTTCGCATACTTGTTGGCCAGATCCTGGGTTTTTTTCGTGTTTGAATCATGTAGTAATGTGGTAATACACTGAAGCAGTCAATAAAACCTGGTTTCGATCAATATTTTAGAGGATAACACCGGTTAGGTCTGGGTTAGGTCCGGGATATGCCCGCATCTGGCTCATGATTTTGCCTTCTTCGCATACTTGTTGGCCAGATCCTGGGTTTTTTTCGTGTTTGAATCACGTAGTAATGTGGTAACACACTGAAGCTGTCAATTAAACCTGGTTTCGATCAATATTTTAGAGGATAACACCGGTTAGGTCTGGGTTAGGTCTGGGTTATGCCCGCATCTGGCTCATGATTTTGCCTTCTTCGCATACTTGTTGGCCAGATCTTGGGTTTTTTTCGTGTTTGAATCACGTAGTAATGTGGTAACACACTGAAGCAGTCAATTAAACCTGGTTTCGATCAATATTTTAGAGGATAACACCGGTTAGGTCTGGGTTAGGTCTGGGTTAAGCCCGCATCTGGCTCATGATTTTGCCTTCTTCGCATACTTGTTGGCCAGATCCTGGATTTTTTCCGTGTTTGAATCACGTAGTAATGTTGTACCACACTGAGGCAGTCAATTAAACCTGGATTCGGACATTATTTTAGAGGATAACACCGGTTAGGTCTGGGTAAGGTCTGGGTTATGCCCGCATCTGGCTCATGATTTTGCCTTCTTCGCATACTTGTTGGCCAGATCCTGGGTTTTTTTCGAGTTTGAAACATGTAGTAATGTGGTAATACACTGAAGCAGTCAATTAAACCTGGTTTCGATCAATATTTTAGAGGATAACACCGGTTAGGTCTGGGTTAGGTCTGGGTTATGCCCGCATCTGGCTCATGATTTTGCCTTCTTCGCATACTTGATGGCCAGATCCTGGGTTTTTTTCGTGTTTGAATCATGTAGTAATGTGGTAACACACTGAAGCAGTCAATTAAACCTGGTTTCGATCAATATTTTAGAGGATAACACCGGTTAGGTCTGGGTTAGGTCCGGGATATGCGCGCATCTGGCTTATACTTTCGCCTTTTTCGCAAACTTGTTGGCCAGATCCTGGATTTTTTCCGTGTTTGAATCACGTAGTAATGTTGTACCACACTGAGGCAGTCAATTAAACCTGGATTCGGACATTATTTTAGAGGATAACACCGGTTAGGTCTGGGTTAGGTCTGGGTTATGCCCGCATCTGGCTCATGATTTTGCCTTCTTCGCATACTTGTTGGCCAGATCCTGGGTTTTTTTCGTGTTTGAATCACGTAGGAATGTGCTAACACACTGAAGCAGTCAATTAAACCTGGTTTCGATCAATATTTTAGAGGATAACACCGGTTAGGTCTGGGTTAGGTCTGGGTTTTGCCCGCATCTGGCTCATGATTTTGCCTTCCTCGCATACTTGTTGGCCAGATCCCGGGTATTTTCCGTGTTTGAATCACGTAGTAATGTGGTAGCACACTGAAGCAGTCAATTCAACCTGGTTTCGATCAATATTTCAGAGGATAACACCGGTTAGGTCTGGGAAATGCGCGCATCTGGCTTATACTTTCGCCTTCATCGCATACTTGTTGGTCAGATCCTGGGTTTTTTTCGTGTTTCAATCACGTAGGAATGTGGTAACACACTGAAGCAGTCAATTAAACCTGGTTTCGATCAATATTTTAGAGGATAACACCGGTTAGGTCTGGGTTAGGTCTGGGTTTTGCCCGCATCTGGCTCATGATTTTGCCTTTTTCGCAAACTTGTTGGCCAGATCCCGGGTATTTTCCGTGTTTGAATCACGTAGTAATGTGGTAACACACTGAAGCAGTCAATTAAACCTGTTTTCGATCAATATTTAAGAGGATAACACCGGTTAGGTCTGGGTTATGCCCGCATCTGGCTCATGATTTTGCCTTCTTCGCATACTTGTTGGCAAGATCCTGGGTTTTTTTCGTGTTTGAATCATGTAGTAATGTGGTAACACACTGAAGCAGTCAATTACACCTGGTTTCGATCAATATTTCAGAGGATAACACCGGTTAGGTCTGGGTTAGGTCTGGGTTTTGCCCGCATCTGGCTCATGATTTTGCCTTCTTCGCATACTTGTTGGCCAGATCCTGGGTTTTTTTCGTGTTTGAATCATGTAGTAATGTGGTAATACACTGAAGCAGTCAATAAAACCTGGTTTCGATCAATATTTCAGAGGATAACACCGGTTAGGTCTGGGTTAGGTCTGCGTTATGCCCGCATCTGGCTCATGATTTTGCCTTCTTCGCATACTTGTTGGCCAGATCCTGGGTTTTTTTCGTGTTTGAATCACGTAGTAATGTGGTAACACACTGAAGCAGTCAATTAAACCTGGTTTCGATCAATTTTTTAGAGGATAACACCGGTTAGGTCTGGGATAGTTCCGGGATATGCCCGCATCTGGCTTATACTTTCGCCTTTTTCGCAAACTTGTTGGCTAGATCCTGGGTTTTTTTCCGGTTTGAATAACGCAGTAATGTGGTACCACACTGAAGCAGTCAATTAAACCTGGTTTCGATCAATATTTCAGAGGATAACACCGGTTAGGTCTGGGTTAGGTCCGGGATATGCCCGCATCTGGCTCATGATTTTGCCTTCTTCGCATACTTGTTGGCCAGATCCTGGGTTTTTTTCGTGTTTGAATCACGTAGTAATGTGGTAACACACTGAAGCTGTCAATTAAACCTGGTTTCGATCAATATTTTAGAGGATAACACCGGTTAGGTCTGGGTTAGGTCTGGGTTATGCCCGCATCTGGCTCATGATTTTGCCTTCTTCGCATACTTGTTGGCCAGATCCTGGGTTTTTTCCGTGTTTAATCACGTAGTAATGTGGTAACACACTGAAGCAGTCAATAAAACCTGGTTTCGATCAATATTTTAGAGGATAACACCGGTTAGGTCTGGGTTATGCCCGCATCTGGCTCATGATTTTGCCTTCTTCGCATACTTGTTGGCCAGATCCTGGGTTTTTTTCGTGTTTGAATCACGTAGTAATGTGGTAATACACTGAAGCAGTCAATTAAACCTGGTTTCGATCAATATTTTAGAGGATAACACCGGTTAGGTCTGGGTTAGGTCTGGGTTATGCCCGCATCTGGCTCATGATTTTGGCTTCTTCGCATACTTGTTGGCCAGATCCTGGGTTTTTTTCGTGTTTGAATCACGTAGTAATGTGGTAACACACTGAAGCAGTCAATTAATCCTGGTTTCGATCAATATTTCAGAGGATAACACCGGTTAGGTCTGGGTTAGGTCTGGGAAATGCGCGCATCTGGCTTATACTTTCGCCTTCTTCGCATACTTGTTGGTCAGATCCTGGGTTTTTTTCGTGTTTGAATCACGTAGTAATGTGGTAACACACTGAAGCAGTCAATTAAACCTGGTTTCGATCAATATTTTAGAGGATAACGCCGGTTAGGTCTGGGTTAGGTCTGGGAAATGCGCGCATCTGGCTTATACTTTCGCCTTCTTCGCATACTTGTTGGTCAGATCCTGGGTTTTTTTCGTGTTTGAATCACGTAGGAATGTGGTAACACACTGAGGCAGTGAATTAAACCTGGATTCGGACATTATTTTAGAGGATAACACCGGTTAGGTCTGGGTAAGGTCTGGGTTATGCCCGCATCTGGCTCATGATTTTGCCTTCTTCGCATACTTGTTGGCCAGATCCTGGGTTTTTTTCGTGTTTGAATCATGTAGTAATGTGGTAACACACTGAAGCAGTCAATGAAACCTGGTTTCGATCAATATTTTAGAGGATAACACCGGTTAGGTCTGGGTTAGGTCTGGGTTATGCCCGCATCTGGCTCATGATTTTGCCTTCTTCGCATACTTGTTGGCCAGATCCTGGGTTTTTTTCGTGTTTGAATCATGTAGTAATGTGGTAACACATTGAAGCAGTCAATTAAACCTGGTTTCGATCAATATTTTAGAGGATAACACCGGTTAGGTCTGGGCTAGGTCTGGGTTATGCCCGCATCTGGCTCATGATTTTGCCTTCTTCGCATACTTGTTGGCCAGATCTTGGGTATTTTCCGTGTTTGAATCACGTAGTAATGTGGTAACACACTGAAGCAGTCAATTAAACCTTGTTTCGATCAATATTTTAGAGGATAACGCCGGTTAGGTCTGGGTTAGGTCTGGGAAATGCGCGCATCTGGCTTATACTTTCGCCTTCTTCGCATACTTGTTGGTCAGATCCTGGGTTTTTTTCGTGTTTGAATCACGTAGGAATGTGGTAACACACTGAAGCAGTCAATTAAACCTGGTTTCGATCAATATTTTAGAGGATAACACCGGTTAGGTCTGGGTTAGGTCCGGGATATGCGCGCATCTGGCTTATACTTTCGCTTTTTTCGCAAACTTGTTGGCCAGATCCTGGATATTTTCCGTGTTTGAATCACGTAGTAATGTTGTACCACACTGAGGCAGTCAATTAAACCTGGTTTCGATCAATATTTTAGACGATAACACCGGTTAGGTCTGGGTTAGGTCCGGGAAATGCGCGCATCTGACTTTTTCTTTCGCCTTCTTCGCATACTTCTTGGCCAGATCCTGGGTTTTTTTCGTGTTTGAATCACGTAGGAATGTGGTAACACACTGAAGCAGTCAATTAAACCTGGTTTCGATCAATATTTTAGAGGATAACACCGGTTAGGTCTGGGTTAGGTCCGGGATATGCCCGCATCTGGCTCATGATTTTGCCTTCTTCGCATACTTGCTGGCCAGATCCTGAGTTTTTTTCGTGTTTGAATCACGTAGTAATGTGGTAACACACTGAAGCTGTCAATTAAACCTGGTTTCGATCAATATTTTAGAGGATAACACCGGTTAGGTCTGGGTTAGGTCTGGGTTATGCCCGCATCTGGCTCATGATTTTGCCTTCTTCGCATACTTGTTGGCCAGATCCTGGGTTTTTTTCGAGTTTGAATCACGTAGTAATGTGGTAACACACTGAAGCTGTCAATTAAACCTGGTTTCGATCAATATTTTAGAGGATAACACCGGTTAGGTCTGGGTTAGGTCTGGGTTATGCCCGCATCTGGCTCATGATTTTGCCTTCTTCGCATACTTCTTGGCCAGATCCTGGGCTTTTTTCGTGTGTGAATCACGTAGGAATGTAGTAACACACTGAAGCAGTCAATTAAACCTGGTTTCGATCAATATTTTAGAGGATAACACCGGTTAGGTCTGGGTTAGGTCTGGGATTTGCGCGCATCTGGCTTATACTTTCGCCTTTTTCGCAAACTTGTTGGCCAGATCCTGCGTATTTTCCGTGTTTGAATCACGTAGTAATGTGGTAACACACTGAAGCAGTCAATTAAACCTGGTTTCGATCAATATTTCAGAGGATAACACCGGTTAGGTCTGGGTTAGGTCTGGGTTATGCCCGCATCTGGCTCATGATTTTGCCTTCTTAGCATACTTGTTGGCCAGATCCTGGGTTTTTTTCATGTTTGAATCATGTAGTAATGTGGTAACACACTGAAGCAGACAATTAAACCTGGTTTCGATCAATATTTTAGAGGATAACACCGGTTAGGTCTGGGTTAGGTCTGGGTTATGCCCGCATCTGGCTCATGATTTTGCCTTCTTCGCATACTTGTTGGCCAGATCCTGGGTTTTTTCCGTGTTTGAATCACGCAGTAATGTGGTAACACACTGAAGCAGTCAATTAAACCTGGTTTCGTCCTATATTTCAGAGGATAACACCGGTTAGGTCTGGGTTAGGTCTGGGTTATGCCCGCATCTGTCTCATGATTTTGCCTTCTTCGCATACTTGTTGGCCAGATCCTGGGTTTTTTCCGGGTTTGAATCACGCAGTATTGTGGTAACACACTGAAGCAGTCAATTAAACCTGGTTTCGATCAATATTTCAGAGGATAACACCGGTTAGGTCTGGGTTAGGTCTGGGTTATGCCCGCATCTGGCTCATGATTTTGCCTTCTTCGCATACTTGTTGGCCAGATCCTGGGTTTTTTCCGTGTTTGAATCACGCAGTAATGTGGTAACACACTGAAGCAGTCAATTAAACCTGGTTTCGATCAATATTTCAGAGGATAACACCGGTTAGGTCTGGGTTAGGTCTGGGTTATGCCCGCATCTGGCTCATGATTTTGCCTTCTTCGCATACTTGTTGGCCAGATCCTGGGTTTTTTTCCTGTGTGAATCACGTAGTAATGTGGTAATACACTGAAGCAGTCAATTAAACCTGGTTTCGATCAATATTTCAGAGGACAACACCGGTTAGGTCTGGGTTAGGTCTGGGTTATGCCCGCATCTGGCTCATGATTTTGCCTTCTTCGCATACTTGTTGGACAGATCCTGGGGTTTTTTCGTGTTTGAATCACGTAGTAATGTGGTAACACACTGAAGCTGTCAATTAAACCTGGTTTCGATCAATATTTTAGAGGATAACACCGGTTAGGTCTGGGTTAGGTCTGGGATTTGCGCGCATCTGGCTTATACTTGCGCCTTTTTCGCAAACTTGTTGGCCAGATCCTGGGTATTTTCCGTGTTTGAATCACGTAGTAATGTGGTAACACACTGAAGCAGTCAATTAAACCTGGTTTCGATCAATATTTTAGAGGATAACACCGGTTAGGTCTGGGTTAGGTCTGGGTTATGCCCGCATCTGGCTCATGATTTTGCCTTCTGCGCATACTTGTTGGCCAGATCCTGGGTTTTTTCCGTGTTTGAATCACGTAGTAATGTGGTATCACACTGAAGCAGTCAATTAAACCTGGTTTCGATCAATATTTTAGAGGATAACACCGGTTAGGTCTGGGTTTCGTCTGGGATATGCCCGCATCTGGCTCATGATTTTGCCTTCTTCGCATACTTGTTGGCCAGATCCTGGGTTTTTTCCGTGTTTCAATCACGCAGTAATGTGGTAACACACTGAAGCAGTCAATTAAACCTGGTTTCGATCAATATTTCAGAGGATAACACCGGTTAGGTCTGGGTTAGGTCTGGGTTATGCCCGCATCTGGCTCATGATTTTGCCTTCTTCGCATACTTGTTGGCCAGATCCTGGGTTTTTTCCGGGTTTGAATCACGCAGTAATGTGGTAACACACTGAAGCAGTCAATTAAACCTGGTTTCGATCAATATTTCAGAGGATAACACCGGTTAGGTCTGGGTTATGTCAGGGTTATGCCCGCATCTGGCTCATGATTTTGCCTTCTTCGCATACTTGTTGGCCAGATCCTGGGTTTTTTCCGTGTTTGAATCACGCAGTAATGTGGTAACACACTGAAGCAGTCAATTAAACCTGGTTTCGATCAATATTTCAGAGGATAACACCGGTTAGGTCTGGGGTAGGTCTGGGTTATGCCCGCATCTGGCTCATGATTTTGCCTTCTTCGCATACTTGTTGGCCAGATCCTGGGTTTTTTCCGGGTTTGAATCACGCAGTAATGTGGTAACACACTGAAGCAGTCAATTAAACCTGGTTTCGATCAATATTTCAGAGGATAACACCGGTTAGGTCTGGGTTAGGTCTGGGTTATGCCCGCATCTGGCTCATGATTTTGCCTTCTTCGCATACTTGTTGGCCAGATCCTGGGTTTTTTTCGTGTTTGAATCACGTAGTAATGTGGTAATACACTGAAGCAGTCAATTAAACCTGGTTTCGATCAATATTTTAGAGGATAACACCGGTTAGGTCTGGGTTAGGTCTGGGAAATGCGCGCATCTGGCTTATACTTTCGCCTTTTTCGCAAACTTGTTGGCCAGATCCTGCGTTTTTTTCGTGTTTGAATCACGTAGTAATGTGGTAACACACTGAAGCAGTCAATTAAACCTGGTTTCGATCAATATTTTAGAGGATAACACCGGTTAGGTCTGGGTTAGGTCTGGGTTATGCCCGCATCTGGCTCATGATTTTGCCTTCTTCGCATACTTGTTGGCCAGATCCTGGGTTTTTTCCGTGTTTGAATCACGTAGTAATGTGGTATCACACTGAAGCAGTCAATTAAACCTGGTTTCGATCAATATTTTAGAGGATAACACCGGTTAGGTCTGGGTTTCGTCTGGGATATGCCCGCATCTGGCTCATGATTTTGCCTTCATCGCATACTTGTTGGCCAGATCCTGGGTTTTTTCCGTGTTTGAATCACGTAGTAATGTGGTAATACACTGAAGCAGTCAATTAAACCTGGTTTCGATTAATATTTCAGAGGATAACACCGGTTAGGTCTGGGTTAGGTCTGGGTTATGCCCGCATCTGGCTCATGATTTTGCCTTCTTCGCATACTTGTTGGCCAGATCCTGGGTTTTTTTCGTGTTTGAATCACGTAGTAATGTGGTAATACACTGAAGCAGTCAATTAAACCTGGTTTCGATCAATATTTCAGAGGATAACACCGGTTAGGTCTGGGTTAGGTCCGGGATATGCCCGCATCTGGCTCATGATTTTGCCTTCTTCGCATACTTGTTGGCTAGATCCTGGGTTTTTTTCGTGTTTGAATCACGCAGTAATGTGGTAACACACTGAAGCAGTCAATTAAACCTGGTTTCGATCAATATTTCAGAGGATAACACCGGTTAGGTCTGGGTTAGGTCTGGGTTATGCCCGAATCTGGCTCATGATTTTGCCTTCTTCGCATACTTGTTGGCCAGATCCTGGGTTTTTTCCGTGTTTGAATCACGCAGTAATGTGGTAACACATTGAAGCAGTCAATTAAACCTGGTTTCGATCAATATTTCAGAGGATAACACCGGTTAGGTCTGGGTTAGGTCTGGGTTATGCCCGCATCTGGCTCATGATTTTGCCTTCTTCGCATACTTGTTGGCCAGATCCTGGGTTTTTTCCGTGTTTGAATCACGCAGTAATGTGGTAACACACTGAAGCAGTCAATTAAACCTGGTATCGATCAATATTTCAGAGGATAACACCGGTTAGGTCTGGGTTAGGTCTGGGTTATGCCCGCATCTGGCTCATGATTTTGCCTTCTTCGCATACTTGTTGGCCAGATCCTGGGGTTTTTTCGTGTTTGAATCACGTAGTAATGTGGTAATACACTGAAGCAGTCAATTAAACCTGGTTTCGATCAATATTTCAGAGGATAACACCGGTTAGGTCTGGGTTAGGTCTGGGTTATGCCCGCATCTGGCTCATGATTTTGCCTTCTTCGCATACTTGTTGGCCAGATCCTGGGTTTTTTTCGTGTTTGAATCACGTAGTAATGTGGTAATACACTGAAGCAGTCAATTAAACCTGGTTTCGATCAATATTTCAGAGGATAACACCGGTTAGGTCTGGGTTAGGTCTGGGTTATGCCCGCATCTGGCTCATGATTTTGCCTTCTTCGCATACTTGTTGGCCAGATCCTGGGTTTTTTCCGTGTTTGAATCACGCAGTAATGTGGTAACACATTGAAGCAGTCAATTAAACCTGGTTTCGATCAATATTTCAGAGGATAACACCGGTTAGGTCTGGGTTAGGTCTGGGTTATACCCGCATCTGGCTCATGATTTTGCCTTCTTCGCATACTTGTTGGCCAGATCCTGGGTTTTTTTCGTGTTTGAATCACGTAGGAATGTGGTAACACACTGAAGCAGTCAATTAAACCTGGTTTCGATCAATATTTTAGAGGATAACACCGGTTAGGTCTTGGTTAGGTCTGGGTTATGCCCGCATCTGGCTCATGATTTTGCCTTCTTCGCATACTTGTTGGCCAGATCCTGGGTTTTTTTCGTGTTTGAATCATGTAGTAATGTGGTAACACACTGAAGCAGTCAATTAAACCTGGTTTCGATCAATATTTTAGAGGATAACACCGGTTTGGTCTGGGTTAGGTCTGGGTTATGCCCGCATCTGGCTCATGATTTTGCCTTCTTCGCATACTTGTTGGCCAGATCCTGGGTTTTTTTCGTGTTTGAATCACGTAGGAATGTGGTAACACACTGAAGCAGTCAATTAAACCTGGTTTCGATCAATATTTTAGAGGATAACACCGGTTAGGTCTGGGTTAGGTCTGGGTTATGCCCGCATCTGGCTCATGATTTTGCCTTCTTCGCATACTTGTTGGCCAGATCCTGGGTTTTTTTCGTGTTTGAATCACGTAGTAATGTGGTAACACACTGAAGCAGTCAATTAAACCTGGTTTCGATCAATATTTCAGAGGATAACACCGGTTAGGTCTGGGTTAGGTCTGGGTTATGCCCGCATCTGGCTCATGATTTTGCCTTCTTCGCATACTTGTTGGCCAGATCCTGGGTTTTTTCGTGTTTGAATCATGTAGTAATGTGGTAACACACTGAAGCAGTCAATTAAACCTGGTTTCGATCAATATTTTAGAGGATAACACCGGTTAGGTCTGGGTTAGGTCTGGGTTATGCCCGCATCTGGCTCCTGATTTTGCCTTCTTCGCATACTTGTTGGTCAGATCCTGGGGTTTTTTCGTGCTTGAATCACGTAGTAATGTGGTAACACACTGAAGCAGTCAATTAAACCTGGTTTCGATCAATATTTTAGAGGATAACACCGGTTAGGTCTGGGTTAGGTCTGGGATATGCGCGCATCTGGCTTATGCTCTCGCCTTTTTCGCAAACTTGTTGGCCAGATCCTGGGTTTTTTCCGTGTTTGAATCACGTAGTAATGTTGTACCACACTGAGGCAGTCAATTAAACCTGGATTCGGACAGTATTTTAGAGGATAACACCGGTTAGGTCTGGGTTAGGTCTGGGTTATGCCCGCATCTGGCTCATGATTTTGCCTTCTTCGCATACTTGTTGGCCACGTGTTGACGATAAAACTGTAAGATATAGGATGAATTAAGTTCCATGTCCCTAAAATTTTCCAAATCATAGATTTAAAAATGATTTAGATATTTAGATGATTTTAGTGTGGGTATTTATACAAGTATGTAAATCTCTATGTATGCATAACATGTTACCCCTAAATGGGCAAGTTAATGAATTATATACATGTTAATTGTATAATAATAACCCTTTGTTCCTCATAAAAATTCATAACTGAATTGCTATCATTCTAAAAAAATCCATCCCAAAATATATTGTCAAAACTAGTAATAAATTATTTGAACAAGGTGATAACAGATTTGAAATATTTAATAAAATTTAAATACCAGTAGTATTAATAAAAGATATTATTAATACTATTTTGACACTGTTATTTGATTTTAATATTAATTATAGATACTTTGATTATTGATTTATTAAAACATAAAGTTAATGAAGTCCCAGTAGATTATAAATATTTTAAAGAGCATGAATTAGCATAGAATTTCATAAAAAATTTGATGAGTGATGGAAGTAACTTGAATAATCTGAATTTTGTAGCTTTTACTATATCTTTGGATATGGAATCACAGATTCATTTTATTAATAAAAATAGAGATAGTACTGATGATTTACTCAGGCTCGTTAAAGTAAGTGGGCCAAGTGGGAAGAATATTAAGATAGATGGATAGATATTGGTAAAAGTATTCTTCTTGTCCTTATATAGGAAATCTTTAATATTACAAATAAACTCTTTCTGTAAAATCTTGAACTTATCATTATAATTTATAGAATTAAAGTCAACGCATCTAATAATGAAAGTGAACTGAAGTATTTTATAGACTTGTCAAGAACGTTTTTTGGTATATTCCTAGCAAACGACCCGTTCAACGATCGGGATGAGTTATACGTAATTCGATTCGTCTAATTCAGTATATTATTTGATTAGTATATGCATTTCATTATCTGCGGAAATTCGGTATTTTTACAAAGTAACTAAGTATTTTAAATATATTCTGACAGGTTCACAGGTGGAAACAAGTGACTGTCGTTACCTGTGTTCAAAATGCCAGCTAGTCAAATGCTAATTTGTTAACAATAACATTTATTGAATGAAATTTCTGCTATTTCTGCAAATATCTCATTGAATAAATCACCATCTTTCTATTATATATACATTTACTAAATACATAATGGCTCAGGTATCCAATGAAGTTACTCTTATTGAAAATATAAAATATTGATAGTATTATATGTTAGAAAAAAGTGGTTTCTTCAATTTAATTCATGTAAGCATCAGTAATGAGATCTTGAAAATTGACGCTGTGATTAATTTTCAAATGGCCTCTGTGCCATTATTTCTACAACAAAATGTTGATTCATCAGTCTCTATCTACTCTACCCTTCCACAATTGCTGCGCAGTATTTTTATTTAATGTTAGTTATATAATATCACGACATTGCTCATAATTATATGTTAGCATATATGGTAATTTTAAAACAATATCTGTAACTGAGTTTGTTTTTAGAAAACCACGTTCTTTGCTTTTCAAATATCTTTATATAATGCAATGGCTTTTAAAAAATAAGGGTATAAACATCTCACCGTAAACCGTAAATAGTTTACATTTTAAAGATCCAGAAACAGGCGCTCATACGAATAAAACAGAAACTACGTGGAAGCATAGTAAACACTTTTTGCCTGAATATTGTCGGTTAGTATTTGCAGTTCCACACGTTTTTTAATATGTTTTTCTAACATATAATACAAAATAATAAATATTATATTTTCTATTTTCAGCAAAAAAGATAATTTCATTGGGTACTTAAGCCATTACGTGTTTTATAAACCTTCCAAGCAAGGAAAGGATGATTTATTTAATGAGTTCTTAAAAGAAATTTCAGAAATTTCATTTGATGATGATCGATTCTGTAAAAAATCAAAATATACCAGACTTAGATGATAATGAAATTTAATAATAAAAACAAGTTAAACCAACGTACTGCGTACAATAGTAATTTACTATATATTGTAAACACTGTCAGCGACGGAGAGACATTTTTTACTGTTGCTGCATGTACTGTCTACATACCTGGTTTTAATACTGTCCACCTGACCGACTCGTGGAAGTTCTATGCCTAAAAAAATGATTTTTATGCATCATACAAATTCTTCTACAAATTCCCATTTGACAATGTAGAATAGATCCAATTAGATAAATTATTTATAATTTTTAAAATGAACATAGCAACGATGGTCACTAGTTTCTATCTGTGAACCTGTCAAAAAATCTACTTGACCTTACTTTTTTACTGTAACTTTTTATAATAACTGTTAAAATACTGTTTATATTATTTATTATAATGAATCTTGTTACAAAACAAACACACTTATTTTCCATTGTGAAAAGAAAACTTAAAAACTAAAAGAACATTCCTCTACATGTGCTTCTTTCACACACACACCACACACACACACACACACACACACACACACACACACACACACACACACACCACACCACACCACACACTACCCCTCTTATCTGAAACGATAAACTCCTAAACACTAAAGAAACTAACGAATTTTAAGTCATATTTCTAACACGCCTTCTTGACTTAAAATTTATCAAAACAACAACAAAAATTTTGCCTTTCCTAACGATTTAGTCAGTACATCTGCAATTTGATCGTCCGTAGTCACACTTATTAGTCCCTTTTTTCATAATCATAAACAAAATGATAACTTATATCTATATGCTTGGAATTTTTTGAAAATTTTCCATTTTCTGATAAGGCTATCGCTCCAATATTGTCTTCATATATTTTTACTGGATTGTCATTCTTCACGTCAAAAACAGATAAAATGCCCTTAATTGGAATGATTTCTTCTACACAATCAGCAAGAGCGTAGTATTCAGCATGCGTTGAGGCTCTGGAGACAATTTTTTGTTTTTGCGATTTCCATAGTACTACATTTCCAAAAACTCGTATGATTATCCCTGTAGTCGATTTTCTGTCCGTAGTGTCTGCAGCCCAATCAGCGTCAACAAATGCATCCATTATTTCCTGAGTAGTTGAGTTATAAACAAGATTTATGGAACGAGTGTGATACAAGTATTTTAGAACACGTGTGCTGTCATAGCTATTTTGGAATCGACTTAGGTAATTGACCGCAAATGAAATGTCTGGGCGAGTACCATTTGCAATATACAATAATGCTCCAATTAAATTCCTATATTTCAGTTCTTCATCCACTATATCAGCAGGTTCAATTTTTCGATTCATTTCCATAGGTGTATCGAACCTTTTACTATTTATTATTCCGTACTTATGACTAAGATTTTCAATATATTTTTCTTGATTCAAGTATATTTCCTCTTTACTTTGGTTACGTTGTACTTCAATTCCCAAGTATTGCTTTATTTGTCCCAAGTCTTTCATGCGAAATCGTTTATTAAGCATGATCTTAACTTCATCTATAGCCATTTCATTTATACCACTGATTAATATATCATCCACATATAAAATAATATATATTTTTGTGTCGTTTATCTCTCCAGTATACAGACAGTAATCATAATCAGATCTTTTAAAATGCAAGCTTATCATGTAATTATGAAAACAATCATACCAGTCACGTGGACTTTCTCTCAATCCATAAAGCGCCTTCTTAAGTAAACAAACCTTATCTGACTGTATATTACTACCATCAGGAGGGTAGATGTAAACTTCAGACTTGATATTTCCGTTTAAAAAAGCTGTTTGAACATCCATTTGTTCTATTTTTAAATTTTTAACACATGCAATTGGCAGCAACACCTTTAGCGTGCTCATTCTTGCAACCGGTGAATAAACTTCTTCATCGCTTTGGTACAACTGTTGGAAATGCGACTTTGGCGACAATGCGCGCTTTGCATACTCCATCTGTCTTAATTCTATATATCCACTTTACTTCAATTATTTTCTTATTTATTGGAACGTTGACCAAATCCCATGTGTCGTTTTCTTTTAAACCATCAAGTTCTTGTTTCATAGCCGCTTTCCATTTTCTTGACTCTTCGCAGTTCAATGGTTCTTGGTAGTTTTCAGGTATCAAAGCATTGCAATAGTTTGTATATACGACATGATCATCAAATTTCACAACATTTCACACATTATGTTACGCTTGGGGCGTGTATCTTATTTAACTTCCTCAGTTTTGCTGCATTGATCATCGTCAGTTTTATTTTCTTTTATTTTCAAAACTCTTTCTTCTTCTTCTTCTTTTGGCGTTTCCCCTTCGTATTTTTCTTCGTTATCAGTATTTCTATAAATGGTATATCTTGCACGTGACGACTTACAACTATTTTGTCATTAACCAATATCTGTATATCCTATTAATATTAATTCCTTTTTCGGCCTTTGGATTTAGCTTTGAATATCTGCATGCCTCGGGAATTCGTACAAAAGCAGTGCTTCCATATAAGTGTAAGTTTGAAACATCAGCCCTTTTATTAAAAAATATTTCATATGGTGTTTTTCTTATTCTTGTGTTTGCTAATAGGCGATTTCCAATGTAGGCAGCCGTGTAAATACATTCTGGCCAATAAAACTTGTCGACATTTGCCTCTGACAGCAAGCAGCGTGCACGATCCATTATCGTTCTGTTGTGCCTTTCGGCGACTCCGTTCAATTCGTGTGTGTATGCTGGTCCTGGTTTCAAATAAATACCTTCTCGTTTCGCTAATTCATCAAAGTTTTTGTTAAGATATGATTCTCTTCCATTGTCACATCGAATTTCTTTAATACTTTTTCCAGTTTGATTTTTTACTAATTTCCTAATATACCTAATGAAGCAATAAAAAACATCACTTTTTTGTTTTATGCAATACACAACAGCAATTTTACTGAAATCATCTATAAAAGACACAAAGTATTTCTCACCATTATGACCTGTCTGAGTTATTGGACCATGGACATCTGTATGGACTATTTGTAACAAATCATTTGCTCTTGTACGTTTGTTTTTAAATTTCAAATTTGTCATTTTATTCTCCGGACAAACTTCGCATTTTATAAATTCGTTTTCGAGTTTCACCGGTGTTCCATTTAGCAGCTGAGCTTCACACAAATATTTTAAATCTCTAAAATTTGTGTGACAAAGTATATATCTATGCCATTTTTCTATATTTGAAATTCCCATTGAACTAGTGTACGTACTTGTTTTCTTATTCTCAAGTCTGGCAACTTCTCCATTTAATTCAAAGAGTTTATTTCTTTTAACAGCAATAGCAATGAGTTTTTCTTTCGAATTACAAATTTTATTGTAATTCATTGTCTTTCTCAAACATTATTTTTAATTGTTTTGATTTACAAATACAAGAGACACTTAGTAAGTTTTGTTTCATTTCTGGTACATAGTATATACATTTTTAATCTTTATTTCCTCCGACTTGTCATTAATGTTAATCATTACATTACCAATTTTTCCAGATATTAGTTTAAAACCATCACCAACTTTAATATCAACCGGGTTTTGTAGATTTTTGGATTCATAAAAGTACTCATCTGTGTTTATTATGTGATCTGAGCAACCACTATCTAGTAGCCATTTAATATTTCTACTTCTTCTATTTTGCTACTTTTCATTACTTCAACCTTGAATGAATTGTAATTTCTACTGTCATCTAGACTCGAATTTCCAGCCACTTTTCTATCGTGTCTATTTTGTATATGTTTGAAAAGGTTGCATTTTGTAATAATTATTAAAGTTTTCTGGGCAGTAACGTTGGATGTGCCCTGACTTATTACACTGACTTAACATACCGCTTCAGTAGTCGTTGCACTGCTATGCTGATTATCCTTTGAATTGAGATACTTGTTCTGATTGCGTTGTACGTGTTGAAACCTATGACCTCTAGGATTTTTAGTTAAATTTGAACTAAACGTGCGAGTGTAATTTCTGCTGTACTCAAAGTAGTAACTTTTACCGTTTCTCTTTTGATACTCTAACAGTAATTTAGATTTTACATACTCAACTGTTTTCTCCTTCGTTGGCAGTGCATCAATAATATCAACAATACGTGAGAAGTTAACGTTAATAACAGATAATTCAATTTATCCTCTTCATTCACAGTCTCACCAGTATTTTTGAGCCTATTTATATGCGTTTCAAATTCGTTAAAGAAGTCACTTGGATTTTCACCTTCTTTCATTTTTAATTCTAACAATCTTCTTTTACACAATAGCTTTACTGCACTGTTTTTAACTAGATAAATTTCGTCAAGCTTTGCAATCATATTTTTCGCAGTCGTTTCTGATATTATTAATTCTAACTGAGTGTTTGAAATACTGTTTACGATGTAACTTTTTGCTTTAATTTCCGTTTTTATTCCAATCTTCGACTCTTATTTCAGCCGGTCTTTCATCATGTAGAATAACCTCGTTACAGTCTTTCATTTCTAAAAATAAATTTAGCCTGAATTTCCAGTTCCATAAAATATTTGTAACATGAAATCGTCCTTTTTTTCACTTGCCATGCTTCAAACTTAGGTTATCTTCCTTTCACAACTAAATTTCTTTTCTTTACTGTTAACGAACAAACCACGGACCTCTGCTACCATGTTAAAATACTGTTTATATTATTTATTATAATGAATCTTGTTACAAAACAAACAAACTTATTTTCCATTGTGAAAAGAAAACTTAAAAACTAAAAGAACATTTCTCGACGTGTGCTTCTTTCACACACACACACAACACGCGCGCGCGCACACACTCCTAAACACTAAAGAAACTAACGAATTTTAAGTCATATTTCTAACAATAGCAGTAACAGTTTATAAAAAAATAACGAATTTCCACAGATGCATAGAAATGCATATCAATAATGTACTGAATTAGGCGAATCGAATAATGTATAACTCACCCCGATCCGTGAACGGGCCTAGCGTTTGCTAGGAATATAATGTTCCATAACTTTTCAACAAAGTCTAAAATTTTTCCCAAGGGTTTTTGAATACCTATACACTGTATAGATATCCTGTTTCCTTCAACCGAACGACATGTGTCCCTAAAAAATATATTTATAAAGTAAGTCGGTCAAGTAGGAAGAATATTCAGATATTTAAGAATATGAATATATTGGTAAAAATATCCATTCCTCTTACCTTTATGTCCTGTGTATTGGATAATATAGATTTACATACTTTTACCGCTGAATTCGAAATTCTGAACTAAACATAGGTACAGGACTCGTAAAAACCGTTTTTTATTCTTTTTATAGTTTTATCTGTTTTCCAAAAAACAACCAATTAAATTAAGTTGCAAGAATGCAAAAGCGATAAAACTTACAGAGGCTTTAATAGAAAATTATAAAACAAAATGTTTACTTAAGACTTTACCTTTTGTAAAAACCGGCGATATTGACTGTGTGTGTGTAAATCGTCGTACGTTCGTGCCCGGTGCAGTAAAACACGTGCATCGATCTAGGTTACGTACGTTCCTCACGTGCCACTTTCTCAATCTATACTTTTACATAAAAATTACTTAGAAAATCACTCCTACTCCTCATTTGGACAGAATTTTTACTTTCATGATTTTAGCGAAAAGTCGTTTTCCTGCTCGGGGAACACATATGTACAGGGTATTCGGCCACCCCTGGGAAAAATTTTAATGGGGGATTCTAGATGCCAAAATACGAAAATACAGACGAAAATCAAGAATACCAATTTGTTGATAGAGGCTACGTTGAAAAGTTATTAACAATTAAACTCAAAAATTTCAAATCGTTCTGGAAAAATTGTTATCGGTTGCGGGGGTCAATTGCAATCATTTTTGGTGAATACACATACCTCCGAAATCTTACCCACTTTCGAGATAAAAATTCGAGAATGTGTGAAATTTTTTCGATGGAAAAGAAAAATTTCAAATCGTTTTGGAAAAATTGTTATCGGTTGCGGGGGTTACTTACAACCATTTTGGGTGAATCGTCATACCCCCCTAATCATGCGCATTTTCGAGAAAGAAATTCAGTACGGGCGGAACTTTAAACGTTAATAACTTTTTAATAAAGCCTCCATTAACAAATTGGTATTCTTGATTTTCGTCTTACTTTGGTCTCTAGAATCCCCTGGGAGAAATTGTAATGGGAGATTCTAGAGGTTAAAGTAGGATGAAAATCAAGAATACCAATTTGTTGATGGAGTAATACGATACTAAACAAGTTATTGACGTTTAAAGTTCTGCTCTTACTTTCGAATTTTTTTCTCGAAAATGCGCAGGATTTCGTATGTGGTATGTCTATTCACCGAAAATAATTGTAATTGACCCCCGAAACCGAAAGTAATTTTTTCAGAACGATTTGAAATTTTCTTTTTCTTTCGTCGAAAAATTTAGGCACTGTCTGTCGATTTTTCTTAAAAATTCCTTTCTGATTTTTATTCAGTTTGTAAAATAGTTGTTTAATAATACTCTTTGTGTAGGTACCCATGAGCTCTACTCGCGAAAAAAAACGTTTCATTGGAATATATTCACTATTCACTATATCAGTAGGAGTTGCGGGGGCTGTTTGAAAATTTGACCAGTTATATGGGATTTTTCTCACTTTACGGGGTCAAGGAACAACTTTTCCAACATCTCTACATATTCTCCATTAAAATATGCGTTGTGTTGCTGTTTGAAACATTAAAATCGTTCAATCCGGCTGTCGACCAAAAAAAAAAAATGCTTGTAACTGACCCCTGCAACGAAAACTAATTCTTCCAAGACGATTCGAAATTCTTTTTTACTTGAATTTTTTTTGTCGAAACTGAGTAGGATTTCGGGGGTACGATTCTAACTGACCTCCGCGACCAAAAATAATTTTTTCAGAACGATTTGAAATTTTTTTATTTAATGTTATTAATAACTACTTTTTATCGAAACCTCAGTCGAAAAATTGATATTCTTAATTTTCGTCTTATTTTGGCTTCTAGAATCTCCCATTAAAATTTTTCCCAGGGGTGGCCAAACACCCTGTATATATTAAATCAATATTAATGAAATTACACCTTGACCGAATTCATTTCAATCCCCCCACACTAATACATATATTGTGTGTAGCCCATAAATGGTTGAGAATGGAGTCACCTTTCCTATACTGGTATTATTAGATGGTCGCAGGTCCTGCATAAATTTCAATTTACATAATTTTTGTTTTGAGTAAACTCATTTTACTTTTTTGTATATTATTACCTAATGCAACTCATATTTTCCAGCCATGCGATGTAGGAATATTTAGACGATTAAAAGTTGCATGGCGAAGGGTAGTGCAGGAACATAGACAAAGTACGTAGGTAGACTAAACCCATTACGAAGGTGAATTTCGCACCAATATATCATACCATATATAAATTCCATGAAGAAGGAAATGCTTTTAAAGCTTGTGGTGGCCTATGACCGTTTAACTCAAATACAATTTACTAGACAAAACGTATTTCAGAAAGAAGAAAATAAATTAGAATTCATGTCGCCAGATGAAACTGACATCAATGACAGCAATATAGGTAGTTTTACATAGCATTCAAGAGCATATTCCAGATGATCTGAGAGGGGAACAATTTTCTTTTCTATATAGAAAATATTAAAATACAATCGGGACACAACTAAGACACAACACAAGACACAACTCGCAGAGAGAAAGCACTGCTGATGTTCAACGCAGTGCAGTTCATAGTAACAGTAAAACCAATACCAGTGTAGAAGACTAATTTAACAACGTTTCGCTAGAAGAAACTAATATATGATATACTGATCATTAATTAACTTTAATATTTCATGACAATGATGCTTTTACTTTTTTCTAATGGGAATTGTTTTGTTTCCGATGGTACTGAAATCAAACTACATTAATTCTACAACGTTACTTTACTTATTTTCTCGTAAAGACAAAGATTCTTCAGAATCTATTCTGGATAAACATTATCAACATTATCAAAAAATTGAAAAAACAACAAAGAAAAGAAAAGAAAAGAAAAGAAATATAGAAAGGTGTGTGCAATCAAAGTTACATCAAAGACATGGAAATAGACTCAGCTTGAAAAAATAGAAGCAATTGATAACCAGGAAAAAGAAAAACAAAGAATGAAAGAAGAACGATTAGAAAAGAAAAAAACAAGCCGAGAAATTAAAAGAAGAAAAGCTATTGAAAAAAGAAAGAAAAACAGAAAAATGAAAAGGAAAAGGAGAAAGAAAAGCAAGACGAAGAGAAGGAGAAATGTAAAACTCAAACTAAAAATAAAAATAAAGTTAAGAACGTGAAAAGAAAATAATAAATAATATTATTGTGTTGTTTTTACAGGGTGAATGTAGTAACTGAACCAGGTGGTTATGACTATGCAACATTTTTATTAGCATCTTTTTCAAACTCCACTTGGAACAACACTGTACGTATGTATGTATGGGATTATCAGGAACCGTGTTTATTCGTTAATCGGCACACTCGTATTTATTTCGTTAAACACAGTCACACCTACTACGTACTTTTCTTCAATCTTTCTCTCTTCCGTGCTGTCTTTTCTCGCTTTCTGAGTTATTCACCCATCAGCTGTTCGGCCGTACGCTCGCCGCGTGTTGACGGCTTTTTCGGCGGTAACCGTCTTCGCTCGTGCACGCTCGTGGACAGCGAACGATTCGCTGTTCGGCCAAAAATTCGTGCGCGATTTAATAATTTTCAACTGCACGGTTCCCTACATACAGGGTGTTCGGCCATCCATGGGAAAAATTTTAATGGGGGATTCTAGAGGTCAAAATAAGACGAAAATCAAGAATACCAATTTGTTGATGGAGGCACTGTTAAAAAGTTATTAATGTTTAAAGTTCCGCTCGTACTGAATTTTTTTCTCGAAAATGCGCAAGATTACGGGGGTATGTCTATACATAAAAAATGATTGTCACCGACCCTCGCAACTGAAAATAATTTTTCACAGAACGATTTGAAATCTTTCTTTTTCATCGAAAAATAAAGGCACCCGATTAGATTTTCGGTAAGGAATTTTTTTCTCGAAAGTGCGTAGGATTTCGGGGGAATGTGTAATGACCAAAAATGATTGTAATTGCCCCCTGTAACCGAAAATAATTTTTTTAGAACGATTTGAAAAATTTGCTTTTCGCCGAAAAATATCAACACATACTCGAATTTTTTTCTCGAAACTGAGTAGGATTCCGAATATATGTCTATTCACTAAAAATGCTTGTAATTGACCCCCGCAGCCGAAAATAATTTTTCTGGAACGATTTGAAATTTTTGAATCAAATTGTTAATAACTTTTTAACGAAGCCTCCATCAAAAAATTGATATTCTTGATTTTCGTCTTAGTTTGGCCTCTAGAATATCCTATTAAAATGTTTCTCAGGGCTGGCCGAACACCCTCTATACTACTATGTTTACTAGATCCTGGGTTTTTTTCGGGTTTGAATCACGTAGTAATGTGGTAACACACTGAAGCTGTCAATTAATGGGGGATTAAACCTGGTTTCGATCAATATTTTAGAGGATAACACCGGTTAGGTCTGGGTTAGGTCCGGGATATGCCCGCATCTGGCTCATGATTTTGCCTTCTTCGCATACTTGTTGGCCAGATCCTGGGTTTTTTTCGTGTTTGAATCACGTAGTAATGTGGTAACACACTGAAGCTGTCAATTAAACCTGGTTTCGATCAATATTTTAGAGGATAACACCGGTTAGGTCTGGGTTAGGTCCGGGATATGCGCGCATCTGGCTTATACTTTCGCCTTTTTCGCAAACTTGTTGGCCAGATCCTGGATTTTTTCCGTGTTTGAATCACGTAGTAATGTTGTACCACACTGAGGCAGTCAATTAAACCTGGATTCGGACATTATTTTAGAGGATAACACCGGTTAGGTCTGGGTAAGGTCTGGGTTATGCCCGCATCTGGCTCATGATTTTGCCTTCTTCGCATACTTGTTGGCCAGATCCTGGGTTTTTTTCGAGTTTGAATCATGTAGTAATGTGGTAACACACTGAAGCAGTCAATTAAACCTGGTTTCGATCAATATTTTAGAGGATAACACCGGTTAGGTCTGGGTTAGGTCTGGGTTATGCCCGCATCTGGCTCATGATTTTGCCTTCTTCGCATACTTGTTGGCCAGATCCTGGGTTTTTTTCGTGTTTGAATCATGTAGTAATGTGGTAACACACTGAAGCAGTCAATTAAACCTGGTTTCGATCAATATTTTAGAGGATAACACCGGTTTGGTCTGGGTTAGGTCTGGGTTATGCCCGCATCTGGCTCATGATTTTGCCTTCTTCGCATACTTGTTGGCCAGATCCTGGGTTTTTTCCGTGTTTGAATCACGTAGTAATGTGGTAACACACTGAAGCAGTCAATTAAACCTGGTTTCGATCAATATTTCAGAGGATAACACCGGTTAGGTCTGGGTTAGGTCTGGGAAATGCGCGCATCTGGCTTATTCTTTCGCCTTCTTCGCATACTTCTTGGCCAGATCCTGGGTTTTTTTCGTGTTTGAATCACGTAGGAATGTGGTAACACACTGAAGCAGTCAATTAAACCTGGTTTCGATCAATATTTTAGAGGATAACACCGGTTAGGTCTGGGTTAGGTCCGGGATATGCCCGCATCTGGCTCATGATTTTGCCTTCTTCGCATACTTGCTGGCCAGATCCTGGGTTTTTTTCGTGTTTGAATCACGTAGTAATGTGGTAACACACTGAAGCTGTCAATTAAACCTGGTTTCGATCAATATTTTAGAGGATAACACCGGTTAGGACTGGGTTAGGTCTGGCTTATGCCCGCATCTGGCTCATGATTTTGCCTTCTTCGCATACTTGTTGGCCAGATCCTGGGTTTTTTTCGTGTTTGAATCACGTAGTAATGTGGTAACACACTGAAGCTGTCAATTAAACCTGGTTTCGAACAATATTTTAGAGGATAACACCGGTTAGGTCTGGGTTAGGTCTGGGATATGCGCGCATCTGGCTTATACCTTCACCTTTTTCGCAAACTTGTTGGCCAGATCCAGGGTATTTTCCGTGTTTGAATCACGTAGGAATGTGGTAACACACTGAAGCAGTCAATTAAACCTGGTTTCGATCAATATTTTAGAGGATAACACCGGTTAGGTCTGGGTTAGGTCCGGGATATGCGCGCATCTGGCTTATACTTTCGCCTTTTTCGCAAACTTGTTGGCCAGATCCTGGATATTTTCCGTGTTTGAATCACGTAGTAATGTTGTACCACACTGAGGCAGTCAATTAAACCTGGTTTCGATCAATATTTTAGAGGATAACACCGGTTAGGTCTGGGTTAGGTCCGGGAAATGCGCGCATCTGGCTTATTCTTTCGCCTTCTTCGCATACTTCTTGGCCAGATCCTGGGTTTTTTTCGTGTTTGAATCACGTAGGAATGTGGTAACACACTGAAGCAGTCAATTAAACCTGGTTTCGATCAATATTTTAGAGGATAACACCGGTTAGGTCTGGGTTAGGTCCGGGATATGCCCGCATCTGGCTCATGATTTTGCCTTATCCGCATACTTGCTGGCCAGATCCTGGGTTTTTTTCGTGTTTGAATCACGTAGTAATGTGGTAACACACTGAAGCTGTCAATTAAACCTGGTTTCGATCAATATTTTAGAGGATAACACCGGTTAGGTCTGGGTTAGGTCTGGGTTATGCCCGCATCTGGCTCATGATTTTGCCTTCTTCGCATACTTGTTGGCCAGATCCTGGGTTTTTTTCGAGTTTGAATCACGTAGTAATGTGGTAACACACTGAAGCTGTCAATTAAACCTGGTTTCGATCAATATTTTAGAGGATAACACCGGTTAGGTCTGGGTTAGGTCTGGGTTATGCCCGCATCTGGCTCATGATTTTGCCTTCTTCGCATACTTGTTGGCCAGATCTTGGGTTTTTTTCGTGTTTGAATCACGTAGTAATGTGGTAACACACAGAAGCAGTCAATTAAACCTGGTTTCGATCAATATTTTAGAGGATAACACCGGTTAGGTCTGGGTTAGGTCCGGGATATGCGCGCATCTGGCTTATACTTTCGCCTTTTTCGCAAACTTGTTGGCGAGATCCTGGATTTTTTCCGTGTTTGAATCACGTAGTAATGTGGTAACACACTGAAGCAGTCAATTAAACCTGGTTTCGATCAATATTTTAGAGGATAACACCGGTTAGGTCTGGGTTAGGTCTGGGTTATGCCCGCATCTGGCTCATGATTTTGCCTTCTTCGCATACTTGTTGGCCAGATCCTGGGTTTTTTTCGTGTTTGAATCATGTAGTAATGTGGTAACACACTGAAGCAGTCAATTAAACCTGGTTTCGATCAATATTTTAGAGGATAACACCGGTTTGGTCTGGGTTAGGTCTGGGTTATGCCCGCATCTGGCTCATGATTTTGCCTTCTTCGCATACTTGTTGGCCAGATCCTGGGTTTGTTCCGTGTTTGAATCACGTAGTAATGTGGTAACACACTGAAGCAGTCAATTAAACCTGGTTTCGATCAATATTTCAGAGGATAACACCGGTTAGGTCTGGGTTAGGTCTGGGAAATGCGCGCATCTGGCTTATTCTTTCGCCTTCTTCGCATACTTCTTGGCCAGATCCTGGGTTTTTTTCGTGTTTGAATCACGTAGGAATGTGGTAACACACTGAAGCAGTCAATTAAACCTGGTTTCGATCAATATTTTAGAGGATAACACCGGTTAGGTCTGGGTTAGGTCCGGGATATGCCCGCATCTGGCTCATGATTTTGCCTTCTTCGCATACTTGCTGGCCAGATCCTGGGTTTTTTTCGTGTTTGAATCACGTAGTAATGTGGTAACACACTGAAGCTGTCAATTAAACCTGGTTTCGATCAATATTTTAGAGGATAACACCGGTTAGGTCTGGGTTAGGTCTGGGATATGCGCGCATCTGGCTTATACCTTCACCTTTTTCGCAAACTTGTTGGCCAGATCCAGGGTATTTTCCGTGTTTGAATCACGTAGTAATGTGGTAACACACTGAAGCAGTCAATTAAACCTGGTTTCTATCAATATTTTAGAGGATAACACCGGTTAGGTCTGGGTTAGGTCCGGGATATGCCCGCATCTAGCTCATGATTTTGCCTTCTTCGCATACTTGTTGGCCAGATCTTGGGTTTTTTTCGTGTTTGAATCACGTAGTAATGTGGTAACACACTGAAGCAGTCAATTAAACCTGGTTTCTATCAATATTTTAGAGGATAACACCGGTTAGGTCTGGGTTAGGTCCGGGATATGCCCGCATCTGGCTCATGATTTTGCCTTCTTCGCATACTTGTTGGCCAGATCCTGGGTTTTTTTCGTGTTTGAATCACGTAGTAATGTGGTAACACACTGAAGCTGTCAATTAAACCTGGTTTCGATCCGTATTTTAGGGGATAACACCGGTTAGGTCTGGGTTAGGTCTGGGATTTGCGCGCATCTGGCTTATACTTTCGCCTTTTCCGCAAACTTGTTGGCCAGATCCTGGGTTTTTTTCGTGTTTGAATCACGTAGGAATGTGGTAACACACTGAAGCAGTCAATTAAACCTGGTTTCTATCAATATTTTAGAGGATAACACCGGTTAGGTCTAGGTTAGGTCCGGGATATGCCCGCATCTGGCTCATGATTTTGCCTTCTTCGCATACTTGTTGGCCAGATCCTGGGTTTTTTTCGTGTTTGAATCACGTAGTAATGTGGTAACACACTGAAGCTGTCAATTAAACCTGGTTTCGATCAATATTTTAGAGGATAACACCGGTTAGGTCTGGGTTAGGTCTGGGTTATGCCCGCATCTGGCTCATGATTTTGCCTTTTTCGCATACTTGTTGGCCAGATCCAGGGTTTTTTTCGTGTTTGAATCACGTAGTAATGTGGTAGCACACTGAAGCTGTCAATTAAACCTGGTTTCGATCAATATTTTAGAGGATAACACCGGTTAGGTCTGGGTTAGGTCTGGGATATGCGCGCATCTGGCTTATACTTTCACCTTTTTCGCAAACTTGTTGGCCAGATCCTGGGTTTTTTCCGTGTTTTATCACGTAGGAATGTGGTAACACACTGAAGCAGTCAATTAAACCTGGTTTCGATCAATATTTCAGAGGATAACACCGGTTAGGTCTGGGTTAGGTCAGGGTTATGCCCGCATCTGGCTCATGATTTTGCCTTCTTCGCATACTTGTTGGCCAGATCCTGGGTTTTTTTCGTGTTTGAATCACGTAGTAATGTGGTAATACACTGAAGCAGTCAATTAAACCTGGTTTCGATCAATATTTTAGAGGATAACACCGGTTAGGTCTGGGTTAGGTCTGGGTTATGCCCGCATCTGGCTCATGATTTTGCCTTCTTCGCATACTTGTTGGCCAGATCTTGGGTTTTTTTCGTGTTTGAATCACGTAGTAATGTGGTAACACACTGAAGCAGTCAATTAAACCTGGTTTCGATCAATATTTTAGAGGATAACACCGGTTAGGTCTGGGTTAGGTCCGGGATATGCGCGCATCTGGCTTATACTTTCGCCTTTTTCGCAAACTTGTTGGCCAGATCCTGGATTTTTTCCGTGTTTGAATCACGTAGTAATGTTGTACCACACTGAGGCAGTCAATTAAACCTGGATTCGGACATTATTTTAGAGGATAACACCGGTTAGGTCTGGGTAAGGTCTGGGTTATGCCCGCATCTGGCTCATGATTTTGCCTTCTTCGCATACTTGTTGGCCAGATCCTGGGTTTTTTTCGAGTATGAATCATGTAGTAATGTGGTAACACACTGAAGCAGTCAATTAAACCTGGTTTCGATCAATATTTTAGAGGATAACACCGGTTAGGTCTGGGTTAGGTCTGGGTTATGCCCGCATCTGGCTCGTGATTTTGCCTTCTTCGCATACTTGTTGGCCAGATCCTGGGTTTTTTTCGTGTTTGAATCATGTAGTAATGTGGTAACACACTGAAGCAGTCAATTAAACCTGGTTTCGATCAATATTTTAGAGGATAACACCGGTTTGGTCTGGGTTAGGTCTGGGTTATGCCCGCATCTGGCTCATGATTTTGCCTTCTTCGCATACTTGTTGGCCAGATCCTGGGTTTTTTCCGTGTTTGAATCACGTAGTAATGTGGTAACACACTGAAGCAGTCAATTAAACCTGGTTTCGATCAATATTTCAGAGGATAACACCGGTTAGGTCTGGGTTAGGTCTGGGAAATGCGCGCATCTGGCTTATTCTTTCGCCTTCTTCGCATACTTCTTGGCCAGATCCTGGGTTTTTTTCGTGTTTGAATCACGTAGGAATGTGGTAACACACTGAAGCAGTCAATTAAACCTGGTTTCGATCAATATTTTAGAGGATAACACCGGTTAGGTCTGGGTTAGGTCCGGGATATGCCCGCATCTGGCTCATGATTTTGCCTTCTTCGCATACTTGCTGGCCAGATCCTGGGTTTTTTTCGTGTTTGAATCACGTAGTAATGTGGTAACACACTGAAGCTGTCAATTAAACCTGGTTTCGATCAATATTTTAGAGGATAACACCGGTTAGGACTGGGTTAGGTCTGGCTTATGCCCGCATCTGGCTCATGATTTTGCCTTCTTCGCATACTTGTTGGCCAGATCCTGGGTTTTTTTCGTGTTTGAATCACGTAGTAATGTGGTAACACACTGAAGCTGTCAATTAAACCTGGTTTCGATCAATATTTTAGAGGATAACACCGGTTAGGTCTGGGTTAGGTCTGGGATATGCGCGCATCTGGCTTATACCTTCACCTTTTTCGCAAACTTGTTGGCCAGATCCAGGGTATTTTCCGTGTTTGAATCACGTAGGAATGTGGTAACACACTGAAGCAGTCAATTAAACCTGGTTTCGATCAATATTTTAGAGGATAACACCGGTTAGGTCTGGGTTAGGTCCGGGATATGCGCGCATCTGGCTTATACTTTCGCCTTTTTCGCAAACTTGTTGGCCAGATCTTGGATATTTTCCGTGTTTGAATCACGTAGTAATGTTGTACCACACTGAGGCAGTCAATTAAACCTGGTTTCGATCAATATTTTAGAGGATAACACCGGTTAGGTCTGGGTTAGGTCCGGGAAATGCGCGCATCTGGCTTATTCTTTCGCCTTCTTCGCATACTTCTTGGCCAGATCCTGGGTTTTTTTCGTGTTTGAATCACGTAGGAATGTGGTAACACACTGAAGCAGTCAATTAAACCTGGTTTCGATCAATATTTTAGAGGATAACACCGGTTAGGTCTGGGTTAGGTCCGGGATATGCCCGCATCTGGCTCATGATTTTGCCTTCTTCGCATACTTGCTGGCCAGATCCTGGGTTTTTTTCGTGTTTGAATCACGTAGTAATGTGGTAACACACTGAAGCTGTCAATTAAACCTGGTTTCGATCAATATTTTAGAGGATAACACCGGTTAGGTCTGGGTTAGGTCTGGGTTATGCCCGCATCTGGCTCATGATTTTGCCTTCTTCGCATACTTGTTGGCCAGATCCTGGGTTTTTTTCGAGTTTGAATCACGTAGTAATGTGGTAACACACTGAAGCTGTCAATTAAACCTGGTTTCGATCAATATTTTAGAGGATAACACCGGAAAGGTCTGGGTTAGGTCTGGGTTATGCCCGCATCTGGCTCATGATTTTGCCTTCTTCGCATACTTGTTGGCCAGATCTTGGGTTTTTTTCGTGTTTGAATCACGTAGTAATGTGGTAGCACACTGAAGCTGTCAATTAAACCTGGTTTCGATCAATATTTTAGAGGATAACACCGGTTAGGTCTGGGTTAGGTCTGGGATATATGCGCGCATCTGGCTTATACTTTCACCTTTTTCGCAAACTTGTTGGCCAGATCCTGGGTTTTTTCCGTGTTTTATCACGTAGGAATGTGGTAACACACTGAAGCAGTCAATTAAACCTGGTTTCGATCAATATTTCAGAGGATAACACCGGTTAGGTCTGGGTTAGGTCAGGGTTATGCCCGCATCTGGCTCATGATTTTGCCTTCTTCGCATACTTGTTGGCCAGATCCTGGGTTTTTTTCGTGTTTGAATCACGTAGTAATGTGGTAATACACTGAAGCAGTCAATTAAACCTGGTTTCGATCAATATTTTAGAGGATAACACCGGTTAGGTCTGGGTGAGGTCTGGGTTATGCCCGCATCTGGCTCATGATTTTGCCTTCTGCGCATACTTGTTGGCCAGATCCTCGGTTTTTTTCGTGTTTCAATCACGTAGTAATGTGGTAACACAATGAGGCAGTCTATTAAACCTGGATTCGGACAGTATTTTGGAGGATAACACCGGTTAGGTCTGGGTTAGGTCTGGGTTATGCCCGCATCTGGCTCATGATTTTGCCTTCTTCGCATACTTGTTGGCCAGATCCTGGGTTTTTTCCGTGTTTGAATCACGTAGTAATGTGGTAACACACTGAAGCAGTCAATAAAACCTGGTTTCGATCAATATTTTAGAGGATAACACCGGTTAGATCTGGGTTAGGTCTGGGATTTGCGCGCATCTGGCTTATACTTTCGCCTTTTTCGCAAACTTGTTGGCCAGATCCTGGGTTTTTTTCGTGTTTGAATCACGTAGGAATGTGGTAACACACTGAAGCAGTCAATTAAACCTGGTTTCTATCAATATTTTAGAGGATAACACGGGTTAGGTTTGGGTTAGGTCCAGGATATGCCCGCATCTGGCTCATGATTTTGCCTTCTTCGCATACTTGTTGGCCAGATCCTGGGTTTTTTCCGTGTTTGAATGACGTAGTAATTTGGTAACACACTGAAGCAGTCAATTAAACCTGGTTTCGATCAATATTTCAGAGGATAACACCGGTTAGGTCTGGGTTAGGTCTGGGATATGCGCGCATCTGGCTTATACTTTCACCTTTATCGCAAACTTATTGGCCAGATCCTGGGTTTTTTCCGTGTTTGATCACCTAGTAATGTGGTAACACACTGAAGCAGTCAATAAAACCTGGTTTCGATCAATATTTTAGAGGATAACACCGGTTAGGTCTGGGTTTGGTCTGGGATTTGCGCGCATCTGGCTTATACTTTTGCCTTTTTCGCAAACTTGTTGGCCAGATCCTGGGTATTTTCCGTGTTTGAATCACGTAGTAATGTGGCAACACACTGAAGCAGTCAATTAAACCTGGTTTCGATCAATATTTCAGAGGATAACACCGGTTAGGTCTGGGTTAGGTCTGGGTTATGCCCGCATCTGGCTCATGATTTTGCCTTCTTCGCATACTTGTTGGCCAGATCCTGGGTTTTTTTCGTGTTTGAATCACGTAGTAATGTGGTAATACACTGAAGCAGTCAATTAAACCTGGTCTCGATCAATATTTTAGAGGATAACACCGGTTAGGTCTGGGTTAGGTCTGGGTTATGCCCGCATCTGGCTCATGATTTTGCCTTCTTCGCATACTTGTTGGCCAGATCCTGGGTTTTTTCCGTGTTTGAATCACGTAGTAATGTGGTAACACACTGAAGCAGTCAATTAAACCTGGTTTCGATCAATATTTCAGAGGATAACACCGGTTAGGTCTGGGTTAGGTCTGGGAAATGCGCGCATCTGGCTTATTCTTTCGCCTTCTTCGCATACTTCTTGGCCAGATCCTGGTTTTTTTCGTGTTTGAATCACGTAGGAATGTGGTACCACACTGAAGCAGTCAATTAAACCTGGTTTCGATCAATATTTTAGAGGATAACACCGGTTAGGTCTGGGTTAGGTCTGGGTTATGCCCGCATCTGGCTCATGATTTTGCCTTCTTCGCATACTTGTTGGCCAGATCCTGGGTTTTTTTCGCGTTTGAATCACGTAGTAATGTGGTAACACACTGAAGCAGTCAATTAAATCTGGTTTCGATCAATATTTTAGAGGATAACACCGGTTAGGTCTGGGTTAGGTCTGGGTTATGCCCGCATCTGGCTCATGATTTTGCCTTCTTCGCATACTTGTTGGCCACATCCTGGGTTTTTTTCGTGTTTGAATCACGTAGTAATGTGGTAACACACTGAAGCAGTCAATAAAACCTGGATTCGGACTGTATTTTAGAGGATAACACCGGTTAGGTCTGGGTTAGGTCTGGGTTATGCCCGCATCTAGCTCATGATTTTGCCTTCTTCGCATACTTGTTGGCCAGATCCTGGGGTTTTTTCGTGTTTGAATCACGTAGTAATGTGGTAACACACTGAAGCAGTCAAATAAACCTGGTTTCGATCAATATTTTAGAGGATAATACCGGTTAGGTCTGGGTTAGGTCTGGGTTATGCCCGCATCTGGCTCATGATTTTGCCTTCTTCGCATACTTGTTGGCCAGATCCTGGGTTTTTTCCGTGTTTGAATCACGTAGTAATGTGGTAACACACTGCAGCAGTCAATTAAATCTGGTTTCGATCAATATTTTAGAGGATAACACCGGTTAGGTCTGGGTTAGGTCTGGGTTATGCCCGTATCTGGCTCATGATTTTGCCTTCTTCGCATACTTGTTGGCCACATCCTGGGTTTTTTTCGTGTTTGAATCACGTAGTAATGTGGTAACACACTGAAGCAGTCAATAAAACCTGGATTCGGACTGTATTTTAGAGGATAACACCGGTTAGGTCTGGGTTAGGTCTGGGTTATGCCCGCATCTGGCTCATGATTTTGCCTTCTTCGCATACTTGTTGGCCAGATCCTGGGTTTTTTTCGTGTTTGAATCACGTAGTAATGTGGTAACACACTGAAGCAGTCAATAAAACCTGGATTCGGACTGTATTTTAGAGGATAACACCGGTTAGGTCTGGGTTAGGTCTGGGTTATGCCCGCATCTAGCTCATGATTTTGCCTTCTTCGCATACTTGTTGGCCAGATCCTGGGGTTTTTTCGTGTTTGAATCACGTAGTAATGTGGTAACACACTGAAGCAGTCAGATAAACCTGGTTTCGATCAATATTTTAGAGGATAACACCGGTTAGGTCTGGGTTAGGTCTGGGTTATGCCCGCATCTGGCTCATGATTTTGCCTTCTTCGCATACTTGTTGGCCAGATCCTGGGTTTTTTCCGTGTTTGATCACGTAGTAATGTGGTAACACACTGAAGCAGTCAATAAAACCTGGTTTCGATCATTATTTTAGAGGATAACACCGGTTAGGTCTGGGTTAGGTCTGGGATTTGCGCGCATCTGGCTTATACTTTCGCCTTTTTCGCAAACTTGTTGGCCAGATCCTGGGTTTTTTTCGTGTTTGAATCACATAGGAATGTGGTAACACACTGAAGCAGTCAATTAAACCTGGTTTCTATCAATAATTTAGAGGATAACACCGGTTAGGTCTGGGTTAGGTCCGGGATATGCCCGCATCTGGCTCATGATTTTGCCTTCTTCGCATACTTGTTGGCCAGATCCTGGGTTTTTTCCGTGTTTGAATCACGTAGTAATGTGGTAACACACTGAAGCAGTCAATTAAACCTGGTTTCGATCAATATTTCAGAGGATAACACCGGTTAGGTCTGGGTTAGGTCTGGGTTATGCCCGCATCTGGCTCATGATTTTGCCTTCTTCGCATACTTGTTGGCCAGATCCTGGGTTTTTTTCGTGTTTGAATCACGTAGTAATGTGGTAATACACTGAAGCAGTCAATAAAACCTGGTTTCGATCAATATTTTAGAGGATAACACCGGTTAGGTCTGGGTTAGGTCCGGGATATGCCCGCATCTGGCTCATGATTTTGCCTTCTTCGCATACTTGTCGGCCAGATCCTGGGTTTTTTTCGTGTTTGAATCACGTAGTAATGTGGTAACACACTGAAGCTGTCAATTAAACCTGGTTTCGATCAATATTTTAGAGGATAACACCGGTTAGGTCTGGGTTAGGTCTGGGATATGCGCGCATCTGGCTTATACTTTCACCTTTATCGCAAACTTATTGGCCAGATCCTGGGTTTTTTCCGTGTTTGATCACCTAGTAATGTGGTAACACACTGAAGCAGTCAATAAAACCTGGTTTCGATCAATATTTTAGAGGATAACACCGGTTAGGTCTGGGTTAGGTCTGGGATTTGCGCGCATCTGGCTTATACTTTCGCCTTTTTCGCAAACTTGTTGGCCAGATCCTGGGTATTTTCCGTGTTTGAATCACGTAGTAATGTGGTAACACACTGAAGCAGTCAATTAAACCTGGTCTCGATCAATATTTTAGAGGATAACACCGGTTAGGTCTGGGTTAGGTCTGGGTTATGCCCGCATCTGGCTCATGATTTTGCCTTCTTCGCATACTTGTTGGCCAGATCCTGGGTTTTTTCCGTGTTTGAATCACGTAGTAATGTGGTAACACACTGAAGCAGTCAATTAAACCTGGTTTCGATCAATATTTCAGAGGATAACACCGGTTAGGTCTGGGTTAGGTCTGGGAAATGCGGGCATCTGGCTTATTCTTTCGCCTTCTTCGCATACTTCTTGGCCAGATCCTGGGTTTTTTTCGTGTTTGAATCACGTAGGAATGTGGTAACACACTGAAGCAGTCAATTAAACCTGGTTTCGATCAATATTTTAGAGGATAACACCGGTTAGGTCTGGGTTAGGTCCGGGATATGCCCGCATCTGGCTCATGATTTTGCCTTCTTCGCATACTTGTTGGCCAGATCCTGGGTTTTTTTCGTGTTTGAATCACATAGTAATGAGGTAATACACTGAAGCAGTCAATTAAACCTGGTTTCGATCAATATTTCAGAGGATAACACCGGTTAGGTCTGGGTTAGGTCTGGGATATGCCCGCATCTGGCTCATGATTTTGCCTTTTTCGCAAACTTGTTGGCCAGATCCTGGATTTTTTCCGTGTTTGAATGACGTAGTAATGTTGTACCACACTGTGGCAGTCAATTAAACCTGGATTCGGACATTATTTTAGAGGATAACACCGGTTAGGTCTGGGTTAGGTCCGGGATATGCCCGCATCTGGCTCATGATTTTGCCTTCTTCGCATACTTGTTGGTCAGATCCTGGGTTTTTTTCGTGTTTGAATCACGTAGGAATGTGGTAACACACTGAAGCAGTCAATTAATCCTGGTTTCGATCAATATTTTAGAGGATAACACCGGTTAGGTCTGGGTTAGGTCTGGGATTTGCGCGCATCTGGCTTATACTTTCGCCTTTTTCGCAAACTTGTTGGCCAGATCCCGGGTATTTTCCGTGTTTGAATCACGTAGTAATGTGGTAACACACTGAAGCAGTCAATTAAACCTGGTTTCGATCAATATTTCAGAGGATAACACCGGTTAGGTCTGGGTTAGGTCTGGGATATGCGCGCATCTGGCATATACTTTCACCTTTTTCGCAAACTTGTTGGCCAGACCCTGGGTTTTTTCCGTGTTTTATCACGTAGTAATGTGGTAACACACTGAAGCAGTCAATAAAACCTGGTTTCGATCAATATTTTAGAGGATAACACCGGTTAGGTCTGGGTTAGGTCTGGGATTTGCGCGCATCTGGCTTATACTTTCGCCTTTTTCGCAAACTTGTTGGCCAGATCCTGGGTTTTTTTCGTGTTTGAATCACGTAGGAATGTGGTAACACACTGAAGCAGTCAATTAAACCTGGTTTCTATCAATATTTTAGAGGATAACACCGGTTAGGTCTGGGTTAGGTCCGGGATATGCCCGCATCTGGCTCATGATTTTGCCTTCTTCGCATACTTGTTGGCCAGATCCTGGGTTTTTTCCGTGTTTTATCACGTAGGAATGTGGTAACACACTGAAGCAGTCAATTAAACCTGGTTTCGATCAATATTTCAGAGGATAAGACCGGTTAGGTCTGGGTTAGGTCTGGGTTATGCCCGCATCTGGCTCATGATTTTGCCTTCTGCGCATACTTGTTGGCCAGATCCTCGGTTTTTTTCGTGTTTCAATCACGTAGTAATGTGGTAACACAGTGAGGCAGTCTATTAAACCTGGATTCGGACAGTATTTTGGAGGATAACACCGGTTAGGTCTGGGTTAGGTCTGGGTTATGCCCGCATCTGGCTCATGATTTTGCCTTCTTCGCATACTTGTTGGCCAGATCCTGGGTTTTTTCCGTGTTTGAATCACGTAGTAATGTGGTAACACACTGAAGCTGTCAATTAAACCTGGTATCGATCAATATTTTAGAGGATAACACCGGTTAGGTCTGGGTTAGGTCTGGGTTATGCCCGCATCTGGCTCATGATTTTGCCTTCTTCGCATACTTGTTGGCCAGATCCTGGGTTTTTTCCGTGTTTGATCACGTAGTAATGTGGTAACACACTGAAGCAGTCAATAAAACCTGGTTTCGATCAATATTTTAGAGGATAACACCGGTTAGGTCTGGGTTAGGTCTGGGATTTGCGCGCATCTGGCTTATACTTTCGCCTTTTTCGCAAACTTGTTGGCCAGATCCTGGGTTTTTTTCGTGTTTGAATCACGTAGGAATGTGGTAACACACTGAAGCAGTCAATTAAACCTGGTTTCTATCAATATTTTAGAGGATAACACCGGTTAGGTCTGGGTTAGGTCCAGGATATGCCCGCATCTGGCTCATGATTTTGCCTTCTTCGCATACTTGTTGGCCAGATCCTGGGTTTTTTCCGTGTTTGAATCACGTAGTAATGTGGTAACACACTGAAGCAGTCAATTAAACCTGGTTTCGATCAATATTTCAGAGGATAACACCGGTTAGGTCTGGGTTAGGTCTGGGTTATGCCCGCATCTGGCTCATGATTTTGCCTTCTTCGCATACTTGTTGGCCAGATCCTGGGTTTTTTTCGTGTTTGAATCACGTAGTAATGTGGTAATACACTGAAGCAGTCAATAAAACCTGGTTTCAATCAATATTTTAGAGGATAACACCGGTTAGGTCTGGGTTTGGTCCGGGATACGCCCGCATCTGGCTCAAGATTTTGCCTTCTTCGCATACTTGTTGGCCAGATCCTGAGTTTTTTTCGTGTTTGAATCACGTAGTAATGTGGTAACACACTGAAGCTGTCAATTAAACCTGGTTTCGATCAATATTTTAGAGGATAACACCGGTTAGGTCTCGGTTAGGTCTGGGTTATGCCCGCATCTGGCTCATGATTTTGCCTTCTTCGCATACTTGTTGGCCAGATCCTGGGTTTTTTTCGTGTTTGAATCACGTAGTAATGTGGTAATACACTGAAGCAGTCAATTAAACCTGGTTTCGATCTATATTTTAGAGGATAACACCGGTTAGGTCTGGGTTAGGTCTGGGTTATGCCCGCATCTGGCTCATGATTTTGCCTTCTGCGCATACTTGTTGGCCAGATCCTCGGTTTTTTTCGTGTTTCAATCACGTAGTAATGTGGTAACACAGTGAGGCAGTCTATTAAACCTGGATTCGGACAGTATTTTGGAGGATAACACCGGTTAGGTCTGGGTTAGGGCTGGGTTATGCCCGCATCTGGCTCATGATTTTGCCTTCTTCGCATACTTGTTGGCCAGATCCTGGGTTTTTTCCGTGTTTGAATCACGTAGTAATGTGGTAACACTCTGAAGCAGTCAATTAAATCTGGTTTCGATCAATATTTCAGAGGATAACACCGGTTAGGTCTGGGTTAGGTCTGAGATATGCGCGCATCTGGCTTATACTTTCGCCTTTTTCGCAAACTTGATGGCTAGATCCTGGGTTCTTTTCGGGTTTGAATAACGCAGTAATGTGGTACCACACTGAAGCAGTCTATTAAACCTGGTTTCGATCAATATTTTAGAGGATAACGCCGGTTAGGTCTGGGTTAGGTCTGGGTTATGCCCGCATCTGGCTCATGATTTTGCCTTCTTCGCATACTTGTTGGCCAGATCCTGGGTTTCGTCCGTGTTTGAATCACGTAGTAATGTGGTAACACACTGCAGCAGTCAATTAAATCTGGTTTCGATCAATATTTTAGAGGATAACACCGGTTAGGTCTGGGTTAGGTCTGGGTTATGCCCGCATCTGGCTCATGATTTTGCCTTCTTCGCATACTTGTTGGCCAGATCCTGGGTTTTTTTCGCGTTTGAATCACGTAGTAATGTGGTAACACACTGAAGCAGTCAATTAAATCTGGTTTCGATCAATATTTTAGAGGATAACACCGGTTAGGTCTGGGTTAGGTCTGGGTTATGCCCGCATCTGGCTAATGATTTTGCCTTCTTCGCATACTTGTTGGCCAGATCCTGGGTTTTTTTCGTGTTTGAATCACGTAGTAATGTGGTAACACACTGAAGCAGTCAATAAAACCTGGATTCGGACTGTATTTTAGAGGATAACACCGGTTAGGTCTGGGTTAGGTCTGGGTTATGCCCGCATCTAGCTCATGATTTTGCCTTCTTCGCATACTTGTTGGCCAGATCCTGGGGTTTTTTCGTGTTTGAATCACGTAGTAATGTGGTAACACACTGATACAGTCAATTAAACCTGGTTTCGATCAATATTTTAGAGGATAACACCGGTTAGGTCTGGGTTAGGTCTGGGTTATGCCCGCATCTGGCTCATGATTTTGCCTTCTTCGCATACTTGTTGTCCAGATCCTGGTTTTTTTCCGTGTTTGATCACGTAGTAATGTGGTAACACACTGAAGCAGTCAATAAAACCTGGATTCGATCATTATTTTAGAGGATAACACCGGTTAGGTCTGGGTTAGGTCTGGGATTTGCGCGCATCTGGCTTATACTTTCGCCTTTTTCGCAAACTTGTTGGCCAGATCCTGGGTTTTTTTCGTGTTTGAATCACGTAGGAATGTGGTAACACACTGAAGCAGTCAATTAAACCTGGTTTCTATCAATATTTTAGAGGATAACACCGGTTAGGTCTGGGTTAGGTCCGGGATATGCCCGCATCTGGCTCATGATTTTGCCTTCTTCGCATACTTGTTGGCCAGATCCTGGGTTTTTTCCGTGTTTGAATCACGTAGTAATGTGGTAACACACTGAAGCAGTCAATTAAACCTGGTTTCGATCAATATTTCAGAGGATAATACCGGTTAGGTCTGGGTTAGGTCTGGGTTATGCCCGCATCTGGCTCATGATTTTGCCTTCTTCGCATACTTGTTGGCCAGATCCTGGGTTTTTTTCGTGTTTGAATCACGTAGTAATGTGGTAATACACTGAAGCAGTCAATAAAACCTGGTTTCGATCAATATTTTAGAGGATAACACCGGTTAGGTCTGGGTTAGTCCGGGATATGCCCGCATCTGGCTCATGATTTTGCCTTCTTCATATACTTGCTGGCCAGATCCTGGGTTTTTTTCGTGTTTGAATCACGTAGTAATGTGGTAACACACTGAAGCTGTCAATTAAACCTGGTTTCGGTCAATATTTTAGAGGATAACACCGGTAAGGTCTGGGTGAGGTCTGGGTTATGCCCGCATCTGGCTCATGATTTTGCCTTCTTCGCATACTTGTTGGCCAGATCCTGGGTTTTTTTCGTGTTTGAATCACGTAGTAATGTGGTAATACACTGAAGCAGTCAATAAAACCTGGTTTCGATCAATATTTTAGAGGATAACACCGGTTTGGTCTGGGTTAGGTCTGGGTTATGCCCGCATCTGTCTCATGATTTTGCCTTCTTCGCATACTTGTTGGCCAGATCCAGGGTTTTTTTCGTGTTTGAATCATGTAGTAATGTGGTAACACACTGAAGCAGTCACTTAAACCTGGTTTCGATCTATATTTCAGGGGATAACACCGGTTAGGTCTGGGTAAGGTCTGGGTTATGCCCGCATCTGGCTCATGATTTTGCCTTCTTCGCATACTTGTTGGCCAGATCCTGGGTTTTTTTCGTGTTTGAATCACGTAGTAATGTGGTAATACACTGAAGCAGTCAATAAAACCTGGTTTCGATCAATATTTTAGAGGATAACACCGGTTAGGTCTGGGTTAGGTCTGGGATATGCGCGCATTTGGCTTATACTTTCGCCTTTTTCGCAAACTTGTTGGCCAGATCCTGGGTTTTTTTCGTGTTTGAATCACGTAGTGATGTGGTAACACACTGAAGCAGTCAAGAAAACCTGGTTTCGATCAATATTTTAGAGGATAACACCGGTTAGGTCTGGGTTAGGTCTGGGTTATGCCCGCATCTGGCTCATGATTTTGCCTTCTTCGCATACTTGTTGGCCAGATCCTGGGTTTTTTTCGTGTTTGAATCACATAGTAATGAGGTAATACACTGAAGCAGTCAATTAAACCTGGTTTCGATCAATATTTTAGAGGATAACACCGGTTAGGTCTGGGTTAGGTCTGGGATATGCGCGCATCTGGCTTATACTTTCGCCTTTTTCGCAAACTAGTTGGCCAGATCCTGGATTTTTTCCGTGTTTGAATCACGTAGTAATGTTGTACCACACTGTGGCAGTCAATTAAACCTGGATTCGGAAATTATTTTAGAGGATAACACCGGTTAGGTCTGGGTTAGGTCTGGGTTATGCCCGCATCTGGCTCATGATTTTGCCTTCTTCGCATACTTGTTGGCCAGATCCTGGGTTTTTTTCGTGTTTGAATCACGTAGTAATGTGGTAACACACTGAAGCAGTCAATAAAACCTGGTTTCGATTAATATTTTAGAGGATAACACCGGTTTGGTCTGGGTTAGGTCTGGGTTATGCCCGCATCTGGCTCATGATTTTGCCTTCTTCGCATACTTGTTGGCCAGATCCTGGGTTTTTTTCGTGTTTGAATCACGTAGTAATGTGGTAACACACTGAAGCAGTCAATTAAACCTGGTTTCGATCAATATTTTAGAGGATAACGCCGGTTAGGTCTGGGTTAGGTCTGGGAAATGCGCGCATCTGGCTTATACTTTCGCCTTCTTCGCATACTTGTTGGTCAGATCCTGGGTTTTTTTCGTGTTTGAATCACGTAGGAATGTGGTAACACACTGAAGCAGTCAATTAATCCTGGTTTCGATCAATATTTTAGAGGATAACACCGGTTAGGTCTGGGTTAGGTCCGGGATATGCCCGCATCTGGCTCATGATTTTGCCTTCTTCGCATACTTGTTGGCCAGATCCTGGGTTTTTTTCGTGTTTGAATCACGTAGTAATGTGGTAACACACTGAAGCAGTCAATTAAACCTGGTTTCGATCAATTTTTTAGAGGATAACACCGGTTAGGTCTGGGTTAGGTCTGGGATTTGCGCGCATCTGGCTTATACTTTCGCCTTTTTCGCAAACTTGTTGGCCAGATCCTGGGTATTTTCCGTGTTTGAATCACGTAGTAATGTGGTAACACACTGAAGCAGTCAATTAAACCTGGTTTCGATCAATATTTCAGAGGATAACACCGGTTAGGTCTGGGTTAGGTCTGGGATTTGCGCGCATCTGGCTTATACTTTCGCCTTTTTCGCAAACTTGTTGGCCAGATCCTGGGTTTTTTTCGTGTTTGAATCACGTAGGAATGTGGTAACACACTGAAGCAGTCAATTAAACCTGGTTTCTATCAATATTTTAGAGGATAACACCGGTTAGGTCTGGGTTAGGTCCGGGATATGCCCGCATCTGGCTCATGATTTTGCCTTCTTCGCATACTTGTTGGCCAGATCCTGGGTTTTTTTCGTGTTTGAATCACGTAGTAATGTGGTAACACACTGAAGCAGTCAATTAAACCTGGTTTCGATCAATATTTTAGAGGATAACACCGGTTAGGTCCGGGATAGGTCCGGGATATGCCCGCATCTGGCTCATGATTTTGCCTTCTTCGCATACTTGTTGGCCAGATCCTGGGTTTTTTTCGCGTTTGAATCACGTAGTAATGTGGTAACACACTGAAGCAGTCAATTAAATCTGGTTTCGATCAATATTTTAGAGGATAACACCGGTTAGGTCTGGGTTAGGTCTGGGTTATGCCCGCATCTGGCTAATGATTTTGCCTTCTTCGCATACTTGTTGGCCAGATCCTGGGTTTTTTTCGTGTTTGAATCACGTAGTAATGTGGTAACACACTGAAGCAGTCAATAAAACCTGGATTCGGACTGTATTTTAGAGGATAACACCGGTTAGGTCTGGGTTAGGTCTGGGTTATGCCCGCATCTAGCTCATGATTTTGCCTTCTTCGCATACTTGTTGGCCAGATCCTGGGGTTTTTTCGTGTTTGAATCACGTAGTAATGTGGTAACACACTGATACAGTCAATTAAACCTGGTTTCGATCAATATTTTAGAGGATAACACCGGTTAGGTCTGGGTTAGGTCTGGGTTATGCCCGCATCTGGCTCATGATTTTGCCTTCTTCGCATACTTGTTGTCCAGATCCTGGTTTTTTTCCGTGTTTGATCACGTAGTAATGTGGTAACACACTGAAGCAGTCAATAAAACCTGGATTCGATCATTATTTTAGAGGATAACACCGGTTAGGTCTGGGTTAGGTCTGGGATTTGCGCGCATCTGGCTTATACTTTCGCCTTTTTCGCAAACTTGTTGGCCAGATCCTGGGTTTTTTTCGTGTTTGAATCACGTAGGAATGTGGTAACACACTGAAGCAGTCAATTAAACCTGGTTTCTATCAATATTTTAGAGGATAACACCGGTTAGGTCTGGGTTAGGTCCGGGATATGCCCGCATCTGGCTCATGATTTTGCCTTCTTCGCATACTTGTTGGCCAGATCCTGGGTTTTTTCCGTGTTTGAATCACGTAGTAATGTGGTAACACACTGAAGCAGTCAATTAAACCTGGTTTCGATCAATATTTCAGAGGATAATACCGGTTAGGTCTGGGTTAGGTCTGGGTTATGCCCGCATCTGGCTCATGATTTTGCCTTCTTCGCATACTTGTTGGCCAGATCCTGGGTTTTTTTCGTGTTTGAATCACGTAGTAATGTGGTAATACACTGAAGCAGTCAATAAAACCTGGTTTCGATCAATATTTTAGAGGATAACACCGGTTAGGTCTGGTTTAGTCCGGGATATGCCCGCATCTGGCTCATGATTTTGCCTTCTTCATATACTTGCTGGCCAGATCCTGGGTTTTTTTCGTGTTTGAATCACGTAGTAATGTGGTAACACACTGAAGCTGTCAATTAAACCTGGTTTCGGTCAATATTTTAGAGGATAACACCGGTAAGGTCTGGGTGAGGTCTGGGTTATGCCCGCATCTGGCTCATGATTTTGCCTTCTTCGCATACTTGTTGGCCAGATCCTGGGTTTTTTTCGTGTTTGAATCACGTAGTAATGTGGTAATACACTGAAGCAGTCAATAAAACCTGGTTTCGATCAATATTTTAGAGGATAACACCGGTTTGGTCTGGGTTAGGTCTGGGTTATGCCCGCATCTGTCTCATGATTTTGCCTTCTTCGCATACTTGTTGGCCAGATCCTGGGTTTTTTTCGTGTTTGAATCATGTAGTAATGTGGTAACACACTGAAGCAGTCACTTAAACCTGGTTTCGATCTATATTTCAGGGGATAACACCGGTTAGGTCTGGGTAAGGTCTGGGTTATGCCCGCATCTGGCTCATGATTTTGCCTTCTTCGCATACTTGTTGGCCAGATCCTGGGTTTTTTTCGTGTTTGAATCACGTAGTAATGTGGTAATACACTGAAGCAGTCAATAAAACCTGGTTTCGATCAATATTTTAGAGGATAACACCGGTTAGGTCTGGGTTAGGTCTGGGATATGCGCGCATTTGGCTTATACTTTCGCCTTTTTCGCAAACTTGTTGGCCAGATCCTGGGTTTTTTTCGTGTTTGAATCACGTAGTGATGTGGTAACACACTGAAGCAGTCAAGAAAACCTGGTTTCGATCAATATTTTAGAGGATAACACCGGTTAGGTCTGGGTTAGGTCTGGGTTATGCCCGCATCTGGCTCATGATTTTGCCTTCTTCGCATACTTGTTGGCCAGATCCTGGGTTTTTTTCGTGTTTGAATCACATAGTAATGAGGTAATACACTGAAGCAGTCAATTAAACCTGGTTTCGATCAATATTTTAGAGGATAACACCGGTTAGGTCTGGGTTAGGTCTGGGATATGCGCGCATCTGGCTTATACTTTCGCCTTTTTCGCAAACTAGTTGGCCAGATCCTGGATTTTTTCCGTGTTTGAATCACGTAGTAATGTTGTACCACACTGTGGCAGTCAATTAAACCTGGATTCGGAAATTATTTTAGAGGATAACACCGGTTAGGTCTGGGTTAGGTCTGGGTTATGCCCGCATCTGGCTCATGATTTTGCCTTCTTCGCATACTTGTTGGCCAGATCCTGGGTTTTTTTCGTGTTTGAATCACGTAGTAATGTGGTAACACACTGAAGCAGTCAATAAAACCTGGTTTCGATTAATATTTTAGAGGATAACACCGGTTTGGTCTGGGTTAGGTCTGGGTTATGCCCGCATCTGGCTCATGATTTTGCCTTCTTCGCATACTTGTTGGCCAGATCCTGGGTTTTTTTCGTGTTTGAATCACGTAGTAATGTGGTAACACACTGAAGCAGTCAATTAAACCTGGTTTCGATCAATATTTTAGAGGATAACGCCGGTTAGGTCTGGGTTAGGTCTGGGAAATGCGCGCATCTGGCTTATACTTTCGCCTTCTTCGCATACTTGTTGGTCAGATCCTGGGTTTTTTTCGTGTTTGAATCACGTAGGAATGTGGTAACACACTGAAGCAGTCAATTAATCCTGGTTTCGATCAATATTTTAGAGGATAACACCGGTTAGGTCTGGGTTAGGTCCGGGATATGCCCGCATCTGGCTCATGATTTTGCCTTCTTCGCATACTTGTTGGCCAGATCCTGGGTTTTTTTCGTGTTTGAATCACGTAGTAATGTGGTAACACACTGAAGCAGTCAATTAAACCTGGTTTCGATCAATTTTTTAGAGGATAACACCGGTTAGGTCTGGGTTAGGTCTGGGATTTGCGCGCATCTGGCTTATACTTTCGCCTTTTTCGCAAACTTGTTGGCCAGATCCTGGGTATTTTCCGTGTTTGAATCACGTAGTAATGTGGTAACACACTGAAGCAGTCAATTAAACCTGGTTTCGATCAATATTTCAGAGGATAACACCGGTTAGGTCTGGGTTAGGTCTGGGATTTGCGCGCATCTGGCTTATACTTTCGCCTTTTTCGCAAACTTGTTGGCCAGATCCTGGGTTTTTTTCGTGTTTGAATCACGTAGGAATGTGGTAACACACTGAAGCAGTCAATTAAACCTGGTTTCTATCAATATTTTAGAGGATAACACCGGTTAGGTCTGGGTTAGGTCCAGGATATGCCCGCATCTGGCTCATGATTTTGCCTTCTTCGCATACTTGTTGGCCAGATCCTGGGTTTTTTCCGTGTTTGAATCACGTAGTAATGTGGTAACACACTGAAGCAGTCAATTAAACCTGGTTTCGATCAATATTTCAGAGGATAACACCGGTTAGGTCTGGGTTAGGTCTGGGTTATGCCCGCATCTGGCTCATGATTTTGCCTTCTTCGCATACTTGTTGGCCAGATCCTGGGTTTTTTTCGTGTTTGAATCACGTAGTAATGTGGTAATACACTGAAGCAGTCAATAAAACCTGGTTTCAATCAATATTTTAGAGGATAACACCGGTTAGGTCTGGGTTTGGTCCGGGATATGCCCGCATCTGGCTCAAGATTTTGCCTTCTTCGCATACTTGTTGGCCAGATCCTGAGTTTTTTTCGTGTTTGAATCACGTAGTAATGTGGTAACACACTGAAGCTGTCAATTAAACCTGGTTTCGATCAATATTTTAGAGGATAACACCGGTTAGGTCTGGGTTAGGTCTGGGTTATGCCCGCATCTGGCTCATGATTTTGCCTTCTTCGCATACTTGTTGGCCAGATCCTGGGTTTTTTTCGTGTTTGAATCACGTAGTAATGTGGTAATACACTGAAGCAGTCAATTAAACCTGGTTTCGATCTATATTTTAGAGGATAACACCGGTTAGGTCTGGGTTAGGTCTGGGTTATGCCCGCATCTGGCTCATGATTTTGCCTTCTGCGCATACTTGTTGGCCAGATCCTCGGTTTTTTTCGTGTTTCAATCACGTAGTAATGTGGTAACACAGTGAGGCAGTCTATTAAACCTGGATTCGGACAGTATTTTGGAGGATAACACCGGTTAGGTCTGGGTTAGGGCTGGGTTATGCCCGCATCTGGCTCATGATTTTGCCTTCTTCGCATACTTGTTGGCCAGATCCTGGGTTTTTTCCGTGTTTGAATCACGTAGTAATGTGGTAACACTCTGAAGCAGTCAATTAAATCTGGTTTCGATCAATATTTCAGAGGATAACACCGGTTAGGTCTGGGTTAGGTCTGAGATATGCGCGCATCTGGCTTATACTTTCGCCTTTTTCGCAAACTTGATGGCTAGATCCTGGGTTCTTTTCGGGTTTGAATAACGCAGTAATGTGGTACCACACTGAAGCAGTCTATTAAACCTGGTTTCGATCAATATTTTAGAGGATAACGCCGGTTAGGTCTGGGTTAGGTCTGGGTTATGCCCGCATCTGGCTCATGATTTTGCCTTCTTCGCATACTTGTTGGCCAGATCCTGGGTTTTTTCCGTGTTTGAATCACGTAGTAATGTGGTAACACACTGCAGCAGTCAATTAAATCTGGTTTCGATCAATATTTTAGAGGATAACACCGGTTAGGTCTGGGTTAGGTCTGGGTTATGCCCGCATCTGGCTCATGATTTTGCCTTCTTCGCATACTTGTTGGCCAGATCCTGGGTTTTTTTCGCGTTTGAATCACGTAGTAATGTGGTAACACACTGAAGCAGTCAATTAAATCTGGTTTCGATCAATATTTTAGAGGATAACACCGGTTAGGTCTGGGTTAGGTCTGGGTTATGCCCGCATCTGGCTAATGATTTTGCCTTCTTCGCATACTTGTTGGCCAGATCCTGGGTTTTTTTCGTGTTTGAATCACGTAGTAATGTGGTAACACACTGAAGCAGTCAATAAAACCTGGATTCGGACTGTATTTTAGAGGATAACACCGGTTAGGTCTGGGTTAGGTCTGGGTTATGCCCGCATCTAGCTCATGATTTTGCCTTCTTCGCATACTTGTTGGCCAGATCCTGGGGTTTTTTCGTGTTTGAATCACGTAGTAATGTGGTAACACACTGATACAGTCAATTAAACCTGGTTTCGATCAATATTTTAGAGGATAACACCGGTTAGGTCTGGGTTAGGTCTGGGTTATGCCCGCATCTGGCTCATGATTTTGCCTTCTTCGCATACTTGTTGTCCAGATCCTGGTTTTTTTCCGTGTTTGATCACGTAGTGATGTGGTAACACACTGAAGCAGTCAATAAAACCTGGATTCGATCATTATTTTAGAGGATAACACCGGTTAGGTCTGGGTTAGGTCTGGGATTTGCGCGCATCTGGCTTATACTTTCGCCTTTTTCGCAAACTTGTTGGCCAGATCCTGGGTTTTTTTCGTGTTTGAATCACGTAGGAATGTGGTAACACACTGAAGCAGTCAATTAAACCTGGTTTCTATCAATATTTTAGAGGATAACACCGGTTAGGTCTGGGTTAGGTCCGGGATATGCCCGCATCTGGCTCATGATTTTGCCTTCTTCGCATACTTGTTGGCCAGATCCTGGGTTTTTTCCGTGTTTGAATCACGTAGTAATGTGGTAACACACTGAAGCAGTCAATTAAACCTGGTTTCGATCAATATTTCAGAGGATAATACCGGTTAGGTCTGGGTTAGGTCTGGGTTATGCCCGCATCTGGCTCATGATTTTGCCTTCTTCGCATACTTGTTGGCCAGATCCTGGGTTTTTTTCGTGTTTGAATCACGTAGTAATGTGGTAATACACTGAAGCAGTCAATAAAACCTGGTTTCGATCAATATTTTAGAGGATAACACCGGTTAGGTCTGGGTTAGTCCGGGATATGCCCGCATCTGGCTCATGATTTTGCCTTCTTCATATACTTGCTGGCCAGATCCTGGGTTTTTTTCGTGTTTGAATCACGTAGTAATGTGGTAACACACTGAAGCTGTCAATTAAACCTGGTTTCGGTCAATATTTTAGAGGATAACACCGGTAAGGTCTGGGTGAGGTCTGGGTTATGCCCGCATCTGGCTCATGATTTTGCCTTCTTCGCATACTTGTTGGCCAGATCCTGGGTTTTTTTCGTGTTTGAATCACGTAGTAATGTGGTAATACACTGAAGCAGTCAATAAAACCTGGTTTCGATCAATATTTTAGAGGATAACACCGGTTTGGTCTGGGTTAGGTCTGGGTTATGCCCGCATCTGGCTCATGATTTTGCCTTCTTCGCATACTTGTTGGCCAGATCCTGGGTTTTTTTCGTGTTTGAATCATGTAGTAATGTGGTAACACACTGAAGCAGTCACTTAAACCTGGTTTCGATCTATATTTCAGGGGATAACACCGGTTAGGTCTGGGTAAGGTCTGGGTTATGCCCGCATCTGGCTCATGATTTTGCCTTCTTCGCATACTTGTTGGCCAGATCCTGGGTTTTTTTCGTGTTTGAATCACGTAGTAATGTGGTAATACACTGAAGCAGTCAATAAAACCTGGTTTCGATCAATATTTTAGAGGATAACACCGGTTAGGTCTGGGTTAGGTCTGGGATATGCGCGCATTTGGCTTATACTTTCGCCTTTTTCGCAAACTTGTTGGCCAGATCCTGGGTTTTTTTCGTGTTTGAATCACGTAGTGATGTGGTAACACACTGAAGCAGTCAAGAAAACCTGGTTTCGATCAATATTTTAGAGGATAACACCGGTTAGGTCTGGGTTAGGTCTGGGTTATGCCCGCATCTGGCTCATGATTTTGCCTTCTTCGCATACTTGTTGGCCAGATCCTGGGTTTTTTTCGTGTTTGAATCACATAGTAATGAGGTAATACACTGAAGCAGTCAATTAAACCTGGTTTCGATCAATATTTTAGAGGATAACACCGGTTAGGTCTGGGTTAGGTCTGGGATATGCGCGCATCTGGCTTATACTTTCGCCTTTTTCGCAAACTAGTTGGCCAGATCCTGGATTTTTTCCGTGTTTGAATCACGTAGTAATGTTGTACCACACTGTGGCAGTCAATTAAACCTGGATTCGGAAATTATTTTAGAGGATAACACCGGTTAGGTCTGGGTTAGGTCTGGGTTATGCCCGCATCTGGCTCATGATTTTGCCTTCTTCGCATACTTGTTGGCCAGATCCTGGGTTTTTTTCGTGTTTGAATCACGTAGTAATGTGGTAACACACTGAAGCAGTCAATAAAACCTGGTTTCGATTAATATTTTAGAGGATAACACCGGTTTGGTCTGGGTTAGGTCTGGGTTATGCCCGCATCTGGCTCATGATTTTGCCTTCTTCGCATACTTGTTGGCCAGATCCTGGGTTTTTTTCGTGTTTGAATCACGTAGTAATGTGGTAACACACTGAAGCAGTCAATTAAACCTGGTTTCGATCAATATTTTAGAGGATAACGCCGGTTAGGTCTGGGTTAGGTCTGGGAAATGCGCGCATCTGGCTTATACTTTCGCCTTCTTCGCATACTTGTTGGTCAGATCCTGGGTTTTTTTCGTGTTTGAATCACGTAGGAATGTGGTAACACACTGAAGCAGTCAATTAATCCTGGTTTCGATCAATATTTTAGAGGATAACACCGGTTAGGTCTGGGTTAGGTCCGGGATATGCCCGCATCTGGCTCATGATTTTGCCTTCTTCGCATACTTGTTGGCCAGATCCTGGGTTTTTTTCGTGTTTGAATCACGTAGTAATGTGGTAACACACTGAAGCAGTCAATTAAACCTGGTTTCGATCAATTTTTTAGAGGATAACACCGGTTAGGTCTGGGTTAGGTCTGGGATTTGCGCGCATCTGGCTTATACTTTCGCCTTTTTCGCAAACTTGTTGGCCAGATCCTGGGTATTTTCCGTGTTTGAATCACGTAGTAATGTGGTAACACACTGAAGCAGTCAATTAAACCTGGTTTCGATCAATATTTCAGAGGATAACACCGGTTAGGTCTGGGTTAGGTCTGGGTTATGCCCGCATCTGGCTCATGATTTTGCCTTCTTCGCATACTTGTTGGCCAGACCCTGGGTTTTTTTCGTGTTTGAATCATGTAGTAATGTGGTAACACACTGAAGCAGTCACTTAAACCTGGTTTCGATCAATATTTCAGGGGATAACACCCGTTAGGTCTGGGTTAGGTCTGGGTTATGCCCGCATCTGGCTCAAGATTTTGCCTTCTTCGCATACTTGTTGGCCAGATCCTGGGTTTTTTTCGTGTTTGAATCACGTAGTAATGTGGTAATACACTGAAGCAGTCAATAAAACCCGGTTTCGATCAATATTTTAGAGGATAACACAGGTTAGGTCTGGGTTAGGTCTGGGATATGCGCGCATCTGGCTTATACTTTCGCCTTTTTCGCAAACTTGTTGGCCAGATCCTGGGTTTTTTTCGTGTTTGAATCACGTAGTGATGTGGTAACACACTGAAGCAGTCAAGAAAACCTGGTTTCGATCAATATTTTAGAGGATAACACCGGTTAGGTCTGGGTTAGGTCTGGGTTATGCCCGCATCTGGCTCATGATTTTGCCTTCTTCGCATACTTGTTGGCCAGATCCTGGGTTTTTTTCGTGTTTGAATCACATAGTAATGAGGTAATACACTGAAGCAGTCAATTAAACCTGGTTTCGATCAATATTTTAGAGGATAACACCGGTTAGGTCTGGGTTAGGTCTGGGATATGCGCGCATCTGGCTTATACTTTCGCCTTTTTCGCAAACTTGTTGGCCAGATCCTGGATTTTTTCCGTGTTTGAATCACGTAGTAATGTTGTACCACACTGTGGCAGTCAATTAAACCTGGATTCGGACATTATTTTAGAGGATAACACCGGTTAGGTCTGGGTTAGGTCTGGGTTATGCCCGCATCTGGCTCATGATTTTGCCTTCTTCGCATACTTGTTGGCCAGATCCTGGGTTTTTTTCGTGTTTGAATCACGTAGTAATGTGGTAATACACTGAAGCAGTCAATAAAACCTGGTTTCGATTAATATTTTAGAGGATAACACCGGTTTGGTCTGGGTTAGGTCTGGGTTATGCCCGCATCTGGCTCATGATTTTGCCTTCTTCGCATACTTGTTGGCCAGATCCTGGGTTTTTTTCGTGTTTGAATCACGTAGTAATGTGGTAACACACTGAAGCAGTCAATTAAACCTGGTTTCGATCAATATTTTAGAGGATAACGCCGGTTAGGTCTGGGTTAGGTCTGGGAAATGCGCGCATCTGGCTTATACTTTTTTTTTTTTTTTTTTTTTTTTGTCGTGGGGAAAATCTTCGAAAGACTCCCTCCCACCTCCTTGGGGAGAGGTGGGAGGGGTGTGTGGGATTCCCCGCGCCCGTACAACGACAGGCGCGGGACCTACCCACTAAAAACCCCACGGTGACCCTTCGGCACGCTTTGGGAGGATACCGGGAATCGCTCGAAGCATTCTTCCGGTATCCTCCCCGTGCCCGCGCTTTCGCGCCCATCCCCCGGGGGGACAATCGGTCCCCCCAGTAGACACACTGCCTCATAGCGGCGGGACGGGGCCACTTCATCCCGCCGCTATCCGTCCCGGGGCCGCGTTTAGTGGCGGCTGCGAGCCCCAACTCGCAACCGCCCGCGACCCCGTTTCCATCCCTCGGCGGCCGGGCGTTCATGGCCGCACCAGACCGCCGAGGGTGCCTCCCCTTGCGTCGGACCGGTAGGGGAAGGCACTCCTACCCCCAACCGGTCCGACCCGGCGCCGCCTGGCGGGAGGAGGGTCCCCTCAGGACCCCCCTCCCAGCCTAGGTCATCCGCCACGCCGAGGCGGCCGCCCGCGACGCCTCGCGACCGGGCGACGACCTCGGGCCACCGCACGAGCGCGCGCTTCAGCACGCCGCTGAAGCTCGCGCTCCCTCCCCGCGGCCTCCTTCTGCAACATTACGTTCTCGCAGAAGGAGGCCACGGCCCTCCACTTCTCCTCGCTGCCGAGCATGGCGCGCACCACGCCCGGCAGCGAGACATCCCGCCCGACGACGCCGACCAGGACACGGCGCTCCCCCTCCCACGCGGGGCATACCTCCAGGGTATGATCCGCCGTGTCCTGCTCAGCGTCGCAGTGGCAGCAACGCGCCGTCGGCTCCTTCCCTATCCGGCACAGGTATCTTCCGAAGCTGCCATGCCCGGAAAATACCTGTGCCATCCGGTAGGTGAGGCTGCCATGGCCTCTGTCCAGCCACTCCTTCAGGAGTGGCCGAACAGCCCCGACAGTCCGGTGCCCCGCGGTCGGCAGAGCCAGCCGCTCCTGCCACGCGAGCAACACGGACTGCCGGGCCTGGCGCTTCAAATCGCCCCAAGCTGGTTCCTGCCCGCCCGGGACCGCCCCCACCCCCGCGCGACGGTCGACGCGGTGCCGGTACATCACCGCGTGCGACCGCGCGAGCAGGTCCATGGGCGGCATCCCCGCTAGAACCGTCGCCGCCTCATGTGACATGGTCCGATACCCGCGGACGACCCTGAGCGCCATGCGCCTCTGCACCCGACGCAGCATAGTCATGCTGCGCCGGGAGGCAGCCAGGTCGTCCGCCCAGACGGGGGCCCCGTATAGGGCCACCGACTGGACCATTGCCACATAGAGGCGACGAACTCGGCCCGACGGGCCCCCCAGGTTGGGCAGGATCCGGCCCAGAGCCGCAACCATCCTTTCCAACCGGGGGACCAGGCAGCGGAAATGCTTCTCGAAACGCCAGTGGCTATCGAGGATCAGCCCTAGATACCTGATCTGGGGCTTCACCTCGATGTCAGCCCCACCCACCCGAATCAGAGGGGGTGGCGGATCCTGCCGAGGTGAATGAAACGCAATCACCTCGGTCTTATGGACCGCCACCGTCATCCCCATCCCCCTGATCCGGTCGACGACGCGTTGCGACCCCTCCTCCGCGCGACGCATGGCCCTCCCCCAGTGCGCCCCGACGGCCAGCACCAGTGTGTCATCCGCATAACACACCGTGCTGACGCCGTCGGGGAGGCCGGCCCGCAACACCGAGTCGTACGCGATGCTCCACAGGAGTGGCCCGAGGACCGACCCCTGCGGAACACCGCAGTACACCTCCCTCCGCATATCACCATCCCGGCCCGGATACTCGATCCACCTGCCGCGGAGATAATCCCCAACGACCGCCCTGAGACAAGGGGGGACTCGATGATATTCGAGTCCCCTCCTTATCTCTTCCCAGGGGAGGGTGTTAAAGGCATTGGCAATATCCAAGGATATTGCCAATGCCACCCCTCCCCGGGAGACGGCCGCCTCCGAGAGGGCCCTCACACGACCTATCGCGTCGATAGTCGATCGGCCCCCCCGGAAACCGAACTGGCAGCCGGCCAGACCGGGATCACCCCGCGACAGGTGCTCGACGAGGCGGGCAGCAATCACACGCTCGAAGAGCTTGCCCACCTCGTCGAGGAGACAAATGGGCCGGTATGCGGAGGGAGACTCCGCGGGCCGACCCTCCTTCCGGAGGAGGACCATCCTCGCCACCTTCCAACTGGGGGGGAATCGCCCGTCCCTCAGGCAGCGGTCGAACAACCGCCTGAGGTCGGCCCCAAGGACGCCCTGGGTCAAGACCCAAACCCGGCCGGGCACACCATCCGGACCCGGGGCCGTGTTACGAACCCCGAGCCGTCTGATGGCCGCTGCCAGCTCCTCCTGCGTGACCCCCAGCTCGGCCGTCCACCCCACTGGGACAGCCGCCGCCGCCGGAGGACGCGGTCCCCTCTCCCCAATTGGGAAGAGTGTATTGACCACGTCCTCCAGCAGCCGGGGGTCAAGACCCTCGGTGACGGGGGGCGCCCACGGGCGGAGCTTATTCAGCACCACCTTATATGGGCGCCCCCATGGATCGTCATCAAGGGTCTGGAGGAGCTCCTTCCATGCCTGGGTCTTGGCCCGTTTGATGGCGACCTGCAGAGCAACCCGCGCCACGCGGTATGCTCCATACAGGTCATCAGCTGCCCTCGCTCGCGCCACGCCGTCGTCTGTACGTTGACGACGGCGCGCGCGGGTGTACTGGCGTCGGGCGCGGACAGTCGCGACTCGCAACTCCGCGATCGCGTCCGACCACCAGTACACCGCCCGGCGAGGAGAAGCCCGCCCGACCCGAGGCATCGCCGCGTCGCAAATACCCGCGACCAATGCCCCGAGCCGGGCGACCTCCTCCTCTATGCTCGGCAACTCGGCCGCTCCCTGCGGCCAAGTTGCAGCGAGGGCAGCTGCCATCAGGGCGTCCTTGTCCAGGCGCCGAAGCGCCCAGCGGCGTGGTGGGGTGCCACGCAGGCGGCCGTGTCGGGATGCACTCGCGGCGGCAGAGACCTCCATCCGGATGTACCGGTGATCGGAGAGTGTCTCTGCCCCCGCGACCACGTGCCAACCCGACACCATGCGCACGGCGTTGGGGGTCGCGAATCCAACATCCACGATGGACCCCCCATATCGCCGCACGCATGTGTTCTCCGACCCCCGGTTCAATACCCGGAGGTCGAGCCCCGCCGCCCAATCGCCCAGGATCCCGCCGCGAACGGAGGTCCTGGGGGATCCCCAAGCCACCGACTTGGCATTAAAATCCCCCAGGACCAGCACCGGCCGGGCCGCGTAGCGCTGCACGCATGCCGCGACCTCGGCCAAGTACAGCTCGAACGCAGCGTGACCGCTACGGGGCGAAATGTAGCACCCCACCACAGCGACTCCCCGCCAGTCCACGGCGACGAATCCCCGACCGCGCTCCAACAAGGAGAACGGTGGGGACCCGTCGCCCCCTCCCCATACCGTCGCCACCAAGCCGTCCGCGTCGCCCACCCAATGAGGGTGATCAGGGACGCGGTACGGCTCGGCGGCGACCGCCAGGCCAACCCCCCACTCCGCGAGGACTTGGGACATCAAGTCCTGTGCCGCGCGGCAGTGGTTGAGGTTGGCCTGGAGGAGGAGGCGGGGCGGCATTAATTAATGGCCGCGCCAGCCTCCTCCCGGCCGTCCGTCCCCGTAGCACCGTCCACCTCCATGGAGGACGATGCCACCGCCCTCGGCACCGGAGCCGGTGCAGCCCGCCTCTTCCTCTCCTTCCGGGAGGGGGGGGAGCACTTCTTGCTCCCCACCCTGTGATCGGCTGGCCTCCCCATGTCCGCACACAGCGGGCAGTGGGGGGCCGCCGAGCACTGGCTCGCACGGTGCTCTTTGGCACCGCAGCGGTAACACTGACCGCTGCGGTCCACCGGCGAGGTGCACCACTGCCTCACGTGCCCCAATTCGAGGCAGCGGTGACACTGGAGCGGGCGCGGCGCGAGGATTTCCACTCGCGCCGAAACCCACCCCACCAACACCCTCCCGGATTCCGCCACCTTACGGGCGGCGGAGAGGGGGCACCGGGCCCACACCGACCCGAGGCCGGAGGGCGACCTGCGGATCTCTCCGATCCGCAGGTCCTCCACAGGACAGTCCCCCGCCCTCGCAAGGGCACGGGACACATCCTGTGCGCTGACCGAGTCGTCCAGCCCACAAATGCGCATCTCCGTGCGCTTCGTGGGCCGGGCGACCCGGACACCTCGCTCGCCCAGCTGCTCCCGGAGCCTCTGGGCGAGACGATCCGCCTTCGCGCCGCCTTCTGCACCGGGGATCTCCAGCAAGAGACCCCCGGTCACGGCCCTCTTCGCCCTCACGGAGGCGATGCCCAGCTCTTCCAGGGAGATATTCTCCCTGGCGAGCCGCATCGCCTCCGCGAGGGTCAGGTCGCCCCCCTGCGCAACGGTCAGCGTCACCGCTGCCGTTTTTGGGGGACGACCTGGTCGTGCCTTCCCGACCTTCGCGGCCTTTACCTTGGCCGCCGGCGGCGGAGGCGGAGGCTGCGGTTGCGAGGCCTTCCTCGCCGCCCGCTTCGCCTTCCGCCCCACCACCTCACTCCACGCCACCCCGCCTTGGGAGGGTGCTGTGGAGGACGCGACCACCGCGACCACGGGTACACCACCCCCCTTGGGGGTCGCGACCCGGGGCCCTGGTGCCGCAACGCTGGGCGGAGCCTTCACTCCGCCCTTCTTTGCCTTCCCCGACTGTACCGGAACAGGTCGGGGAGGCACCGCCTTCCTGCTGACCGCTCTTCCGGCGAGGAGCTCCTCCCGGAAGGCGGCCAGCTTGCCATCAATCATGTCCCCAATCCTCCTCAGAAGATCGTCTTCTGAGGAGGACGGGGACTTCTTCACGGGCGGAGTGCGGGTGGAGGGGCCCGCGGTGCCCCGCACCACTGCCGCCGCACCCCGTTTATTTACCTCCGCCGAGGGACGCGGCGGTGGAGGAGGAGGGAGGATGGGAGGGAGGGCCGCGCTGCTCCACAGCGCCTCTGCCCTCCTCCTCCCCTGTCGCTCCTCCTCCAACAGGAGCTGCAGACGGGCGTTCCGCCCTCTCAGCTCCCGCGCCGCCTCCCTCATTTCCTCCGCCGCGGCCTTCAGGGCCTCCGCGCCACCGCTTTTCTGCCCCTTAAAGGCGCAGGCAGCGGCGACTTTCTCCACCCGCCTCAGGGACGAGGAGATCCTCTCCGATATCTCCTCGGTCACCTCGTCCCTGAGGCAACTCAGCCTCACCGACGGGCTCATCGCCCCGCCCACCTCGACGACGGCCTGCCCCGTCCTCTTCCTCTTAGAGCCTATGTGGCTCGTGCTGGAGGAGAAGGACGAGACCGACGCCGTCTCGTCGTCCTCCTCCACCCTCCACGAAGCCGGACCTGGCGCTGAGTGGGGCGCGAGCGCCGCCACCCTAACCCCAACCCCGTCTCCGTCCTCCCCAACCGACAAAACCCGCCCCATCCCCATTTTATTTTCTGTGTCCATAATAGTCCCACGAGATGGTCGGAAATAAAGGTCCACCCGGGCAGAGCCGCCTTACCCGGGTAAGCCTAATACTCCGGGGGTTCGGCAGGTTCCCCGGAGGTGGTCGCTTGGGATTGGGCCTTCTCCCCCAACCATGCATCCCATCGCCGCGCACCATAGCTTAGGATTGGAGGGCGATTTTATAGAGTCGCCATACTCGTGGCCCAGGCGGTTAAGCCAAGACCCCCGTTCCTCCTGCCGTCACGTACCATTCACAAAACCAATACGGAATTGTGAATGGGTCGTTGTGACGACCAACAGGAGGCTTACGGTGTGTGTATGACTCGGGTACCCCGGGTTCGTTAAGCCCGTACTGCAGCTGAAAGGCTGGCAGCCCCTGAGGGAATCTGGCTTATACTTTCGCCTTCTTCGCATACTTGTTGGTCAGATCCTGGGTTTTTTTCGTGTTTGAATCACGTAGGAATGTGGTAACACACTGAAGCAGTCAATTAATCCTGGTGTCGATCAATATTTTAGAGGATAACACCGGTTAGGTCTGGGTTAGGTCCGGGATATGCCCGCATCTGGCTCATGATTTTGCCTTCTTCGCATACTTGTTGGCCAGATCCTGGGTTTTTTTCGTGTTTGAATCACGTAGTAATGTGGTAACACACTGAAGCAGTCAATTAAACCTGGTTTCGATCAATATTTTAGAGGATAACACCGGTTAGGTCCGGGATAGGTCCGGGATATGCCCGCATCTGGCTCATGATTTTGCCTTCTTCGCATACTTGTTGGCCAGATCCTGGGTTTTTTTCGTGTTTGAATCACGTAGTAATGTGGTAACACACTGAAGCTGTCAATTAAACCTGGTTTCGATCAATATTTTAGAGGATAACACCGGTAAGGTCTGGGTGAGGTCTGGGTTATGCCCGCATCTGGCTCATGATTTTGCCTTCTTCGCATACTTGTTGGCCAGATCCTGGGTTTTTTTCGTGTTTGAATCACGTAGTAATGTGGTAACACAGTGAGGCAGTCTATTAAACCTGGATTCGGACAGTATTTTAGAGGATAACACCGGTTAGGTCTGGGTTAGGTCTGGGTTATGCCCGCATCTGGCTCATGATTTTGCCTTCTTCGCATACTTGTTGGCCAGATCCTGGGTTTTTTTCGTGTTTGAATCACGTAGTAATGTGGTAACACACTGAATCTGTCAATTAAACCTGGTTTCGATCAATATTTTAGAGGATAACACCGGTTAGGTCTGGGTTAGGTCTGGGTTATGCCAGCATCTGGCTCATGATTTTGCCTTCTTCGCATACTTGTTGGCCAGATCCTGGGTTTTTTTCGTGTTTGAATCACGTAGTAATGTGGTAATACACTGAAGCAGTCAATAAAACCTGGTTTCGATCAATATTTTAGAGGATAACACCGGTTAGGTCCGGGATAGGTCCGGGATATGCCCGCATCTGGCTCATGATTTTGCCTTCTTCGCATACTTGTTGGCCAGATCCTGGGTTTTTTCGTCGTTGAATCACGTAGTAATGTGGTAACACACTGAAGCAGTCAATTAAACCTGGTTTCGACCAATATTTTAGAGGATAACGCCGGTTAGGTCTGGGTTAGGTCTGGGATTTGCGCGCATCTGGCTTATACTTTCGCCTTTTTCGCAAACTTGTTGGCCAGATCCTGGGTATTTTCCGTGTTTGAATCACGTAGGAATGTGGTAACACACTGAAGCAGTCAATTAAACCTGGTTTCGATCAATATTTTAGAGGATAACACCGGTTAGGTCTGGGTTAGGTCCGGGATATGCCCGCATCTGGCTCATGATTTTGCCTTCTTCGCATACTTGCTGGCCAGATCCTGGGTTTTTTTCGTGTTTGAATCACGTAGTAATGTGGTAACACACTGAAGCTGTCAATTAAACCTGGTTTCGATCAATATTTTAGAGGATAACACCGGTTAGGTCTGGGTTAGGTCTGGGATATGCGCGCATCTGGCTTATACTTTCGCCTTTTTCGCAAACTAGTTGGCCAGATCCTGGATTTTTTCCGTGTTTGAATCACGTAGTAATGTTGTACCACACTGTGGCAGTCAATTAAACCTGAATTCGGACATTATTTTAGAGGATAACACCGGCTAGGTCTGGGTTAGGTCTGGGTTATGCCCGCATCTGGCTCATGATTTTGCCTTCTTCGCATACTTGTTGGCCAGATCCTGGGTTTTTTTCGTGTTTGAATCACGTAGTAATGTGGTAATACACTGAAGCAGTCAATAAAACCTGGTTTCGATTAATATTTTAGAGGATAACACCGGTTTGGTCTGGGTTAGGTCTGGGTTATGCCCGCATCTGGCTCATGATTTTGCCTTCTTCGCATACTTGTTGGCCAGATCCTGGGTTTTTTTCGTGTTTGAATCACGTAGTAATGTGGTAACACACTGAAGCAGTCAATTAAACCTGGTTTCGATCAATATTTTAGAGGATAACGCCGGTTAGGTCTGGGTTAGGTCTGGGAAATGCGCGCATCTGGCTTATACTTTCGCCTTCTTCGCATACTTGTTGGTCAGATCCTGGGTTTTTTTCGTGTTTGAATCACGTAGGAATGTGGTAACACACTGAAGCAGTCAATTAATCCTGGTTTCGATCAATATTTTAGAGGATAACACCGGTTAGGTCTGGGTTAGGTCCGGGATATGCCCGCATCTGGCTCATGATTTTGCCTTCTTCGCATACTTGTTGGCCAGATCCTGGGTTTTTTTCGTGTTTGAATCACGTAGTAATGTGGTAACACACTGAAGCAGTCAATTAAACCTGGTTTCGATCAATTTTTTAGAGGATAACACCGGTTAGGTCTGGGATAGGTCTGGGATTTGCGCGCATCTGGCTTATACTTTCGCCTTTTTCGCAAACTTGTTGGCCAGATCCTGGGTATTTTCCGTGTTTGAATCACGTAGTAATGTGGTAACACACTGAAGCAGTCAATTAAACCTGGTTTCGATCAATATTTCTGAGGATAACACCGGTTAGGTCTGGGTTAGGTCTGGGTTATGCCCGCATCTGGCTCATGATTTTGCCTTCTTCGCATACTTGTTGGCCAGACCCTGGGTTTTTTTCGTGTTTGAATCATGTAGTAATGTGGTAACACACTGAAGCAGTCACTTAAACCTGGTTTCGATAAATATTTCAGGGGATAACTCCGGTTAGGTCTGGGTTAGGTCTGGGTTATGCCCGCATCTGGCTCATGATTTTGCCTTCTTCGCATACTTGTTGGCCAGATCCTGGGTTTTTTTCGTGTTTGAATCACGTAGTAATGTGGTAATACACTGAAGCAGTCAATAAAACCTGGTTTCGATCAATATTTTAGAGGATAACACCGGTTAGGTCTGGGTTAGGTCTGGGATATGCGCGCATCTGGCTTATACTTTCGCCATTTTCGCAAACTTGTTGGCCAGATCCTGGGTTTTTTTCGTGTTTGAATCACGTAGTGATGTGGTAACACACTGAAGCAGTCAAGAAAACCTGGTTTCGATCAATATTTTAGAGGATAACACCGGTTAGGTCTGGGTTAGGTCTGGGTTATGCCCGCATCTGGCTCATGATTTTGCCTTCTTCGCATACTTGTTGGCCAGATCCTGGGTTTTTTTCGTGTTTGAATCACATAGTAATGAGGTAATACACTGAAGCAGTCAATTAAACCTGGTTTCGATCAATATTTTAGAGGATAACACCGGTTAGGTCTGGGTTAGGTCTGGGATATGCGCGCATCTGGCTTATACTTTCGCCTTTTTCGCAAACTTGTTGGCCAGATCCTGGATTTTTTCCGTGTTTGAATCACGTAGTAATGTTGTACCACACTGTGGCAGTCAATTAAACCTGGATTCGGACATTATTTTAGAGGGTAACACCGGTTAGGTCTGGGTTAGGTCTGGGTTATGCCCGCATCTGGCTCATGATTTTGCCTTTTTCGCATACTTGTTGGCCAGATCCTGGGTTTTTTTCGTGTTTGAATCACGTAGTAATGTGGTAATACACTGAAGCAGTCAATAAAACCTGGTTTCGATTAATATTTTAGAGGATAACACCGGTTTGGTCTGGGTTAGGTCTGGGTTATGCCCGCATCTGGCTCATGATTTTGCCTTCTTCGCATACTTGTTGGCCAGATCCTGGGTTTTTTTCGTGTTTGAATCACGTAGTAATGTGGTAACACACTGAAGCAGTCAATTAAACCTGGTTTCGATCAATATTTTAGAGGATAACGCCGGTTAGGTCTGGGTTAGGTCTGGAAAATGCGCGCATCTGGCTTATACTTTCGCCTTCTTCGCATACTTGTTGGTCAGATCCTGGGTTTTTTTCGTGTTTGAATCACGTAGGAATGTGGTAACACACTGAAGCAGTCAATTAATCCTGGTTTCGATCAATATTTTAGAGGATAACACCGGTTAGGTCTGGGTTAGGTCCGGGATATGCCCGCATCTGGCTCATGATTTTGCCTTCTTCGCATACTTGTTGGCCAGATCCTGGGTTTTTTTCGTGTTTGAATCACGTAGTAATGTGGTAACACACTGAAGCAGTCAATTAAACCTGGTTTCGATCAATATTTTAGAGGATAACACCGGTTAGGTCTGGGTTGGTCTGGGATTTGCGCGCATCTGGCTTATACTTTCGCCTTTTTCGCAAATTTGTTGGCCAGATCCCGGGTATTTTCCGTGTTTGAATCACGTAGTAATGTGGTAACACACTGAAGCAGTCAATTAAACCTGGTTTCGATCAATATTTCAGAGGATAACACCGGTTAGGTCTGGGTTAGGTCTGGGAAATGCGCGCATCTGGCTTATACTTTCGCCTTCTTCGCATACTTGTTGGTCAGATCCTGGGTTTTTTTCGTGTTTGAATCACGTAGGAATGTGGTAACACACTGAAGCAGTCAATTAAACCTGGTTTCGATCAATATTTTAGAGGATAACACCGGTTAGGTCTGGGTTAGGTCTGGGATATGCGCGCATCTGGCTTATACTTTCGCCTTTTTCGCAAACTTGATGGCTAGATCCTGGGTTTTTTTCGGGTTTGAATAACGCAGTAATGTGGTACCACACTGAAGCAGTCAATTAAACCTGGTTTCGATCAATATTGTAGAGGATAACACCGGTTAGGTCTGGGATAGGTCCGGGATATGCCCGCATCTGGCTCATGATTTTGCCTTCTTCGCATACTTGTTGGGCAGATCCTGGGTTTTTTTCGTGGTTGAATCACGTAGTAATGTGGTAACACACTGAAGCAGTCAATTAAACCTGGTTTCGATCAATATTTTAGAGGATAACACCGGTTAGGTCTGGGATAGGTCTGGGTTATGCCCGCATCTGGCTCATGATTTCGCCTTCTTCGCATACTTGTTGGTCAGATCCTGGGTTTTTTTCGTGTTTGAATCACGTAGGAATGTGGTAACACACTGAAGCAGTCAATTAAACCAGGTCTCGATCAATATTTTAGAGGATAACACCGGTTAGGTCTGGGTTAGGTCCGGGATATGCCCGCATCTGGCTGATACTTTCGCCTTTTTCGCAAACTTGATGGCTAGATCCTGGGTTCTTTTCGGGTTTGAATAACGAAGTAATGTGGTACCACACTGAAGCAGTCAATTAAACCTGGTTTCGATCAATATTTTAGAGGATAACGCCGGTTAGGTCTGGGTTAGGTCTGGGTTATGCCCGCATCTGGCTCATGATTTTGCCTTCTTCGCATACTTGTTGGCCAGATCCTGGGTTTTTTCCGTGGTTGAATCACGTAGTAATGTGGTAACACACTGAAGCAGTCAATTAAACCTGGTTTCGATCAATATTTTAGAGGATAACACCGGTTAGGTCTGGGTTAGGTCTGGGTTATGCCCGCATCTGGCTCATGATTTTGCCTTCTTCGCATACTTGTTGGCCAGATCCTGGGTTTTTTCCGTGTTTGAATCACGTAGTAATGTGGTAATACACTGAAGCAGTCAATAAAACCTGGTTTCGATCAATATTTTAGAGGATAACACCGGTTAGGTCTGGGTTAGGTCTGGGTTATGCCCGCATCTAGCTCATGATTTTGCCTTCTTCGCATACTTGTTGGCCAGATCCTGGGTATTTTCCGTGTTTGAATCACGTAGTAATGCGGTAACACACTGAAGCAGTCAATTAAACCTGGTTTCGATCAATATTTTAGAGGATAACACCGGTTAGGTCTGGGTTAGGTCTGGGATTTGCGCGCATCTGGCTTATACTTTCGCCTTTTTCGCAAACTTGTTGGCCAGATCCCGGGTATTTTCCGTGTTTGAATCACGTAGTAATGCGGTAACACACTGAAGCAGTCAATTAAACCTGGTTTCGATCAATATTTCAGAGGATAACACCGGTTAGGTCTGGGTTAGGTCTGGGTTATGCCCGCATCTGGCTCATGATTTTGCCTTCTTCGCATACTTGTTGGCCAGATCCTGGGTTTTTTTCGTGTTTGAATCACGTAGTAATGTGGTAACACACTGAAGCTGTCAATTAAACCTGGTTTCGATCAATATTTTAGAGGATAACACCGGTTAGGTCTGGGTTAGGTCTGGGAAATGCGCGCATCTGGCTTATACTTTCGCCTTCTTCGCATACTTGTTGGTCAGATCCTGGGTTTTTTTCGTGTTTGAATCACGTAGGAATGTGGTAACACACTGAAGCAGTCAATTAAACCTGGTTTCGATCAATATTTTAGAGGATAACACCGGTTAGGTCTGGGTTAGGTCTGGGGTATGCGCGCATCTGGCTTATACTTTCGCCTTTTTCGCAAACTTGATGGCTAGATCCTGGGTTTTTTTCGGGTTTGAATAACGCAGTAATGTGGTACCACACTGAAGCAGTCAATTAAACCTGGTTTCGATCAATATTGTAGAGGATAACACCGGTTAGGTCTGGGATAGGTCCGGGATATGCCCGCATCTGGCTCATGATTTTGCCTTCTTCGCATACTTGTTGGCCAGATCCTGGGTTTTTTTCGTGGTTGAATAACGAAGTAATGTGGTACCACACTGAAGCAGTCAATTAAACCTGGTTTCGATCAATATTTTAGAGGATAACGCCGGTTAGGTCTGGGTTAGGTCTGGGTTATGCCCGCATCTGGCTCATGATTTTGCCTTCTTCGCATACTTGTTGGCCAGATCCTGGGTTTTTTCCGTGGTTGAATCACGTAGTAATGTGGTAACACACTGAAGCAGTCAATTAAACCTGGTTTCGATCAATATTTTAGAGGATAACACCGGTTAGGTCTGGGTTAGGTCTGGGTTATGCCCGCATCTGGCTCATGATTTTGCCTTCTTCGCATACTTGTTGGCCAGATCCTGGGTTTTTTCCGTGTTTGAATCACGTAGTAATGTGGTAATACACTGAAGCAGTCAATAAAACCTGGTTTCGATCAATATTTTAGAGGATAACACCGGTTAGGTCTGGGTTAGGTCTGGGTTATGCCCGCATCTAGCTCATGATTTTGCCTTCTTCGCATACTTGTTGGCCAGATCCTGGGTATTTTCCGTGTTTGAATCACGTAGTAACGCGGTAACACACTGAAGCAGTCAATTAAACCTGGTTTCGATCAATATTTTAGAGGATAACACCGGTTAGGTCTGGGTTAGGTCTGGGATTTGCGCGCATCTGGCTTATACTTTCGCCTTTTTCGCAAACTTGTTGGCCAGATCCCGGGTATTTTCCGTGTTTGAATCACGTAGTAATGCGGTAACACACTGAAGCAGTCAATTAAACCTGGTTTCGATCAATATTTCAGAGGATAACACCGGTTAGGTCTGGGTTAGGTCTGGGTTATGCCCGCATCTGGCTCATGATTTTGCCTTCTTCGCATACTTGTTGGCCAGATCCTGGGTTTTTTTCGTGTTTGAATCACGTAGTAATGTGGTAACACACTGAAGCAGTCAATTAAACCTGGTTTCGATCAATATTTTAGAGGATAACACCGGTTAGGTCTGGGTTAGGTCTGGGTTATGCCCGCATCTGGCTCATGATTTTGCCTTCTTCGCATACTTGTTGGCCAGATCCTGGGTTTTTTTCGTGTTTGAATCACGTAGTAATGTGGTAATACACTGAAGCAGTCAATAAAACCTGGTTTCGATCAATATTTTAGAGGATAACACCGGTTAGGTCTGGGTTAGGTCTGGGATATGCGCGCATCTGGCTTATACTTTCGCCTTTTTCGCAAACTTGTTGGCCAGATCCTGGGTTTTTTTCGTGTTTGAATCACGTAGTAATGTGGTAACACACTGAAGCAGTCAAGAAAACCTGGTTTCGATCAATATTTTAGAGGATAACACCGGTTAGGTCTGGGTTAGGTCTGGGTTATGCCCGCATCTGGCTCATGATTTTGCCTTCTTCGCATACTTGTTGGCCAGATCCTGGGTTTTTTTCGTGATTGAATCACATAGTAATGAGGTAATACACTGAAGCAGTCAATTAAACCTGTTTTCGATCAATATTTTAGAGGATAACACCGGTTAGGTCTGGGTTAGGTCTGGGATATGCGCGCATCTGGCTTATACTTTCGCCTTTTTCGCAAACTTGTTGGCCAGATCCTGGATTTTTTCCGTGTTTGAATCACGTAGTAATGTTGTACCACACTGTGGCAGTCAATTAAACCTGGATTCGGACATTATTTTAGAGGATAACACCGGTTAGGTCTGGGTTAGGTCTGGGTTATGCCCGCATCTGGCTCATGATTTTGCCTTCTTCGCATACTTGTTGGCCAGATCCTGGGTTTTTTTCGGGTTTGAATAACGCAGTAATGTGGTACCACACTGAAGCAGTCAATTAAACCTGGTTTCGATCAATATTGTAGAGGATAACACCGGTTAGGTCTGGGATAGGTCCGGGATATGCCCGCATCTGGCTCATGATTTTGCCTTCTTCGCATACTTGTTGGCCAGATCCTGGGTTTTTTTCGTGGTTGAATAACGAAGTAATGTGGTACCACACTGAAGCAGTCAATTAAACCTGGTTTCGATCAATATTTTAGAGGATAACGCCGGTTAGGTCTGGGTTAGGTCTGGGTTATGCCCGCATCTGGCTCATGATTTTGCCTTCTTCGCATACTTGTTGGCCAGATCCTGGGTTTTTTCCGTGGTTGAATCACGTAGTAATGTGGTAACACACTGAAGCAGTCAATTAAACCTGGTTTCGATCAATATTTTAGAGGATAACACCGGTTAGGTCTGGGTTAGGTCTGGGTTATGCCCGCATCTGGCTCATGATTTTGCCTTCTTCGCATACTTGTTGGCCAGATCCTGGGTTTTTTCCGTGTTTGAATCACGTAGTAATGTGGTAATACACTGAAGCAGTCAATAAAACCTGGTTTCGATCAATATTTTAGAGGATAACACCGGTTAGGTCTGGGTTAGGTCTGGGATATGCGCGCATCTGGCTTATACTTTCACCTTTTTCGCAAACTTGTTGGCCAGATCCTGGGTTTTTTCCGTGTTTGAATCACGTAGTAATGTGGTAACATACTGAAGCAGTCAATAAAACCTGGTTTCGATCAATATTTTAGAGGATAACACCGGTTAGGTCTGGGTTAGGTCTGGGATTTGCGCGCATCTGGCTTATACTTTCGCCTTTTTCGCAAACTTGATGGCTAGATCCTGGGTTTTTTTCGGGTTTGAATAACGCAGTAATGTGGTACCACACTGAAGCAGTCAATTAAACCTGGTTTCGATCAATATTTTAGAGGATAACGCCGGTTAGGTCTGGGTTAGGTCTGGGTTATGCCCGCATCTGGCTCATGATTTTGCCTTCTTCGCATACTTGTTGGCCAGATCCTAGGTTTTTTCCGTGTTTGAATCACGTAGTAATGTGGTAACACACTGAAGCAGTCAATTAAATCTGGTTTCGATCAATATTTTAGAGGATAACACCGGTTAGGTCTGGGTTAGGTCTGGGTTATGCCCGCATCTGGCTCATGATTTTGCCTTCTTCGCATACTTGTTGGCCAGATCCTGAGTTTTTTTCGTGTTTGAATCACGTAGTAATGTGGTAATACACTGAAGCAGTCAATAAAACCAGGTTTCGATCCATATTTTAGAGGATAACACCGGTTAGGTCTGGGTTAGGTCTGGGTTATGCCCGCATCTAGCTCATGATTTTGCCTTCTTCGCATACTTGTTGGCCAGATCCTGGGGTTTTTTCGTGTTTGAATCACGTAGTAATGTGGTAACACACTGAAGCAGTCAATTAAACCTGGTTTCGATCAATATTTTAGAGGATAACACCGGTTAGGTCTGGGATAGGTCCGGGATATGCCCGCATCTGGCTCATGATTTTGCCTTCTTCGTACACTTGTTGGCCAGATCCTGGGTTTTTTTCGTGGTTGAATCACGTAGTAATGTGGTAACACACTGAAGCAGTCAATTAAACCTGGTTTCGATCAATATTGTAGAGGATAACGCCGGTTAGGTCTGGGTTAGGTCTGGGAAATGCGCGCATCTGGCTTATACTTTCGCCTTCTTCGCATACTTGTTGGTCAGATCCTGGGTTTTTTTCGTGTTTGAATCACGTAGGAATGTGGTAACACACTGTAGCAGTCAATTAAACCTGGTTTCGATCAATATTTTAGAGGATAACACCGGTTAGGTCTGGGTTAGTTCCGGGATATGCCCGCATCTGGCTCATGATTTTGCCTTCTTCGCATACTTGTTGGCCAGATCCTGGGTTTTTTTCGTGTTTAAATAACGTAGTAATGTGGTAACACTCTGAAGCAGTCAATTAAACCTGGTTTCGATCAATATTTCAGAGGATAACGCCGGTTAGGTCTGGGTTAGGTATGGGTTATGCCCGCATCTGGCTCATGATTTTGCCTTCTTCGCATACTTGTTGGCCAGATCCTGGGTTTTTTTCGTGTTTGAATCACGTAGTAATGTGGTAACACACTGAAGCTGTCAATTAAACCTGGTTTCGATCAATATTTTAGAGGATAACACCGGTTAGGTCTGGGTTAGGTCTGGGATTTGCGCGCATCAGGCTTACACTTTCGACTATTTCGCAAACTTGTTGGCCAGATCCTGGGTATTTTCCGTGTTTGAATCACGTAGTAATGTGGTAACACACTGAAGCAGTCAATTAAACCTGGTTTCGATCAATATTTTAGAGGATAACACCGGTTAGGTCTGGGTTAGGTCTGGGTTATGCCCGCATCTGGCTCATGATTTTGCCTTCTTCGCATACTTGTTGGCCAGACCCTGGGCTTTTTTCGTGTTTGAATCATGTAGTAATGTGGTAACACACTGAAGCAGTCAATTAAACCTGGTTTCGATCAATATTTCAGAGGATAACGCCGGTTAGGTCTGGGTTAGGTCTGGGTTATGCCCGCATCTGGCTCATGATTTTGCCTTCTTCGCATACTTGTTGGCCAGCTCCTGGGTTTTTTCCGTGTTTGAATCACGTAGTAATGTGGTAATACACTGAAGCAGTCAATAAAACCTGGTTTCGATCAATATTTTAGAGGAACACCGGTTAGGTCTGGGTTAGGTCTGGGTTATGCCCGCATCTAGCTCATGATTTTGCCTTCTTCGCATACTTGTAGGCCAGATCCTGGGGTTTTTTTGTGTTTGAATCACGTAGTAATGTGGTAACACACTGAAGCAGTCAATAAAACCTGGTTTCGATCAATATTTTAGAGGATAACACCGGTTAGGTCTGGGATAGGTCCGGGATATGCCCGCATCTGGCTCATGATTTTGCCTTCAACGCATACTTGTTGGCCAGATCCTGGGTTTTTTTCGTGTTTGAATCACGTAGTAATGTGGTAATACACTGAAGCAGTCAATAAAACCTGGTTTCGATCAATATTTTAGAGGATAACACCGGTTAGGTCTGGGTTAGGTCTGGGATTTGCGCGCATCTGGCTTATACTTTCGCCTTTTTCGCAAACTTGTTGGCCAGGTCCTGGGTATTTTTCGTGTTTGAATCACGTAGTAATGTGGTAACACTCTGAAGCAGTCAATTAAACCTGGTTTCGATCAATATTTTAGAGGATAACACCGGTTAGGTCTGGGTTAGGTCTGGGATATGCGCGCATCTGGCTTATACTTTCGCCTTTTTCGGAAACTTGTTGGCCAGGTCCTGGGTATTTTTCGTGTTTGAATCTCGTAGTAATGTGGTAACACTCTGAAGCAGTCAATTAAACCTGGTTTCGATCAATATTTTAGAGGATAACACCGGTTAGGTCTGGGTTAGGTCTGGGTTATGCCCGCATCTGGCTCATGATTTTGCCTTCTTCGCATACTTGTTGGCCAGATCCTGGGTTTTTTTCGTGTTTGAATCACGTAGTAATGTGGTAACACACTGAAGCAGTCAATTAAACCTGGTTTCGATCAATATTTTAGAGGATAACGCCGGTTAGGTCTGGGTTAGGTCTGGGAAATGCGCGCATCTGGCTTATACTTTCGCCTTCTTCGCATACTTGTTGGTCAGATCCTGGGTTTTTTTCGTGTTTGAATCACGTAGGAATGTGGTAACACACTGAAGCAGTCAATTAATCCTGGTTTCGATCAATATTTTAGAGGATAACACCGGTTAGGTCTGGGTTAGGTCCGGGATATGCCCGCATCTGGCTCATGATTTTGCCTTCTTCGCATACTTGTTGGCCAGATCCTGGGTTTTTTTCGTGTTTGAATCACGTAGTAATGTGGTAACACACAGAAGCAGTCAATTAAACCTGGTTTCGATCAATATTTTAGAGGATAACACCGGTTAGGTCTGGGTTGGTCTGGGATTTGCGCGCATCTGGCTTATACTTTCGCCTTTTTCGCAAATTTGTTGGCCAGATCCCGGGTATTTTCCGTGTTTGAATCACGTAGTAATGTGGTAACACACTGAAGCAGTCAATTAAACCTGGTATCGATCAATATTTCAGAGGATAACACCGGTTAGGTCTGGGTTAGGTCTGGGAAATGCGCGCATCTGGCTTATACTTTCGCCTTTTTCGCAAACTTGATGGCTAGATCCTGGGTTTTTTTCGGGTTTGAATAACGCAGTAATGTGGTACCACACTGAAGCAGTCAATTAAACCTGGTTTCGATCAATATTGTAGAGGATAACACCGGTTAGATCTGGGATAGGTCCGGGATATGCCCGCATCTGGCTCATGATTTTGCCTTCTTCGCATACTTGTTGGCCAGATCCTGGGTTTTTTTCGTGGTTGAATCACGTAGTAATGTGGTAACACACTGAAGCAGTCAATTAAACCTGGTTTCGATCAATATTTTAGAGGATAACACCGGTTAGGTCTGGGATAGGTCTGGGTTATGCCCGCATCTGGCTCATGATTTTGCCTTCTTCGCATACTTGTTGGCCAGATCCTGGGTTTTTTTCGTGGTTGAATCACGTAGTAATGTGGTAACACACTGAAGCAGTCAATTAAACCTGGTTTCGATCAATATTTTAGAGGATAACGCCGGTTAGGTCTGGGTTAGGTCTGGGAAATGCGCGCATCTGGCTTATACTTTCGCCTTCTTCGCATACTTGTTGGCCAGATCCTGGGTTTCTTCCGTGGTTGAATCACGTAGTAATGTGGTAACACACTGAAGCAGTCAATTAAACCTGGTTTCGATCAATATTTTAGAGGATAACACCGGTTAGGTCTGGGTTATGCCCGCATCTGGCTCATGATTTTGCCTTCTTCGCATACTTGTTGGCCAGATCCTGGGTTTTTTTCGTGTTTGAATCACGTAGTAATGTGGTAATACACTGAAGCAGTCAATAAAACCTGGTTTCGATCAATATTTTAGAGGATAACACCGGTTAGGTCTGGGTTAGGTCTGGGTTATGCCCGCATCTAGCTCATGATTTTGCCTTCTTCGCATACTTGTTGGCCAGATCCTGGGTATTTTCCGTGTTTGAATCACGTAGTAATGCGGTAACACACTGAAGCAGTCAATTAAACTTGGTTTCCATCAATATTTTAGAGGATAACACCGGTTAGGTCTGGGTTAGGTCTGGGATTTGCGCGCATCTGGCTTATACTTTCGCCTTTTTCGCAAACTTGTTGGCCAGATCCCGGGTATTTTCCGTGTTTGAATCACGTAGTAATGCGGTAACACACTGAAGCAGTCAATTAAACCTGGTTTCGATCAATATTTCAGAGGATAACACCGGTTAGGTCTGGGTTAGGTCTGGGTTATGCCCGCATCTGGCTCATGATTTTGCCTTCTTCGCATACTTGTTGGCCAGATCCTGGGTTTTTTTCGTGTTTGAATCACGTAGTAATGTGGTAACACACTGAAGCAGTCAATTAAACCTGGTTTCGATCAATATTTTAGAGGATAACACCGGTTAGGTCTGGGTTAGGTCTGGGTTATGCCCGCATCTGGCTCATGATTTTGCCTTCTTCGCATACTTGTTGGCCAGATCCTGGGTTTTTTTCGTGTTTGAATCACGTAGTAATGTGGTAACACACTGAAGCAGTCAATTAAACCTGGTTTCGATCAATATTTTAGAGGATAACACCGGTTAGGTCTGGGTTAGGTCTGGGTTATGCCCGCATCTGGCTCATGATTTTGCCTTCTTCGCATACTTATTGGCCAGATCCTGGGTTTTTTTCGTGTTTGAATCACGTAGTAATGAGATAACACACTGAAGCTGTCAATTAAACCTGGTTTCGATCAATATTTTAGAGGATAACACCGGTTAGGTCTGGGTTAGGTCTGGGATATGCGCGCATCTGGCTTATACTTTCACCTTTTTCGCAAACTTGTTGGCCAGATCCTGGGTTTTTTCCGTGTTTGAATCACGTAGTAATGTGGTAACATACTGAAGCAGTCAATAAAACCTGGTTTCGATCAATATTTTAGAGGATAACACCGGTTAGGTCTGGGTTAGGTCTGGGATTTGCGCGCATCTGGCTTATACTTTCGCCTTTTTCGCAAACTTGATGGCTAGATCCTGGGTTTTTTTCGGGTTTGAATAACGCAGTAATGTGGTACCACACTGAAGCAGTCAATTAAACCTGGTTTCGATCAATATTTTAGAGGATAACGCCGGTTAGGTCTGGGTTATGCCCGCATCTGGCTCATGATTTTGCCTTCTTCGCATACTTGTTGGCCAGATCCTGAGTTTTTTTCGTGTTTGAATCACGTAGTAATGTGGTAACACACTGAAGCAGTCAATTAAACCTGGTTTCGATCAATATTTTAGAGGATAACACCAGTTAGGTCTGGGTTAGGTCTGGGTTATGCCCGCATCTAGCTCATGATTTTGCCTTCTTCGCATACTTGTTGGCCAGATCCTGGGGTTTTTTCGTGTTTGAATCACGTAGTAATGTGGTAACACACTGAAGCAGTCAATTAAACCTGGTTTCGATCAATATTTTAGAGGATAACACCGGTTAGGTCTGGGATAGGTCCGGGATATGCCCGCATCTGGCTCATGATTTTGCCTTCTTCGTACACTTGTTGGCCAGATCCTGGGTTTTTTTCGTGGTTGAATCACGTAGTAATGTGGTAACACACTGAAGCAGTCAATTAAACCTGGTTTCGATCAATATTTTAGAGGATAACGCCGGTTAGGTCTGGGTTAGGTCTGGGAAATGCGCGCATCTGGCTTATACTTTCGCCTTCTTCGCATACTTGTTGGTCAGATCCTGGGTTTTTTTCGTGTTTGAATCACGTAGGAATGTGGTAACACACTGTAGCAGTCAATTAAACCTGGTTTCGATCAATATTTTAGAGGATAACACCGGTTAGGTCTGGGTTAGTTCCGGGATATGCCCGCATCTGGCTCATGATTTTGCCTTCTTCGCATACTTGTTGGCCAGATCCTGGGTTTTTTTCGTGTTTAAATAACGTAGTAATGTGGTAACACTCTGAAGCAGTCAATTAAACCTGGTTTCGATCAATATTTCAGAGGATAACGCCGGTTAGGTCTGGGTTAGGTATGGGTTATGCCCGCATCTGGCTCATGATTTTGCCTTCTTCGCATACTTGTTGGCCAGATCCTGGGTTTTTTTCGTGTTTGAATCACGTAGTAATGTGGTAACACACTGAAGCTGTCAATTAAACCTGGTTTCGATCAATATTTTAGAGGATAACACCAGTTAGGTCTGGGTTAGGTCTGGGTTATGCCCGCATCTGGCTCATGATTTTGCCTTCTTCGCATACTTGTTGGCCAGATCCGGGGTATTTTCCGTGTTTGAATCACGTAGTAATGTGGTAACACACTGAAGCAGTCAATTGAACCTGGTTTCGATCAATATTTTAGAGGATAACACCGGTTAGGTCTGGGTTAGGTCTGGGATTTGCGCGCATCAGGCTTATACTTTCGCCTATTTCGCAAACTTGTTGGCCAGATCCTGGGTATTTTCCGTGTTTGAATCACGTAGTAATGTGGTAACACACTGAAGCAGTCAATTAAACCTGGTTTCGATCAATATTTTAGAGGATAACACCGGTTAGGTCTGGGTTAGGTCTGGGTTATGCCCGCATCTGGCTCATGATTTTGCCTTCTTCGCATACTTGTTGGCCAGACCCTGGGCTTTTTTCGTGTTTGAATCATGTAGTAATGTGGTAACACACTGAAGCAGTCAATTAAACCTGGTTTCGATCAATATTTCAGAGGATAACGCCGGTTAGGTCTGGGTTAGGTCTGGGTTATGCCCGCATCTGGCTCATGATTTTGCCTTCTTCGCATACTTGTTGGCCAGCTCCTGGGTTTTTTCCGTGTTTGAATCACGTAGTAATGTGGTAATACACTGAAGCAGTCAATAAAACCTGGTTTCGATCAATATTTTAGAGGAACACCGGTTAGGTCTGGGTTAGGTCTGGGTTATGCCCGCATCTAGCTCATGATTTTGCCTTCTTCGCATACTTGTAGGCCAGATCCTGGGGTTTTTTTGTGTTTGAATCACGTAGTAATGTGGTAACACACTGAAGCAGTCAATTAAACCTGGTTTCGATCAATATTTTAGAGGATAACACCGGTTAGGTCTGGGATAGGTCCGGGATATGCCCGCATCTGGCTCATGATTTTGCCTTCAACGCATACTTGTTGGCCAGATCCTGGGTTTTTTTCGTGTTTGAATCACGTAGTAATGTGGTAATACACTGAAGCAGTCAATAAAACCTGGTTTCGATCAATATTTTAGAGGATAACACCGGTTAGGTCTGGGTTACGTCTGGGATTTGCGCGCATCTGGCTTATACTTTCGCCTTTTTTGCAAACTTGTTGGCCAGGTCCTGGGTATTTTTCGTGTTTGAATCACGTAGTAATGTGGTAACACTCTGAAGCAGTCAATTAAACCTGGTTTCGATCAATATTTTAGAGGATAACACCGGTTAGGTCTGGGTTAGGTCTGGGATATGCGCGCATCTGGCTTATACTTTCGCCTTTTTCGGAAACTTGTTGGCCAGGTCCTGGGTATTTTTCGTGTTTGAATCTCGTAGTAATGTGGTAACACTCTGAAGCAGTCAATTAAACCTGGTTTCGATCAATATTTTAGAGGATAACACCGGTTAGGTCTGGGTTAGGTCTGGGATTTGCGCGCATCTGGCTTATACTTTCGCCTTTTTCGCACACTTGTTGGCCAGGTCCTGGGTATTTTTCGTGTTTGAATCACGTAGTAATGTGGTAACACACTGAAGCAGTCAATTAAACCTGGTTTCGATTAATATTTTAGAGGATAACACCGGTTTGGTCTGGGTTAGGTCTGGGTTATGCCCGCATCTGGCTCATGATTTTGCCTTCTTCGCATACTTGTTGGCCAGATCCTGGGTTTTTTTCGTGTTTGAATCACGTAGTAATGTGGTAACACACTGAAGCAGTCAATTAAACCTGGTTTCGATCAATATTTTAGAGGATAACGCCGGTTAGGTCTGGGTTAGGTCTGGGAAATGCGCGCATCTGGCTTATACTTTCGCCTTCTTCGCATACTTGTTGGTCAGATCCTGGGTTTTTTTCGTGTTTGAATCACGTAGGAATGTGGTAACACACTGAAGCAGTCAATTAATCCTGGTTTCGATCAATATTTTAGAGGATAACACCGGTTAGGTCTGGGTTAGGTCCGGGATATGCCCGCATCTGGCTCATGATTTTGCCTTCTTCGCATACTTGTTGGCCAGATCCTGGGTTTTTTTCGTGTTTGAATCACGTAGTAATGTGGTAACACACAGAAGCAGTCAATTAAACCTGGTTTCGAACAATATTTTAGAGGATAACACCGGTTAGGTCTGGGTTGGTCTGGGATTTGCGCGCATCTGGCTTATACTTTCGCCTTTTTCGCAAATTTGTTGGCCAGATCCCGGGTATTTTCCGTGTTTGAATCACGTAGTAATGTGGTAACACACTGAAGCAGTCAATTAAACCTGGTTTCGATCAATATTTCAGAGGATAACACCGGTTAGGTCTGGGTTAGGTCTGGGAAATGCGCGCATCTGGCTTATACTTTCGCCTTTTTCGCAAACTTGATGGCTAGATCCTGGGTTTTTTTCGGGTTTGAATAACGCAGTAATGTGGTACCACACTGAAGCAGTCAATTAAACCTGGTTTCGATCAATATTGTAGAGGATAACACCGGTTAGGTCTGGGATAGGTCCGGGATATGCCCGCATCTGGCTCATGATTTTGCCTTCTTCGCATACTTGTTGGCCAGATCCTAGGTTTTTTTCGTGGTTGAATCACGTAGTAATGTGGTAACACACTGAAGCAGTCAATTAAACCTGGTTTCGATCAATATTTTAGAGGATAACACCGGTTAGGTCTGGGATAGGTCTGGGTTATGCCCGCATCTGGCTCATGATTTTGCCTTCTTCGCATACTTGTTGGCCAGATCCTGGGTTTTTTTCGTGGTTGAATCACGTAGTAATGTGGTAACACACTGAAGCAGTCAATTAAACCTGGTTTCGATCAATATTTTAGAGGATAACGCCGGTTAGGTCTGGGTTAGGTCTGGGAAATGCGCGCATCTGGCTTATACTTTCGCCTTCTTCGCATACTTGTTGGCCAGATCCTGGGTTTCTTCCGTGGTTGAATCACGTAGTAATGTGGTAACACACTGAAGCAGTCAAGTAAACCTGGTTTCGATCAATATTTTAGAGGATAACACCGGTTAGGTCTGGGTTAGGTCTGGGTTATGCCCGCATCTGGCTCATGATTTTGCCTTCTTCGCATACTTGTTGGCCAGATCCTGGGTTTTTTTCGTGTTTGAATCACGTAGTAATGTGGTAATACACTGAAGCAGTCAATAAAACCTGGTTTCGATCAATATTTTAGAGGATAACACCGGTTAGGTCTGGGTTAGGTCTGGGTTATGCCCGCATCTAGCTCATGATTTTGCCTTCTTCGCATACTTGTTGGCCAGATCCTGGGTATTTTCCGTGTTTGAATCACGTAGTAATGCGGTAACACACTGAAGCAGTCAATTAAACCTGGTTTCGACCAATATTTTAGAGGATAACACCGGGTAGGTCTGGGTTAGGTCTGGGATTTGCGCGCATCTGGCTTATACTTTCGCCTTTTTCGCAAACTTGTTGGCCAGATCCCGGGTATTTTCCGTGTTTGAATCACGTAGTAATGCGGTAACACACTGAAGCAGTCAATTAAACCTGGTTTCGATCAATATTTCAGAGGATAACACCGGTTAGGTCTGGGTTAGGTCTGGGTTATGCCCGCATCTGGCTCATGATTTTGCCTTCTTCGCATACTTGTTGGCCAGATCCTGGGTTTTTTTCGTGTTTGAATCACGTAGTAATGTGGTAACACACTGAAGCAGTCAATTAAACCTGGTTTCGATCAATATTTTAGAGGATAACACCGGTTAGGTCTGGGTTAGGTCTGGGTTATGCCCGCATCTGGCTCATGATTTTGCCTTCTTCGCATACTTGTTGGCCAGATCCTGGGTTTTTTTCGTGTTTGAATCACGTAGTAATGTGGTACCACACTGAAGCAGTCAATTAAACCTGGTTTCGATCAATATTTTAGAGGATAACGCCGGTTAGGTCTGGATTAGGTCTGGGTTATGCCTGCATCTGGCTCATGATTTTGCCTTCTTCGCATACTTGTTGGCCAGATCCTAGGTTTTTTCCGTGTTTGAATCACGTAGTAATGTGGTAACACACTGAAGCAGTCAATTAAATCTGGTTTCGATCAATATTTTAGAGGATAACACCGGTTAGGTCTGGGTTAGGTCTGGGTTATGCCCGCATCTGGCTCATGATTTTGCCTTCTTCGCATACTTGTTGGCCAGATCCTGAGTTTTTTTCGTGTTTGAATCACGTAGTAATGTGGTATTACACTGAAGCAGTCAATAAAACCAGGTTTCGATCCATATTTTAGAGGATAACACCGGTTAGGTCTGGGTTAGGTCTGGGTTATGCCCGCATCTAGCTCATGATTTTGCCTTCTTCGCATACTTGTTGGCCAGATCCTGGGGTTTTTTCGTGTTTGAATCACGTAGTAATGTGGTAACACACTGAAGCAGTCAATTAAACCTGGTTTCGATCAATATTTTAGAGGATAACACCGGTTAGGTCTGGGCTAGGTCCGGGATATGCCCGCATCTGGCTCATGATTTTGCCTTCTTCGTACACTTGTTGGCCAGATCCTGGGTTTTTTTCGTGGTTGAATCACGTAGTAATGTGGTAACACACTGAAGCAGTCAATTAAACCTGGTTTCGATCAATATTTTAGAGGATAACGCCGGTTAGGTCTGGGTTAGGTCTGGGAAATGCGCGCATCTGGCTTATACTTTCGCCTTCTTCGCATACTTGTTGGTCAGATCCTGGGTTTTTTTCGTGTTTGAATCACGTAGGAATGTGGTAACACACTGAAGCAGTCAATTAAACCTGGTTTCGATCAATATTTTAGAGGATAACACCGGTTAGGTCTGGGTTAGGTCTGGGATTTGCGCGCATCAGGCTTATACTGTCGCCTATTTCGCAAACTTGTTGGCCAGATCCTGGGTATTTTCCGTGTTTGAATCACGTAGTAATGTGGTAACACACTGAAGCAGTCAATTAAACCTGGTTTCGATCAATATTTTAGAGGATAACACCGGTTAGGTCTGGGTTAGGTCTGGGTTATGCCCGCATCTGGCTCATGATTTTGCCTTCTCCGCATACTTGTTGGCCAGACCCTGGGTTTTTTTCGTGTTTGAATCATGTAGTAATGTGGTAACACACTGAAGCAGTCAATTAAACCTGGTTTCGATCAATATTTCAGAGGATAACGCCGGTTAGGTCTGGGTTAGGTCTCGGTTATGCCCGCATCTGGCTCATGATTTTGCCTTCTTCGCATACTAGTTGGCCAGATCCTGGGTTTTTTCCCTGTTTGAATCACGTAGTAATGTGGTAACACACTGAAGCAGTCAATTAAACCTGGTTTCGATCAATATTTTAGAGGATAACACCGGTTAGGTCTGGGATAGGTCCGGGATATGCCCGCATCTGGCTCATGATTTTGCCTTCTTCGCATACTTGTTGGCCAGATCCTGGGTTTTTTTCGTGTTTGAATCACGTAGTAATGTGGTAATACACTGAAGCAGTCAATAAAACCTGGTTTCGATCAATATTTTAGAGGATAACACCGGTTAGGTCTGGGTTAGGTCTGGGATTTGCGCGCATCTGGCTTATACTTTCGCCTTTTTCGCAAACTTGTTGGCCAGGTACTGGGTATTTTTCGTGTTTGAATCACGTAGTAATGTGGTAACACTCTGAAGCAGTCAATTAAACCTGGTTTCGATCAATATTTCAGAGGATAACACCGGTTAGGTCTGGGTTAGGTCTGGGATATGCGCGCATCCGGCTTATACTTTCGCCTTTTTCGCAAACTTGATGGCTAGATCCTGGGTTTTTCTCGGGTTTGAATAACGCAGTAATGTGGTACCACACTGAAGCAGTCAATTAAACCTGGTTTCGATCAATATTTTAGAGGATAACGCCGGTTAGGTCTGGGTTAGGTCTGGGTTATGCCCTCATCTGGCTCATGATTTTGCCTTCTTCGCATACTTGTTGGCCAGATCCAGGGTTTTTTCCGTGTTTGAATCACGTAGTAATGTGGTAATACACTGAAGCAGTCAATAAAACCTGGTTTCGATCAATATTTTAGAGGATAACACCGGTTAGGTCTGGGTTAGGTCTGGGTTATGCCCGCATCTGGCTCATGATTTTGCCTTCTTCGCATACTTGTTGGCCAGATCCTGGGTTTCTTTCGTGTTTGAATCACGTAGTAATGTGGTAATACACTGAAGCAGTCAATAAAACCTGGTTTCGATCAATATTTTAGAGGATAACACCGGTTAGGTCTGGGTTAGGTCTGGGTTATGCCCGCATCTGGCTCATGATTTTGCCTTCTTCGCATACTTGTTGGCCAGATCCTGGGTTTTTTTCGTGGTTGAATCACGTAGTAATGTGGTAACACACTGAAGCAGTCAATTAAACCTGGTTTCGATCAATATTCTAGAGGATAACGCCGGTTAGGTCTGGGTTAGGTCTGGGAAATGCGCGCATCTGGCTTATACTTTCGCCTTCTTCGCATACTTGTTGGCCAGCTCCTGGGTTTTTTCCGTGTTTGAATCACGTAGTAATGTGGTAATACACTGAAGCAGTCAATAAAACCTGGTTTCGATCAATATTTTAGAGGATAACACCGGTTAGGTCTGGGTTAGGTCTGGGTTATGCCCGCATCTAGCTCATGATTTTGCCTTCTTCGCATACTTGTAGGCCAGATCCTGGGGTTTTTTTGTGTTTGAATCACGTAGTAATGTGGTAACACACTGAAGCAGTCAATTAAACCTGGTTTCGATCAATATTTTAGAGGATAACACCGGTTAGGTCTGGGATAGGTCCGGGATATGCCCGCATCTGGCTCATGATTTTGCCTTCTTCGCATACTTGTTGGCCAGATCCTGGGTTTTTTTCGTGTTTGAATCACGTAGTAATGTGGTAATACACTGAAGCAGTCAATAAAACCTGGTTTCGATCAATATTTTAGAGGATAACACCGGTTAGGTCTGGGTTAGGTCTGGGATTTGCGCGCATCTGGCTTATACTTTCGCCTTTTTCGCAAACTTGTTGGCCAGGTCCTGGGTATTTTTCGTGTTTGAATCACGTAGTAATGTGGTAACACTCTGAAGCAGTCAATTAAACCTGGTTTCGATCAATATTTTAGAGGATAACACCGGTTAGGTCTGGGTCAGGTCTGGGATTTGCGCGCATCTGGCTTATACTTTCGCCTTTTTCGCAAACTTGTTGGCCAGATCCTGGGCATTTCCCGTGTTTGAATCACGTAGTAATGTGGTAACACACTGAAGCAGTCAATTAAACCTGGTTTCGATCAATATTTCAGAGGATAACGCCGGTTAGGTCTGGGTTAGGTCTGGGTTATGCCCGCATCTGGCTCATAATTTTGCCTTCTTCGCATACTTGTTGGCCAGATCCCGGGTATTTTCCGTGTTTGAATCACGTAGTAATGCGGTAACACACTGAAGCAGTCAATTAAACCTGGTTTCGATCAATATTTCAGAGGATAACACCGGTTAGGTCTGGGTTAGGTCTGGGTTATGCCCGCATCTGGCTCATAATTTTGCCTTCTTCGCATACTTGTTGGCCAGATCCCGGGTATTTTCCGTGTTTGAATCACGTAGTAATGCGGTAACACACTGAAGCAGTCAATTAAACCTGGTTTCGATCAATATTTCAGAGGATAACACCGGTTAGGTCTGGGTTAGGTCTGGGTTATGCCCGCATCTGGCTCATGATTTTGCCTTCTTCGCATACTTGTTGGCCAGATCCTGGGTTTTTTTCGTGTTTGAATCACGTAGTAATGAGATAACACACTGAAGCTGTCAATTAAACCTGGTTTCGATCAATATTTTAGAGGATAACACCGGTTAGGTCTGGGTTAGGTCTGGGTTATGCCCGCATCTGGCTCATGATTTTGCCTTCTTCGCATACTTGTTGGCCAGATCCTAGGTTTTTTCCGTGTTTGAATCACGTAGTAATGTGGTAACACACTGAAGCAGTCAATTAAATCTGGTTTCGATCAATATTTTAGAGGATAACACCGGTTAGGTCTGGGTTAGGTCTGGGTTATGCCCGCATCTGGCTCATGATTTTGCCTTCTTCGCATACTTGTTGGCCAGATCCTGAGTTTTTTTCGTGTTTGAATCACGTAGTAATGTGGTAATACACTGAAGCAGTCAATAAAACCAGGTTTCGATCCATATTTTAGAGGATAACACCGGTTAGGTCTGGGTTAGGTCTGGGTTATGCCCGCATCTAGCTCATGGTTTTGCCTTCTTCGCATACTTGTTGGCCAGATCCTGGGGTTTTTTCGTGTTTGAATCACGTAGTAATGTGGTAACACACTGAAGCAGTCAATTAAACCTGGTTTCGATCAATATTTTAGAGGATAACACCGGTTAGGTCTGGGATAGGTCCGGGATATGCCCGCATCTGGCTCATGATTTTGCCTTCTTCGTACACTTGTTGGCCAGATCCTGGGTTTTTTTCGTGGTTGAATCACGTAGTAATGTGGTAACACACTGAAGCAGTCAATTAAACCTGGTTTCGATCAATATTTTAGAGGATAACGCCGGTTAGGTCTGGGTTAGGTCTGGGAAATGCGCGCATCTGGCTTATACTTTCGCCTTCTTCGCATACTTGTTGGTCAGATCCTGGGTTTTTTTCGTGTTTGAATCACGTAGGAATGTGGTAACACACTGTAGCAGTCAATTAAACCTGGTTTCGATCAATATTTTAGAGGATAACACCGGTTAGGTCTGGGTTAGTTCCGGGATATGCCCGCATCTGGCTCATGATTTTGCCTTCTTCGCATACTTGTTGGCCAGATCCTGGGTTTTTTTCGTGTTTAAATAACGTAGTAATGTGGTAACACTCTGAAGCAGTCAATTAAACCTGGTTTCGATCAATATTTCAGAGGATAACGCCGGTTAGGTCTGGGTTAGGTATGGGTTATGCCCGCATCTGGCTCATGATTTTGCCTTCTTCGCATACTTGTTGGCCAGATCCTGGGTTTTTTTCGTGTTTGAATCACGTAGTAATGTGGTAACACACTGAAGCTGTCAATTAAACCTGGTTTCGATCAATATTTTAGAGGATAACACCGGTTAGGTCTGGGTTAGGTCTGGGTTATGCCCGCATCTGGCTCATGATTTTGCCTTCTTCGCATACTTGTTGGCCATATCCTGGGTATTTTCCCTGTTTGAATCACGTAGTAATGTGGTAACACACTGAAGCAGTCAATTGAACCTGGTTTCGATCAATATTTTAGAGGATAACACCGGTTAGGTCTGGGTTAGGTCTGGGATTTGCGCGCATCAGGCTTATACTGTCGCCTATTTCGCAAACTTGTTGGCCAGATCCTGGGTATTTTCCGTGTTTGAATCACGTAGTAATGTGGTAACACACTGAAGCAGTCAATTAAACCTGGTTTCGATCAATATTTTAGAGGATAACACCGGTTAGGTCTGGGTTAGGTCTGGGTTATGCCCGCATCTGGCTCATGATTTTGCCTTCTTCGCATACTTGTTGGCCAGACCCTGGGTTTTTTTCGTGTTTGAATCATGTAGTAATGTGGTAACACACTGAAGCAGTCAATTAAACCTGGTTTCGATCAATATTTCAGAGGATAACGCCGGTTAGGTCTGGGTTAGGTCTCGGTTATGCCCGCATCTGGCTCATGATTTTGCCTTCTTCGCATACTAGTTGGCCAGATCCTGGGTTTTTTCCGTGTTTGAATCACGTAGTAATGTGGTAATACACTGAAGCAGTCAATAAAACCTGGTTTCGATCAATATTTTAGAGGAACACCGGTTAGGTCTGGGTTAGGTCTGGGTTATGCCCGCATCTAGCTCATGATTTTGCCTTCTTCGCATACTTGTAGGCCAGATCCTGGGGTTTTTTCGTGTTTGAATCACGTAGTAATGTGGTAACACACTGAAGCAGTCAATTAAACCTGGTTTCGATCAATATTTGAGAGGATAACACCGGTTAGGTCTGGGATAGGTCAGGGATATGCCCGCATCTGGCTCATGATTTTGCCTTCTTCGCATACTTGTTGGCCAGATCCTGGGTTTTTTTCGTGTTTGAATCACGTAGTAATGTGGTAATACACTGAAGCAGTCAAGAAAACCTGGTTTCGATCAATATTTTAGAGGATAACACCGGTTAGGTCTGGGTTAGGTCTGGGATTTGCGCGCATCTGGCTTATACTTTCGCCTTTTTCGCAAACTTGTTGGCCAGGTCCTGGGTATTTTTCGTGTTTGAATCACGTAGTAATGTGGTAACACTCTGAAGCAGTCAATTAAACCTGGTTTCGATCAATATTTCAGAGGATAACACCGGTTAGGTCTGGGTTAGGTCTGGGATATGCGCGCATCTGGCTTATACTTTCGCCTTTTTCGCAAACTTGATGGCTAGATCCTGGGTTTTTTTCGGGTTTGAATAACGCAGTAATGTGGTACCACACTGAAGCAGTCAATTAAACCTGGTTTCGATCAATATTTTAGAGGATAACGCCGGTTAGGTCTGGGTTAGGTCTGGGTTATGCCCTCATCTGGCTCATGATTTTGCCTTCTTCGCATACTTGTTGGCCAGATCCAGGGTTTTTTCCGTGTTTGAATCACGTAGTAATGTGGTAATACACTGAAGCAGTCAATAAAACCTGGTTTCGATCAATATTTTAGAGGATAACACCGGTTAGGTCTGGGTTAGGTCTGGGTTATGCCCGCATCTAGCTCATGATTTTGCCTTCTTCGCATACTTGTTGGCCAGATCCTGGGGTTTTTACGTGTTTGAATCACGTAGTAATGTGGTAACACACTGAAGCAGTCAATTAAACCTGGTTTCGATCAATATTTTAGAGGATAACACCGGTTAGGTCTGGGATAGGTCCGGGAAATGCCCGCATCTGGCTCATGATTTTGCCTTCTTCGCATACTTGTTGGCCAGATCCTGGGTTTTTTTCGTGGTTGAATCACGTAGTAATGTGGTAACACACTGAAGCAGTCAATTAAACCTGGTTTCGATCAATATTTTAGAGGATAACACCGGATAGGTCTGGGTTAGGTCTGGGTTATGCCCGCATCTGGCTCATGATTTTGCCTTCTTCGCATACTTGTTGGCCAGATCCTGGGTTTCTTTCGTGTTTGAATCACGTAGTAATGTGGTAATACACTGAAGCAGTCAATAAAACCTGGTTTCGATCAATATTTTAGAGGATAACACCGGTCAGGTCTGGGTTAGGTCTGGGTTATGCCCGCATCTAGCTCATGATTTTGCCTTCTTCGCATACTTGTTGGCCAGATCCTGGGGTTTTTTCGTGTTTGAATCACGTAGTAATGTGGTAGCACACTGAAGCAGTCAATTAAACCTGGTTTCGATCATTATTTTAGAGGATAACACCGGTTAGGTCTGGGTTAGGTCCGGGATATGCCCGCATCTGGCTCATGATTTTGCCTTCTTCGCATACTTGTTGGCCAGATCCTGGGTTTTTTTCGTGTTTGAATCACGTAGTAATGTGGTAATACACTGAAGCAGTCAATAAAACCTGGTTTCGATCAATATTTTAGAGGATAACACCGGTTAGGTCTGGGTTAGGTCTGGGTTATGCCCGCATCTGGCTCATGATTTTGCCTTCTTCGCATACTTGTTGGCCAGATCCTGGGTTTTTTTCGTGTTTGAATCACGTAGTAATGTGGTAACACACTGAAGCAGTCAATTAAACCTGGTTTCGATCAATATTTTAGAGGATAACACCGGTTAGGTCTGGGATAGGTCCGGGATATGCCCGCATCTGGCTTA